>NC_056731.1:1179644454-1179969454 GCF_019279795.1 Protopterus annectens | reverse complement strand
AAACTTGCTGTCCCCACCATTCCTTCATGGGTCTATTTGTAATGAATTATAAAATCCAAACTTAAAAGAAAAAACACTGCATCCAACCACAGTTGTTTCAAAGAAAACACAGTTATCCTTTTTTCCAACCGGAGTTGCAAACCTACTTCCCCATGCAGTCACATCTTACTGTCTCCATTACATAGTAGTAAATTTACCAAAGGGAGATGATTCAAAGTCTGTAAAACTTCCTTTTCCTTCGCCATAACTTGTTTTATTACACCTAAGGGTTCTGTGTTCGTATTGTAATATAACCAATCAGACAATCCTTTAGGTTCTTCTATGGGAAAAAAAAAAACGGTAAACCTTGTTAACCTCTTCCAGTTAGCCATGGTTAGAAATACATAATTTTTGTCTGTACCACATCCCAGTTTGGAAAGGGACCTGTGGTGTTACCTCTCCTGTATTTCCAGTCACAAATTTTCCCCAGGTCACATTTTCCTTACTACCATCCAACATTAAATCTTGCATCATATTTCTGTTTTCAAAACTCTTTTAAAAAATTGGAACAGCTGTGGTAATGGGGGGGGGGGGGTGCAGAGCCTGAACCATCTGGTCCATTTCCATTCAGAATCTTACCGACACCTTCAAAGTTTCTTGACCGTATTTCCATATGTTTACTATAAAATGCTTCCCACAAGAAAATGATATTCATTCCTTTATCCCTGGGAAGGCTCATATTTCACTAATGCTGCTGCAGTTTAGTTCTATTGCTTTTGAACCAAAATATGTACTAGACTTACCTTATTGTGCAATCATTCAGACAGCCTTGCATAAATTAATACATCATCCACAAAAATGTTTCTTCTTCCACTTCATGCCCAACTTGAAATCCCTTATAATAGATTTTCAAATAGTAGAGATACAGTGCAAACAAAATTTTATACCATGACCATCCCTGCCACCTTTCCCAGGAAAACTTGCAACAGTAATCCAACATGTATTTAACTCTAACTGTGAATGACATATACACCCCCATAATCAAAATAATAAACTGTTTAGTAAACAAAAAGGCTGACAAATATGCACTGTGTAATACCTTATATCCATATCAAAAGCATTTTCAGCTTCCTAACTAAAAAAAAAATCATCATTTCTCTCCTCTCAACCTGAGCCATTTTCATAAGGACCCTTACTTTCAAAATGTAGTCAAACACGTCTGGCTACCTCCTATAAATCCATTTGATCATATTTAATTAGTTTAAGTGTATAATAGGCTAACTGTGAGGCATAAAATGCAATTTTTAAAACACTTATCTTTCCTGTATGTTATCAGGTCCCTCACACAATTTTCTACATATTCCCAAATCTTCCTTGTGCAAACTTCAGGTGTTTTAAAAATTATTTGGAGGGGGGATGCACTTTTCCCCGTGAGGGGTAGTTCCAACTGGGGGGGGGGGTTTGGAATGTTTAAATGTAGATGTTGTTCTCAGTGCCCTTTCATTTTAAAAGCAAAATATGTGTCGGTTCATGGGAAAATCATACATGCTAGGGGCCATTATTCCTGTTATTCAAAGCGGGTAGTATACCTAGTTGTGTGTAAATTATCTCATCCATTTTATATTGGTAAGACCATAGGAAATTAAGAGAATGGGTCTATGAACATAATGACACCATAAAGAAAAGGAAGAACACTAACACATTTTACAAACATATTAAAATAAATGCAGAGCATGAATTTGTATTTTTTTCTACTGGACCAAGTCAGTCTGGACCAAAGGGGCAGTTTTAAGGGAGAATTTATTGAGAGCTGTAAATTGTGATGGCAATTGTTTCTCAATGCAACAAGATTCCCAGGGTTGAATGAAATCTGTTTTATTAACTGTATTTTGAAACTAAGACATTATGATATTTAAGTTTTTTTATGTTGATTACGTAGAGTTTTTTAAATATTGGCAATAGAGGATGAATGTTAAGTAATGGTGTTATTTTTCATGCTTGTGTTGCTTTAATGTGATTTAAAAGATTTAAATTAAAAGTACTATTGTGATTGGCTGTAATGATGCATGTGATCTTGTACACAGATTTTAAAATGAACAGGAAGTAAGTTTTTTACTGTTCTGTTGAAGTTCCTTCAAAGTAGGAAGGAAAGCGCTTAACTTTTATTAAACTTTTTTGTTTGTTATTGGTGTGAATCTGTGGCACTGATTCTTCTTACCCCTGCAAGGTAGATTTTATTACTGGTTTGTGTATCATTGTGTTGGATTTTGGTTTCTCAGTTTGTTGTTACAATAAAAGAAGATCAGACAGATTTCATATTAAGTAGGCAACACAATATAATAAATGAATACTAACATTATTAGATATTGCTTTGTGTAACAGAATTGACACGGTCTTTATAAGCTTAGATATGCAGAAAGCATTCAATACAGTGAATTGAGACTATTAGAGTTATTTGGCCTCCCTAAAGAGTTTATAAATCTTATTAAATGCCTCTGTCTGGACAATAAGGCTTATGTTAAAACAGGCTTCTATTTATCCAACTTCATTGAAGAATGTAGAGGAACTGAAAAAGGTTGTCCTTTGTCTCCTATTTTATTTGCTTTGGCTATAGACACTAGCTGAAACAGACAGAATACCAAAGTAAAGTGATATCAAATTAGGGGCTCAGTATGACACAAACATTGCATTATTTACTGATTATATAATTCTAAATCTTACTGTTACTTGATAATCTATGAATGAAGAAAATTTAGTAGTAAATGAGTTTTTACTCATATCAAGTATAAGTTTCAATGACAAGAAATCCACAGTTATTTTATTAAATTGCAGCCTTTTTAGTCTTAATATTAATTTAATATGAACTGGAAGTCTTTGAAACTTGAATGTTTGATTATAATCTTAAAGGGTAATTAGCAAGATACAACAGTTTATAATTTTGAGTTCATACAAGACATCAGACTATTAATTAATAACAGGGACATATTATTATCTTAATCTGAAGAAAGTCTTCAGTTAATGAAAATGGACATACTTCCTAAAATTATGCACATAATTCAAACCACAGCATTAGTCCCCAATAAGTCTTATTTAAAAATAATAAAAAGAGATGTTTTAAGGATTATATGGCACCCAGTTAAACCCAGATTAATTTATAGGCATCACATTAGGTGTTGGAGTGGAAGTGAAGTAAAACTCCCAGATATAGAAATGCATGCTAAGGCTACTGTTTTCAAAGTGTTTAGATATTGGTTAGATAAGGAATTCTCCTAATTAGAAAATTCATAGTTAGACTTTTTGGGAAAGAAAAAAATAAATCAAACTACCTTCCCGTATTTTGGAAAATTTTGATAATACAATGTGTTTATTAATAAGCAATTATTTATAGTACAATATATACAATTCCACAAATTCATAATATGTGAAAGTTTGTTAAAGAACTTAAAAATTATTTATAAACATTCCCAGTTAAAACAATTGGTTTGACATTGTGTGTATCCATTTTAGAATTTTTAATGTTTAATAAATGAGTAGATATGAACAAATTATGAATTATTGGAAGAATAATACTTTTTTGAGTTTGTATAACTGCTTTCATAAGACTGCTCTTAGAGTTGTAAATAGCATAGTTTCTGAATTCAACTTAAGGCATGAAGATGAGATTTAGTTACAAGAAATCAGAGCATATGCACAACAACATTTATTATTAGTCATATTATCTCTAACCAGAAACTATCCAGGCTACTGAACTACCTATGCCAAATTCTTTAAAATAAAACAATCGTATTTTATTGATGTATCATCCTTATAGAATACAAAGAACATTTAAATGAAAAATATTGGAATTTCATATTTCAGAATGAGAAATATAATATTGCTGAAAATGATGTATCGCATCTTGAAATATGCGGGTAACTCTCATAAATACAATTTTGGAAGATTTATACATGGAAATGTTTGCACAGAGCTGTATTTACTCCAGACACAGTCAGAAAATTTGGGAAACAAAATAAGTTTATTGGAAATGTAAGGGTGAAACTAAAGCAATCTGGAAATAATATTTGAATGTTCTTATTTTAAATTATGTTGGGAAAATGTAAATATTTTCATGCAAGGACTATGATCAGATAAATTCTGTATTATTAAATAATTAGTATTGCTCGGTGCTCCTGTGTCCGTCTGTTTAAAATCTGAACTACCTCCACTTCATTGGCTTATTTTAACTATTTTAACTATTGCTGGAAAAGTTATCATTCATAAAAATTAAACCACAATTTATAGAATTTTTCCAACTAATACACTCAAAAATAATGAAAAAATGAAATTAAAAAGTCAAGTACTTGCAAGGCAGTTACAACTACAAGTTACTGGTCAAAGGTAATACAGCTGTTCGAGAAACATAATTACTAAGATACTCTCATATCCCCTAGAAACAAAATATTCAAAATTGTAACCTTTACTTTCAAATCTGAATCTTAGTAAATAGAAATTAATCTTTATATTCTTTGTCTAAAGTTACAAGCATGTCTTGTAAACAATGGACATACTTTTATCTAACACTTCATTATTAGAAAATGGTTGTATTATTGTGCTGCAACCAGAAATATGTTAATTAAAAAAGGGAAAAAAGCATACTAAGCTACAGAGGGAGTTTGTACAAGGATCGAGCTTTCACCCTACACCTTTACTCTTATCCCTCCCACAAGGTGAACAGTTAAGGACTAAGAAGGCATATGGTTGATTTCAGGACTACATGGTTGAAGGTCCAGATAATGTCACAGTGTTTTTTCATAAATGTTATCAGTATCAGCATGTGATGGAAATATACTGGACAGAAGTGCCATAGCAAGACAGGAGATATTAACATAGACTTATGAGATGCATGGACTACAGTAAGGAAATGCACGTAGGAATATTTATTTTATTATCAAATTTAACATATTATCTGTACAAATCATTAGTGTAATTAAGAGCTGTTGGAGAATGTTGTTGTTAATAGAAGTTCCAGCATTTTATAAAGTCATTGTAGAATTATAAAATAGATTCTAATGTTTAGTCATTTTAAGGCTGTGCAACACCTTCTCACAAATTGGGGGTCTTACATGGGGCTGTACCTCTGTGGGGCCAGTTCTTTATGTATCTACATTTATTGACAGTTTGAGAGAAGTAATTCAAAAGTATTTGAAAAAGAAGGCACTTTAAATACAGTCCTGCTTGGGAAGCCCTGATGTCAGTCTGCAACCTTTATTAGTATAGGAGAGGCCAGCAGAACATTTAGAGTTAGGCTGCAGGAGCATATCAGTGATGTTAAAATTAAATGCTCCAAGAGTGCTGCTGTTTTTCTTTTACTGAAAAAACACAGTGCTTGTGTTAAAGGTTTAAAGGCTGCTATTTTGTAACAATTAACAAGTGACATGACAGTAAAAAATATGAAGGATCCACTGCTGAATAAGAAGAGTGTATTGATACTGAAATGCAAAACTTTGTGACCTGGAGGGCTGTATAATTAGTCCAGATGGAAGGGTGTTCTTAATGGATTGTTTTAGGAAATCTGATTGGTTCTTGGTGGTGTGATAGTCTAATAATTATATATACTTATTGCTGGTGTGTTTCTGGTCTTCTGTAACTATCTGGAAGGCTTGTTTGAGGCACCAAGAGATGTTTGTATTTTATTAAATTGAATTTTATAATATTTTGTTAACAATCTTGCATATAAAGTCTTCCAATATTTGGAACCTTTATAAAAGTACCTGTCTTACAGGAATTCGTGCATCAGCTCAGACCTCTTACCAAGGAAGGGTCTGTCTGTTGCCTTATTTCTTCCCCATCATAAAACTTGTTTTGCAATTGCTCCATCTAATGTCTTTTATTCCTTAGAAAATATAGACCTTCTGACCACAGTTCAATGGCATATCTTTTCACCTAATTTATTATATTGTGCTTAAAAGAATCACAGTCAGCTAACAAAAATTGCTGGCCTTGACACAGCATCTTAATCTTATTATCTAGCATCTGCTTCAACTAATCAGAAAAGTCTTCTGCTTCCAGTCCTGTGTAATAGGTTGGAGAGTGCAAATACATTTCCCTGTAAAGGGGAATGAAGTAATACATGTTGCACTGTAATGTGGCATGGAAATGAATAATGATAGGGTGCATTTTTACATCATCTTTCAAATGTACATTATGTAGTTATATAAACTTCATATGTATCTGATTAAGATCAGTGTCTGCTTAAATAATATGCATACTTGTAGTCCTCTTTCCCTGTGGACAAAAAATGTCTGTCCGGCCCAGCACAAAGACCTACATATCTGCTTTTCAAGGAATTCAGAAGGCTCTTGGACATTCTCTATTTTCAGTTACATTTACTGTAGTATTCTGGTGTCCTAAATATAAAGCTAAACCTTCCTATGATGCTGTCATTTCCCTTATCATGACACAAACATCTCTTTGAGACATACATGGAGGCAGATAAACAGTTTAAGCAATTACATTTATTACTCCCAACAACCCCCTTAATTTCAACATAACACCTCTCATTATCAGTTGAATTTTTCTACATGATTAAAGAGCAAAACATAGACTGATTCAGTATCAGTTCCCTTTTTTGTGCACCAGAGCAAACAGGTGCTGCTCCAACCAACCAATAACTTTTTATTGAATGGAATCACAGCTGTTGCCTTTAAATGTAAATAGCTGAGAAGATTCACAGTAATACTAAAAAAAAATGGAATGAAACAGGCAATTCCTGATGGTGGAGATGTTAGAATGCAGTCTTACTGGTATGTAAAATTATTTTGGCTTACCGGAGCTTTTGGTGCACTACTACCTTGAACAACCATTGACAAACACCCTTCAGGCTAAGGCAAGATGAAACTGGAATGTCCAGGAACAGTAATAACTGGCTCCTACCCAAAAGTGACATATTTCTCTTTGAAGCTGTAACAAAAGCAAAAAACAAGCCAAAAATACAATGTCTGGTGTTGTCAATCTTCATTCCATCCTTGACAAATGATTTCGGTTCCGACATTGGAACTGACTGCCGTTACTACAGCTCGAGCCAGCCAAAACTCTCGAACTTCACCTTTACCCAGAATCCCTCTCTCTCATTTACCTCAAATCTCGTTTGCCGCTTTCTGAAATGATCACGTTTAGCTAATACTCTTGAGCATGTGTGGGTTTAGGTAAAATTTTTGACATATTTCCTTCTAAATTTCCTTTTCCATTCTCTTTTATACATTTGTGTACTCTTGTGTATCATCGTTGATACTTCTTCCCCTGTACACTACCATATAACTTTCCAACTGTCATTGTTGATAGTTTCCTCTTTCTCTCACTGTCTCTTCAGTAATATTTCTTTCCCTTCCCGTACACGTTTGTGTACATCTTTACTGTTATCACTGATGGTCATTTCCTTATTAAAAAAAAAAAAAAAATATATATATATATATATATATATATATATATATATATACACACACACACATATATACAGTAGAGAGTCAGAGAGTCGATTATCCAAACTAATTGGGACCTAGGGTAGTTTGGATAAACAAATTGTTCAGATAATCAAGCATGTAATTGAAATGGGTAAAAACGTTTTAAAATCTTGTTTTTTTCTGCATGCAGGAATACACTTTTCAACTATTCAGTGATTCCAATGGACAGTAAAGAATATTTTTCACACATGAGCTGACTACAAGCTCAAAAAACATGCTCTGGCAAATACATATAATGTTTACATTTTCAGACTTTATGATTTTTCCCACCCGAAAATTTTGGAAGGCTGGTTCTGATAACTGACTGTTCTGATATTCGACGTTCGAATAATCGACTCTCTACTGTATATGTTTCTTCTGTTTTCTCTGTGACATTTTCTCTGTCTGCCATGGCTGATAAGGGTAAGGTCCCTTCTGCTTTCAAAAAATGCCAGAAGTGTGGCTGTGAAATTCCCTCTTCAGATTTCCACTCCTTATGTGCATATTGCCTTGGCCCCCTTCATTTACAGGAGGATTGTAGCATATCTCACACATTCAGCCAGAGGGCCTTAGTAGAAAGGCACAACAAGCTAATTCTAAAAGGACATTTGCCATCAGTCTTTTGAGAAGCCTTATTCACTGCTGATAAAACTAAAACAGATATTTCATCTCCCTCATCTACTTCTTCTATTGATAAATCTAAGACACATAGTCTATCAGTTCCAACCTCCCCATCGGTTCCCAAGGCTTCTGTTTTTGACACTCCAGTGCGAACAACTTCAGTTTAGACACTGATTACAATTTCGAGTCCTTTGACGTCAAAGGCCTTGACACTGGAATTTGCATCTGTCTCATCGACTAAAACCATTATGCCTAGAACATCTTACTCTCTATCAATAGATCACTTTGCAGGGGAACTACCAAAAGTATTTTCACAGAAGCCCAAGTCCCCTTCCACTGCGTCAGTCTGCTCCACCAAAAGTCTTTCAGAACTTGATGTGCAGAAACTGGTGAATAAAATTTTGTGAGCTAGAGGGCTTTCATACCCACCTTCAGTACCGATTCCCTCCAGTCGTGGTACCGACACTTCATTTATTCTGTTGACTACTCCTCCTCTAACCTCCTTGGAGGTCTTAGAGTTATCTGTTCTGGTTCTCCCAGCACCTTCTGTGTCAGCTCTGGAGTTGTTCACTTCTTCTGAGTTGGCAGTTACCCTGAGTTCTTTGGTTGTTTCTGAACTGTAGACTGCCCAGAGCTGTAGCTATCATGTTGGTTCTGGGAAGAAGGTTTCGACTCCCAAGTTTTTCAGAGCCATCCGTGTTTCTTGGAGCTTTGGCTTGAGTTAGTTCTGCTCCGGCTTCAGTCTCAAGGGTCGGTGCAGAGGGCCCTTTCTCTTGCAGAGACTTAGTTGGTGCTTACCTCTTTGGAACAGGTACCTCCCTGTAGCTCTACTGTTCCTCCTACCTCTCCACTGGGACAGTGAGTGCTGAAGCCTCAGTTGTCACCACAGGTACTGTCATCCCCTGATACCTCCCCAGATTATCACCCTGAGGAGGTCCCTCAGAAAAAGAAGTGCAAGAGGAAGCACTTGGATTCTTCCAGGTCTCAGTCACCAAAGATACAGATTTCGATGAGGGGGAAGGGTCCCCATGGTCACCCTTTGAAGATGTCTCCTTTGGAGACATCTTGGAAATTCTGACACCCGCAGAAAAACAGTTTTGGATGAAGGGTCTTGCAGTTGATGCTATGGTTGTAGCAGCCGCCACTAAAAAGGAACAAGCTGAGGAGAGTTCCTCTGTGCATTCACCTAACAGAGAGTCCCGGGCTATGGACAGATTTGGAAGCAGGTCTACAGTTTATCAACCTTTGCCATAAGATCCTTGAATTAATTTTTTTGGCACATTTTAACAGACTCCAATGGAATTTGATCAAGAAGTTATACTTTGGCAGGAGCTGTAGCTCAGGGAGTCTAAGAGAAAGTGGCTTCCCAGTTAGCCACCCTGGAGTCTGTCTCTAATTCGTCAATAAGGGTGATCACACATACAGCTGAAGGGATGTCTAGAGCAACAGTTACAGGCATAGCCATTAGGAGACACGCCTGGATGCACCTTTGTGATTTTGCAGAACTGTTCACGTCTTCTTTTGTCAATGCTCCTTTTGACAGAACATCCTTGTTTGGCCCAAAGGTGAAAGAAACTATGTCCAGGTGTGAGAAAGATGATAGGACTTTTTCTGCTGTGGGCATACCTTTTTCCACCTCCCCAAAGGTCTTTTTCTAGTAACCAGAGGAGTGGTGAAAAATGTGGTTCAAAAAAATCCCCAGGGCCTTTCCAAGATACACCCTTGGGGCAGAAGTGGTCCGCAAAATCAGGGCTTCAGGGATTCCTTCCCAGGAAACCCATTTCAGTGCTCCTGAAGGGAGGCCCGATTGTCTTCCTATGGAGGCAGTCGGGGGATGCTTATCCTTGCACCTAAATGCATGGCTGAACATAAAAACAGATTCCTGGGTGCTGCAAATCATATCCATAGGCTATACCATTCCCTTTTCTCAACCTCCCCTTGTTTACAAAAAAATCCCCAATGTTCCACCCAATGAGAGGGATTCAACAGTACAAGAAATCCAAAAACTGCTGGACAGAAGAGTCATCCAACAAGTCCCGCCAGACCAAAAAGGATCCGGAGCCTACTCAAGATTCTTTTTAGTGCCAAAAGAGACAGGGGACTGGAGATCAATTTTGGATCTCAGTATACTGAACAAATCAGTTTGGCAAACAAAGTTCTGGATGGTCACGGTACAGTCTATCCTTCTCTTCCTGAAGAAAGACAACTGGATGTGCTCAGTAGACCTTCAAGATGCGTAGTACCATGTAAAAATGGACAAATGCTCCAGAAGCTTCCACCAATTCAGAGTACTGCCCTTTGGACTCACCACAGCCCCCAAGGTGTTCACCAAATGCATGGCAGTAGTAGCAGGTCACTTGAGACTACAAGGATTCTGTGTGTTTCTGTACTTGGACAGTAGCAGGTCACTTGAGACTACAAGGATTCTGTGTGTTTCTGTACTTGGACAACTGGCTCATAACTGCTTCAACCAAGCATCAGTTGATAACTGCCAGGAACTACACACTTGACATCTGTGCCCTTCTGAGGATCACAGTAAATCTAAAAAAAATCAAGCTTAATCCCAACACAAAATTTAAAATTCAAAGGGGCTGTACTGAATACTCAGACAATGATAGTTCTCTTCCTCCAGAACGTCATCAGAGAATTTTGGTTCAGGTACAAAAGTTAAGCCTCAAAAAGAAGGTTCCAGCACATTTAATCTCACAAGCTGTATGATCTATGGCAGCTTCTATAACTCTAGTGCCACCATCCAGGTTACATATGAGAATTCTACAATGGCTGCTAGCCTCCCAGTGGTCTAGACTTCATCACCCATTGTCAGAACAAGTCCCGATCACCAACCGTTACAAAATGGATCTTCTTTGGTGGATGCATTCCGATCATGTTCTCCATGGTCGTCCTTTTGTTTTTCCAGAGCCCATGGCCATAGTGACCATGGACGCCTCCCAGATGTCGTGGGGGGCATTTTCTGGACAAGATGGTCCAAGACACTTGGTTCCAGTTAGGGGCCAACTTGCACATCAATGTCCTGGAGGTAAAAGCAGTGCTTTTTGTGTTGCAGGCCTTTCAGACAGCTCTTCCTCAGGGAACTATTACAATTCAAATGGACAATTTGTCAGTGGTTTGGAGCATCAACAAGCATTGAGGAACCATGTCTTATCCCCTTTTGTCGAGAAGTCCTCAGAGTGTGGCAGTTGGTGATCTCCTCCAACTGCTTTCTTATAGCAAGTCACATTCCGGGGAGTTCCAGTGTGATTGCGGACAAGCTGAGCAGATAAATCCTTCAGCCTCATGAGTGATCTCTCAATCAAAAAATGGTGAAGATGATTTTCCACCTTTGGGGTCAACCTTGCTAAGATCTGTTCACATCTCCCCTAAACAACAAGTGCAGCAATTACTTCACCCTGATCCCCCCTCCAGTTAAGTCACTCAGAGACACTCTCCTCCTTCACTGGCCCTCCAGTCTCCTATATGCCTTTTCCCTGATACCTCTATTTCCCAAGTTATTACAGAAAGCATTCAGGTTGAAGAGCACAGTAATCCTCATTGCTCCCTTTTGGCCTTGATAGGTTTATTTCTCCTTTCTTTGGCTGTATGTAGTTCAGCAGCCCTTGATTCTGGACACAGTGCCAGATCTCCTGTCCCATCCAGATGAGCTTGTTCACCCAAACATTTTGAACCTCAAGCTAACTGTGTGGTTCCTCCAGTTCCATTAATTGCCAGGTATCCCAATATTTCGTCTGCAGTACGCCACATCCTTTTATGGGCTCACAAACCTTTCACTCGAAAACTGTACACCAGTAAGTGGAAGAGATTTACTATCTGTGCTCTTGAAAAGCAGATAGATCCCTTTTCAGCTTCCATAGAACATGTCCTAGATTTTTTAGCTGTTTAATGCTGGAGCTTCTCCCTCCACCATCAAATTGCAATTAGCTGCCATCGCCAATTTTCACAGTGGCTTGGATGAACATTCTTCAGCCTCTCATAGACTTTGTAAATCATTACTCAGAGGCACTCTTCTGTTAAAGCCCCTGTTCATAGATCTGACTCCTGCTTGGGATTTGAACTTAGTACTTCGAGCAGTGATACATTCTTCTTTCTGTGGAATGTGATCTGAGGTTTTTATCTTGGTAGACACTCTTTCTGGTAGCCATTACCTCCTCCAGAAGAATTTCAGAGATCCAGGCCTTATCATCTGAGCCTCCTTACCTTGTTTTCCATAAAGATAGGGTATCTTTACGAACGAACCCATCCTTTTTACCCAAGGTTGTATCAGAGACTAATATTAACCAGACGATTAATTTACCAGTTTTCTTCCCTGATCATTCTAACAAGGAAGAGTATGTCCTGCATTTATTAGATGTTCATAAACAACTACATTTCTATCTTCACAGAACAAATAACATAAGACAGTCTATACTCGATAGATAAATACGATGCCCAGGGACATACATATTCAGAATTCTACAGTCTCCTTCCCTTTACCGATACGACAAACAGCCAGACCGTCTTGGTCGCCACAGGGGAATACGAGGAAGTGGAAGACATCGGGAGGCAGGTACGAGTTTCAGAGGAAAATTCTGAAACCTACTACCAGAACTTAGTAGTTAATTTATCCAACTACGCGTTAACAAATACTGAATTGTCTTTATTAAGTCGTGGTTTGTCTTTTATACCTTCCAAATCTGATGACATCACTGATGTTTTACTTGATATTAAGAACTTTATTAGAAATGTAAGTCTGAAAATGCAGTTTGGTAATAGTGGTGCTACAACAGAGAATGTGTTTAGAAGGCCCTCCACTTATATACCTTTAACTCATCCTCTCCTTGAGGCGTTTGATAGGGCATGTGAACGTGAAATTTTTGAACTGTATCAATCTAACACTAGATCTGAGTTTTATAATCTGTCGTTTGATGAATTTGCATCTATTAAGAAGTTACAGGACAATGATAATATTGTCATTAGACAGGCAGATAAGGGAGGTGCAATTGTAGTTTTAGACCTCTGGATGTATTCTAACACTATGCAGAATATGCTAGATGATGTTGATACATACTCTGTGCTTAATAACATACTATTAGATTGATCAAGAATGTACATACAGAATTATATGATTTACTCCTCTGTGGTGTTATAGATGGTGAGCTTTATAAATATCTTCTGGTTGAGGCACCCCTGGTTCCTACATTTAGGGGGCTTCCGAAAATTCATAAAACATTGATTTGTCCACTAATGAGACCTGTTGTATCAGGTGGTGGATGGCTCATGGAGCCGGCCTCTATCTTTATTGAGAAACATCTCAGACCAGTAGTTGATGACACACTAACTATATTGAAGGACACACAACAGTTCTTAGAGAGCTATGGTGCATATCTTTCTACGCATGATTTAACTAATGATGAGTTGTTGGTGACCATAGATGTTGTGTCCTTGTTTACTACGATTCCTAACGACATAGGAATGGAATATTTAAGGTTATACCTTATTGAGAGAGGAATTTCAAGGGATTTGGTTATCAAAATTCTTATGTTACTTGATTTGGTACTTAATAACAATGTATTTGTATATAATGATACATATTATCTACAAAGAAAAGGGGTCGCAATGGGCACCCCTTGTGCCAATTCATATGCCAACCTTGTGTTGGCATATTGGGAGAACACCTATGTCATATCCAGTACAAATTATGATAAATACATAAAATTCTACAAGCGTTTTGTAGACGATGTGTTTCTTGTATGGGATGGGACTATGAATGAACTAACTGAATTTATTGAATATATAAATGGTACAACAAGTTTTTTGAGTTTTGAACATAAAAGTTCAGATAATATGATTGAATTTTTAGATGTACAAATATCAAAGAGAGATGGAGTGACACAGTCAGAAATATATAGGAAATCTTGCTGGAGAAATAGTATCTTACATCGTAATAGTATGCACCCACAACATATTTATGGCAACATAGTGGAGAGCCAAACCCTGCGAATTTCTCGCCTTACTATGGAAGATGAGACTTTTAATTGCAAACAAAGGATGTTAACTGGTAATCTCCTAGCAAGAGGCTATAATAAGAAAGAAGTAGAAAATGTTTATTGTGATACCCACTCCATGAGGAGAGGAAAGGGCAAGCCATACTTATATAGACATCAAGGTTGTGAAATCACTGAGGCTAATAGAAGACAACAAACTGCTGTCAATAGGATAACCATTCCTTACTCCAACAAAAATATGAAAATTAAGAATATAATATATAAGAATTGGAATATCCTTACCACTGATGGCAGCATTGTTGAAATAGTGGGTAATAAACCCAGTTTTAGCTTCAGGAATATGAAATCACTGAAAAGGCTCCTCTGCTATGAGAATAATGACAAGAGTGTTACCCCATCCAATAGGAAGGGTACACTTCCTTGTAGAGGCTGCCATCAATGTATTTATATGTCAGGAAGTAGTGTCTTTATTCATCCAGACACAGGAAATTCTTTCAATTTTGACTTCTATGCTGACTGTAAGTCAAGAGACTTAGTACACCTGGCTGTTTGCCAGGTATGCTTTTGCTTCTATGTAGGTAAGATGAATAGAAGCCTCAGGGAACGTGTAAGGGAACATATATATGCCATCAATAAGGAAGATGATCACAATGCTCTAGCTAGACACATATTAAGTGTAGGAATATCACACTTTTTTAAGTTTAGTGTACTGCAGTTAGCTAAAAGAACGAAAAGATTAGGGAATATAAAAAATCAGACACAAGAATATGAAAACAGATGGATAATTAGATTACAGGCATATAAAGGACGAGGACTTAATGAGAAGGTTAGTTTAAAACCTTTTCTAGCAGCACATCCCTATAAGCATTGATTTTTAATGTATACATATACTTTTATTGAAGGGTAATATCTGTCTTTTCATTCAAAGAAAGTACATTATATTGATCATGAGATGAAATAGAGCTGTATATAATAGTATATATGTTTTATGATGTATTCCTTTATTTTTAAGTGATGCAAACATGTGATGATATCATAGTGATGTTGATTGGCTGTTCTTTATTGGTGAATGTATTTAAAGATCATTTTTTGAAACGTAACTGTTTTGAAGTCTGATGAAGCGTTGAGAGAACGCAAAAGCGCTTACTTGTACTGCAGTAATAAAGGAGTTTTTTATCAGCCGTGGTGAGCCCTATCTGTTTTTGAGTTTTAACTTAAGACAATCTAGTCAACTGTTTTGTTTCTTTTTCAACTTCCAATTTGGGCAAGGCAGTCAGCAAGATTACTCTTTCTATGTGGCCAGAGTCTCAGAGAAAGAATATACGACCACTATTATTGTATAAAGAAAAAAGATACAAATAATGCCTTATGGAGACATCTAGAAGAAAGTAAGAGTTGCAATAGGTTTTATTTTGGTATTTTAGATATAGCCACAGTGAATCCTAGGGGTGGGAACATCAGTAAAAAACTGGGGGAGTTAGAAACAAAATGGCAAATTAAATTAAATGCATCAACCCAGCCCGGGTTGAATGATAATATATCAGTCAAGCCAATTTTGGCAAATATGGGATAGATAGATTCACAGGGATAGTAGGTATAAACCATGCATGAAATTAGCATTTTTTTAAATCAAATATTTAAAATTTATACATTTTAACAGGGGGTATAGATCAATTGATTGTATTTATCAGGGGTAGGAAGAATTCTGAAAAGGAATGCTTAAAGGAACTTTTGAATGATTATTTTAAACAAATGGCACATTGGCACTTTAATTTTTTAAAATGAATGTAATTAATTAATTAGTTAATTGAAGATGAAGGTATATAAACCAAATGTGTATGGAAAAACTTTGTTCTGAGGAAGTCTAGGTGTCTTAGATGAAAGCGCTTAACCATTGGTTGAATAAAGGAAGTGTTTTATTACTTGGAGTGCCAGTATTTCGAATCCAAGCCACAGGGAACTGATTGTATTACTGTTTTATTGAGTTGACTGTTTCCTGAGTTCTTTTGACTTCTTAGTTGCACTTGTGAGGCATGGATTCGTTAGATGAACTGCCGTCCATCTTTTCACCATGGAGGGATGAAATTAGAGGCATCCAGTCCGAAATGGCAATTATGCGAGGCGAACTGACTCGACTGATTGAATTAGTATGTCAGTCTACGCTCCAAGGGAAGGACTATGGGCGTATGACGTCAGCGAGTGCGCACAGCGCCAGCAGGAAATCTAATTCCATTCCAAACAGCCAGGGAAATGGCGACGAACGGGAGACCAGTACCTCTAATGGATCCTCATTCAAACCCGATGGCCAAACGGCGGAAAAAGGGAAAGAATACGGATCGGAGGCGGATTTTCTACTATCTGGGGCCAAACCTAAACGGATGCCACCAAAAAGAACTTACACTATGGCTATCAATACACAGCGTGCAGGTACTTTTTCCCACTATACTTATGCTAAAAAAGACGTAACCGCTAAAGGCATGAGCTTTAAAAACTTTATAGAATCCAACTTTGACTTTAGTGGGAAGTACAGGTCACACGCTAATCAGGAGGAAAATGATTTGGGGAATTTGAACACCCATAAGACTCAAAAGATTTGATGTACGATTTTGGCAAAAAGCTTAAATCTTGTAAGAGTCTACAATTAGAAAATAGTTATCTTATGAAATGCATTGACACCAATATAGTCCCTATGGGACTTCGTTTTTTTAAATACCCTATGGGTATAGATTTGGACAATGACACCAAGCAGGAATGTTCTAAAATGTTTGATGGTTTTGGAATTTCGTTCATGCGTTTTATTATGCAATGTAATGACAAACAAATATGTATTTTATTGAATGGCTTGGACAGGCTGAATGATGTTATTGTCAGTGATGTACTTTATGATGAATATGAGCACTGTTTGAATTCACAATACAATTGGGTCCAGAAAGAAGTAGACAAACAGTTTGAGAGGAAATGCAGGAAATACCAGAGGGACTTGGACCAATATAATAAAGGGCAAGCTTACAGGTGGGAAAAGCAAGTGTATAAGAAAGACAGAGAATTTCACAACAACCCCAAAAATGGAAGGAAGGGAAGAGTATTTGACAATAAGGAGGGACAGTATAGAGACATGGGATATGTTGACAGTTTAGACAATTTTGATAAGATTTCAGGTGGTAATGTTTTTTTAGGCAGGCAATTGGAAAAGAGAAGAACAAACAGTGGAATAAACCAGGGGTACAGGGGAGAACATTACAACCAAAAAAGACAAATAGGGGAGGGAGACACGAGATAGGAACTACTGACAGAATAGAAAGGATTGTGAAGATTAATAATATAACAAGTGAATACAATCAGTTTTTTATACATAATTATACCCAAATGGAGATAAGGGAAGAGCATTTTACTCTGTTCAGCAAAGGAATGAAATATGTGCCTGTGAAGAGGTTCAAGGCAGAGGATTTTATAATTGATTTTAAGAAATATTTAAGAAAGTTAAATTTGGCTCTTCTATTTCAAAATGACAGTAAAAAGATAGGAAACACTTGTGAATATAAGAAAAAAAGTACTTATACCCCCCCCCGAATGCTACACTTGGGATTTTTGAGAAAATGGTTATAGATGAAATATATGCATACACTACTAGGGTTAAGTTAAATACAACTTAAATACCCAGGAGGCCACAGTATTAAGAGAATTACAAGGAGACAAAAGGATAAGAATAATGAAACCTGATAGGGGGGGGGGGTGGTACTGTATGATCAGGAAGAATACAAGAACAAAATCAATGAAATTCTGTTAAATACAGGTAACTACAATGTTTCATCTAAAAATGAAGTGAATATTGGTTACAATAAAATTAATTTATATTTGGAAGATCTATTGATAGAGGAAAGAATGAATGGAGAGTTATACAACTATTTGAAAGTCGATTTTCCTATTATAAGCACTATGGTAGGGATCCCCAAGATCCACAAAAATCTAGCAGACCCCCCCTTTTAGGCCCATTATTTCAGGGAATAAATCAAAAACTTTCAATTTTTGAAAAGTAGTAGATGGATGGTTAAAACCAATATACAAGTCCATTAAGCATATTATCATCGACTCCTGGGACTTTCTTGGAAGGTTAAGGAACGACATGATAACTCCTGGAGCACTATTAGTGACAATAGATGTCGTAGACTTGTTTTCGAATATTCCTCAAGAGGATGGACTATTAAGGTTAGACAATTGTATGAAAAAATTAAGCAACTTGTCATTTGACAAGATAGAATTAATTGTGGAATTCACGGAATTGATTTTGAAACACAATTATATAATGTATGAAGGCGAATATTACATTCAAACAAAAGGAGTGGCAATGGGGGCAGCTTGTGCCCCCATTTTTGCCAATTTGTATCTTTATGACTGGGAGGTTGAGCACATTTTTACATGCAAGTGGTTCCATGATGTATCGTGTTATTACAGATTTCTGGATGACATTTTTATGATTTGGAAAAGTAATAGAGAAGATTTAGAATTATTTATGGGCTATTTGAATTCAAGAGGTAATGACCTGAAATTTACTTACAGTGTGGATTCTTATTCTATGCCCTATTTAGATACACTAATTATAGTGGACGATGGTAAAATTAGAACTAAAATACATAGGAAAGAGACTTTTAGCAATGGATACTTAGAATATACTAGTTCTCATCCTATGACACAAAAAAAGAGTATAATCAAGGGGCAATGCATTAGGGCCGCCAGGATGACATCAGAATATACATATTTAGTAATGGAATTACAACTCATAGGGGACATGTTTATCCAAAGGGGATACCCCAGTTGGTTAGTTAAAAATGTAACCAGTTATGTAGAGAACGAGTGGGGAAAAAATATGTACCCCTATTAGGAAAAGGGCCTTTAGTTAAGGTCAACAACACCATGGATACAGGCGGTGAGACCCATACAGATTATACAAGAGCTTGTATATTACAACACACACCTTGGGGACCACTAACATTAAAAATATTATTTCCGATAATTGGAATTTATTAAAAATGGATAGGAGAATTGTGGACATTGTGGGGGAAACACCTAGATTTGTTTCCAGAAATGGGTGTAATTTGAAAATGGAACTGGAAAGGAAAACATGTACCTGGGCTTTTGCTATAGAGGGGAAAGGTACTACAAGATGTGGTACCTGTAACCAGTGCAGGTACATTTTTTCAGGGAACAGTATCAAACTGGAAGATACCCTTGGGACCGAGATAAAGTTTAGGAAAGGCAACTGTGGGACTTCCCACATAGTATATCTGGCCACATGCTCTATGTGTCCCAGTTACTATGTTGGGAAGACAGACAGAAGTCTCAGAGAAAGAATATACGACCACTATTATTGTATAAAGAAAAAAGATACAAAAAATGCCTTATGGAGACATCTAGAAGAAAGTAAGAGTTGCAATAGGTTTTATTTTGGTATTTTAGATATAGCCACAGTGAATCCTAGGGGTGGGAACATCAGTAAAAAACTGGGGGAGTTAGAAACAAAATGGCAAATTAAATTAAATACATCAACCCAGCCCGGGTTGAATGATAATATATCAAGCCAATTTTGGCAAATATGGGATAGATAGATTCACAGGGATAGTAGGTATAAACCTTGAATGAAATTAGCATTTTTTTTTAAATCAAATATTTAAAATTTATACATTTTAACAGGGGGTATAGATCAATTGATTGTATTTATCAGGGGTAGGAAGAATTCTGAAAAGGAATGCTTAAAGGAACTTTTGAATGATTATTTTAAACAAATGGCACATTGGCACTTTAATTTTTTAAAATGAATGTAATTAATTAATTAGTTAATTGAAGATGAAGGTATATAAACCAAATGTGTATGGAAAAACTTTGTTCTGAGGAAGTCTAAGTGTGTTAGATGAAAGCGCTTAACCATTGGTTGAATAAAGGAAGTGTTTTATTACTTGGAGTGCCAGTATTTCGAATCCAAGCCACAGGGAACTGATTGTATTACTGTTTTATTGAGTTGACTGTTTCCTGAGTTCTTTTGGCTTCTTAATAATGACAAGAGTGTTACCCCATCCAATAGGAAGGGTACACTTCCTTGTAGAGGCTGCCATCAATGTATTTATATGTCAGGAAATAGTGTCTTTATTCATCCAGACACAGGAAATTCTTTCAATTTTGACTTCTATGCTGACTGTAAGTCAAGAGACTTAGTACACCTGGCTGTTTGCCAGGTATGCTTTTGCTTCTATGTAGGTAAGATGAATAGAAGCCTCAGGGAACGTGTAAGGGAACATATATATGCCATCAATAAGGAAGATGATCACAACGCTCTAGCTAGACACATATTAAGTGTAGGAATATCACACTTTTTTAAGTTTAGTGTACTGCAGTTAGCTAAAAGAACGAAAAGATTAGGGAATATAAAAAAATCAGACAGAAGAATATGAAAATAGATGGATAATTAGATTACAGGCATATAAAGGGCGAGGACTTAATGAGAAGGTTAGTTTAAAACCTTTTCTAGCAGCACATCCCTATAAGCATTGATTTTTAATGTATACATATACTTTTATTGAAGGGTAATATCTGTCTTTTCATTCAAAGAAAGTACATTATATTGATCATGAGATGAAATAGAGCTGTATATAATAGTATATATGTTTTATGATGTATTTCTTTATTTTTAAGTGATGCAAACATGTGATGATATCATAGTGATGTTGATTGGCTGTTCTTTATTGGTGAATGTATTTAAAGATCATTTTTTGAAACGTAACTGTTTTGAAGTCTGATGAAGCGTTGAGAGAACGCAAAAGCGCTTACTTGTACTGCAGTAATAAAGGAGTTTTTTATCAGCCGTGGTGAGCCCTATCTGTTTTTGATTTTTAACTTAAGGCAATCTAGTCAACTGTTTTGTTTCTTTTTCAACTTCCAATTTGGGCAAGGCAGTCAGCAAGATTACTCTTTCTATGTGGCCAGAGTCTCAGAGAAAGAATATACGACCACTATTATTGTATAAAGAAAAAAGATACAAATAATGCCTTATGGAGACATCTAGAAGAAAGTAAGAGTTGCAATAGGTTTTATTTTGGTATTTTAGATATAGCCACAGTGAATCCTAGGGGTGGGAACATCAGTAAAAAACTGGGGGAGTTAGAAACAAAATGGCAAATTAAATTAAATGCATCAACCCAGCCCGGGTTGAATGATAATATATCAGTCAAGCCAATTTTGGCAAATATGGGATAGATAGATTCACAGGGATAGTAGGTATAAACCATGCATGAAATTAGCATTTTTTAAAATCAAATATTTAAAATTTATACATTTTAACAGGGGGTATAGATCAATTGATTGTATTTATCAGGGGTAGGAAGAATTCTGAAAAGGAATGCTTAAAGGAACTTTTGAATGATTATTTTAAACAAATGGCACATTGGCACTTTAATTTTTTAAAATGAATGTAATTAATTAATTAGTTAATTGAAGATGAAGGTATATAAACCAAATGTGTATGGAAAAACTTTGTTCTGAGGAAGTCTAAGTGTGTTAGATGAAAGCGCTTAACCATTGGTTGAATAAAGGAAGTGTTTTATTACTTGGAGTGCCAGTATTTCGAATCCAAGCCACAGGGAACTGATTGTATTACTGTTTTATTGAGTTGACTGTTTCCTGAGTTCTTTTGGCTTCTTAGTTGCACTTGTGAGGCATGGATTCGTTAGATGAACTGCCGTCCATCTTTTCACCACGGAGGGATGAAATTAGAGGCATCCAGTCCGAAATGGCAATTATGAGAGGCAAACTGACTCGACTGATTGAATTAGTAAGTCAGTCTACGCTCCAAGGGAAGGACTATGGGCGTATGATGTCAGCGAGTGCGCACAGCGGCAGCAGGAAATCTAATTCCATTCCAAACGGCCAGGGAAATGGCGACGAACGAGAGACCAGTACCTCTAATGGATCCTCATTCAAACCCGACGGCCAAACGGCGGAAAAAGGGAAAGAATACGGATCGGAGGTGGATTTTCTACTATCTGGGGCCAAACCTAAATGGATGTCACCAAAAAGAACTTACACTATGGCTGTCAATACACAGCGTGCAGGTACTTTTTCCCACTATACGAATGCTAAAAAAGACGTAACCGCTACAGGCATGAGCTTTAAAAACTTTATAGAATCCAACTTTGACTTTAGTGGGAAGTACAGGTCACACGCTAATCAGGAGGAAAATGATTTGGGGAATTTGAACACCCATAAGACTCTAAAAGATTTGATGTACGATTTTGGCAAAAAGCTTAAATCTTGTAAGAGTCTACAATTAGAAAATAGTTATCTTATGAAATGCATTGACACCAATATAGTCCCTATGGGACTTCGTTTTTTTAAATACCCTATGGGTATAGATTTGGACAATGACACCAAGCAGGAATGTTCTAAAATGTTTGATGGTTTTGGAATTTCGTTCATGCGTTTTATTATGCAATGTAATGACAAAAAAATATGTATTTTATTGAATGGCTTGGACAGGCTGAATGATGTTATTGTCAGTGATGTACTTTATGATGGATATGAGCACTGTTTGAATTCACAATATAATTGGGTCCAGAAAGAAGTAGACAAACAGTTTGAGAGGAAATGCAGGAAATACCAGAGGGACTTGGACCAATATAATAAAGGGCAAGCTTACAGGTGGGAAAAGCAAGTGTATAAGAAAGACAGAGAATTTCACAGCAACCCCAAAAATGGAAGGAAGGGAAGAGTATTTGACAATAAGGAGGGACAGTATAGAGACATGGGATATGTTGACAGTTTAGACAATTATGATAAGATTTCAGGTGGTAATGTTTTTTTAGGCAGGCAATTGGAAAAGAGAAGAACAAACAGTGGAATAAACCAGGGGTACAGGGGAGAACATTACAACAACCAAAAAAGACAAATAGGGGAGGGACACACGAGATAGGAACTACTGACAGAATAGAAAGGATTGTGAAGATTAATAATATAACAAGTGAATACAATCAGTTTTTTATATATAATTATACCCAAATGGAGATAAGGGAAGAGCATTTTACTCTGTTCAGCAAAGGAATGAAATATGTGCCTGTGAAGAGGTTCAAGGCAGAGGATTTTATAATTGATTTTAAGAAATATTTAAGAAAGTTAAATTTGGCTGTTCTATTTCAAAATGACAGTAAAAAGATAGGAAACACTTGTGAATATAAGAAAAAAAGTACTTATATCCCCCCCCCCTGAATGCTACACTTGGGATTTTTGAGAAAATGGTTATAGATGAAATATATGCATACACTACTAGGGTTAATAAAAACAAAGTTAAATACAACTTAAATACCCAGGAGGCCACAGCATTAAGAGAATTACAAGGAGACAAAAGGATAAGAATAATGAAACCTGATAAGGGGGGAGGGGTGGTACTGTATGATCAGGAAGAATACAAGAACAAAATCAATGAAATTCTGTTAAATTCAGGTAACTACAATGTTTCATCTAAAAATGAAGTGAATATTGGTTACAATAAAATTAATTTATATTTGGAAGATCTATTGATAGAGGAAAGAATTAATGGAGAGTTATACAACTATTTGAAAGTCGATTTTCCTATTATAAGCACTATGGTAGGGATCCCCAAGATCCACAAAAATCTAGCAGACCCCCCCTTTTAGGCCCATTATTTCAGGGAATAAATCAAAAACTTTCAATTTTGGAAAAGTAGTAGATGGATGGTTAAAACCAATATACAAGTCCATTAAGCATATTATCATCGACTCCTGGGACTTTCTGGGAAGGTTATGGAACGACATGATAACTCCTGGAGCACTATTAGTGACAATAGATGTCGTAGACTTGTTTTCGAATATTCCTCAAGATGATGGACTATTAAGGTTAGACAATTGTATGAAAAAATTAAGCAACTTGTCATTTGACAAGATGGAATTAATTGTGGAATTCACGGAATTGATTTTGAAACACAATTATATAATGTATGAAGGCGAATATTACATTCAAACAAAAGGAGTGGCAATGGGGGCAGCTTGTGCCCCCATTTTTGCCAATTTGTGTCTTTATGACTGGGAGGTTGAGTACATTTTTACATGCAAGTGGTTCCATGAAGTATCGTGTTATTACAGATTTCTGGATGACATTTTTATGATTTGGAAAAGTAATAGAGAAGATTTAGAATTATTTATGGGCTATTTGAATTCAAGAGGTAATGACCCGAAATTTACTTACAGTGTGGATTCTTATTCTATGCCCTATTTAGATACACTAATTATAGTGAACGATGGTAAAATTAGAACTAAAATACAAAGGAAAGAGACTTTTAGCAATGGATACTTAGAATATACTAGTTCTCATCCTATGACACAAAAAAAGAGTATAATCAAGGGGCAATGCATTAGGGCCGCCAGGATGACATCAGAATATACATATTTAGTAATGGAATTACAACTCATAGGGGACATGTTTATCCAAAGGGGATACCCCAGTTGGTTAGTTAAAAATGTAACCAGTTATGTAGAGAACGAGTGGGGAAAAAAATATGTACCCCTATTAGGAAAAGGGCCTTTAGTTAAGGTCAACAACACCATGGATACAGGCGGTGAGACCCATACAGATTATACAAGAACTTGTATATTACAACACACACCTTGGACCACTAACATTAAAAATATTATTTCCGATAATTGGAATTTATTAAAAATGGATAGGAGAATTGTGGACATTGTGGGGGAAACACCTAGATTTGTTTCCAGAAATGGGTATAATTTGAAAATGGAACTGGAAAGGAAAACATGTACCAGGGCTTTTGCTATAGAGGGGAAAGGTACTACAAGATGTGGTACCTGTAACCAGTGCAGGTACATTTTTTCAGGGAACAGTATCAAACTGGAAGATACCCTTGGGACCGAGATAAAGTTTAAGAAAGGCAACTGTAGGACTTCCCACATAGTATATCTGGCCACATGCTCTATGTGTCCCAGTTACTATGTTGGGAAGAAAGACAGAAGTCTCAGAGAAAGAATATACGACCACTATTATTGTATAAAGAAAAAAGATACAAAAAATGCCTTATGGAGACATCTAGAAGAAAGTAAGAGTTGCAATAGGTTTTATTTTGGTATTTTAGATATAGCCACAGTGAATCCTAGGGGTGGGAACATCAGTAAAAAACTGGGGGAGTTAGAAACAAAATGGCAAATTAAATTAAATACATCAACCCAGCCCGGGTTGAATGATAATATATCAATCAAGCCAATTTTGGCAAATATGGGATAGATAGATTCACAGGGATAGTAGGTATAAACCATGAATGAAATTAGCATTTTTTTTTAAATCAAATATTTAAAATTTATACATTTTAACAGGGGGTATAGATCAATTAATTGTATTTATCAGGGGTAGGAAGAATTCTGAAAAGGAATGCTTAAAGGAACTTTTGAATGATTATTTTAAACAAATGGCACATTGGCACTTTAATTTTTTAAAATGAATGTAATTAATTAATTAGTTAATTGAAGATGAAGGTATATAAACCAAATGTGTATGGAAAAACTTTGTTCTGAGGAAGTCTAAGTGTCTTAGATGAAAGCGCTTAACCATTGGTTGAATAAAGGAAGTGTTTTATTACTTGGAGTGCCAGTATTTCGAATCCAAGCCACAGGGAACTGATTGTATTACTGTTTTATTGAGTTGACTGTTTCCTGAGTTCTTTTGGCTTCTTAATAATGACAAGAGTGTTACCGCATCCAATAGGAAGGGTACACTTCCTTGTAGAGGCTGCCATCAATGTATTTATATGTCAGGAAATAGTGTCTTTATTCATCCAGACACAGGAAATTCTTTCAATTTTGACTTCTATGCTGACTGTAAGTCAAGAGACTTAGTACACCTGGCTGTTTGCCAGGTATGCTTTTGCTTCTATGTAGGTAAGATGAATAGAAGCCTCAGGGAACGTGTAAGGGAACATATATATGCCATCAATAAGGAAGATGATCACAACGCTCTAGCTAGACATATATTAGGTGTAGGAATATCACACTTTTTTAAGTTTAGTGTACTGCAGTTAGCTAAAAGAACGAAAAGATTAGGGAATATAAAAAATCAGACAGAAGAATATGAAAATAGATGGATAATTAGATTACAGGCATATAAAGGACGACAACTTAATGAGAAGGTTAGTTTAAAACCTTTTCTAGCAGCACATCCCTATAAGCATTGATTTTTAATGTATACATATACTTTTATTGAAGGGTAATATCTGTCTTTTCATTCAAAGAAAGTACATTATATTGATCATGAGATGAAATAGAGCTGTATATAATAGTATATATGTTTTATGATGTATTCCTTTATTTTTAAGTGATGCAAACATGTGATGATATCATAGTGATGTTGATTGGCTGTTCTTTATTGGTGAATGTATTTAAAGATAATTTTTTGAAACGTAACTGTTTTGAAGTCTGATGAAGCATTGAGAGAACGCAAAAGCCCTTACTTGTACTGCAGTAATAAAGGAGTTTTTTATCAGCCGTGGTGAGCCCTATCTGTTTTTGATTTTTAACATAAGACAATCTAGTCAACTGTTTTGTTTCTTTTTCAACTTCCAATTTGGGCAAGGCAGTCAGCAAGATTACTCTTTCTATGTGGCCAAAAGACTGCATTTCATTTTTTTAACCTTGTTTAAACCCACCAAAGCACATTCTACAAGGTCTATAGCCACTTCATCTGTCTTTCAGTCTAGTGCGTCAATGGATGACATATGTGCAGCAGCTACTTGGACTACTCCCCATACCTTTATTACTCATTACAAAGTAGATCTGGTTTCTAGGGGATGGTCGTCCTTTGCTCGATGGTGCTCAGGAATATCCTTCCATGAGTGCACCCCAAGATTCTGGATAGCTAGGGACTCTGTCCCATCTCTCAAGGATGAAATGAAGATTGACAACATCAGATAAAGAAGTTATGTACTCACCATAACTTTCCATCTGTGTTGTCTGTCTACATTCATCCTTGCCTTCCCCTACCAGCCACAATCCTTAAAGACTGGTGGAGTGGATCAATTCACTTGCATTATTATATTGTCCAACCACAGTAGGTAAGGTAAGGCTTCCATCTGGCTTACTTTACACATCTTACTATATATATATGTATGCATGTATATATATATATATATATATATATATATATATATATATATATATATATATACTGTATATGTTAAATGTATATATGTTTCGATATCTTTTCTGCAAACTCGATCTCAGATAATTGAGAGAGAGAGAGAGGGATTCTGGGTAGAGATAAAGCTCAAACGTTTTTGGCTGGCACGAGCTGTAGTAATGGCTAAGTCTGTTCCAATGTCGGAACCAAACACACCTGTCAAGGATGAATGAAGATAGACAACACAGATGGAATGTTATGATGAGTACATAACTTCTTTATAAATCTCCCCTTCTGTCCTTGATTGTAATTACTTTTGACAAAGATTGTTCTTAGTGGCATTTATAAATAACTACATACACCATACGTTTATCCCATTGTCAGTAAAAAAGAAATCAGGATATCACCACACTAGTCTCATACTTGTCTCATAATTCTGTCACCCTTTACATCCTTACTATCTGTCTCACTCTTATTTAGGTATGTCTTTCATAAGCACCATTCAGGTATGCCTTCCAAATAAATATGATTTATAATAACATTTTTTCTATCTTAAGATATCAGTTTCTTTCATACTGCTTTCCTGAACAATAAGAAGTCTCAGTCTCTGTTATGTAGCAGGGGTGTATCCAGATGATGTCCTATTCATATGCTGCTGTATTCATCACATTAGGGAGTAGTCCACCTCCAGCTGACTTGTATGTCCATCCGACATACAAAAGTTTACATGCTACTGCGAGGTACATGTGACGCCGCACATTTCTCCGTGTACGTTGGTCATAAAGCGACATTGGGTATAAATCTGACATCAGCACGCACTAACCTCAGAACTTCTCTGCTACCTGCTCAATCAACTGCTCTGGACATTCACTCGCCAGATCAGTGGTGATTCCTAATTCAAACAAATACCACATTGTTTTTTTCTTGCTTAATTCATAGTACTACTGTCTGTTTTGTGGTGATTTCATGTCATCTAGGAAGGGCAAGTGTCAGTGTGGAAGGCAGATTCCACATAAAGACGCCCACGTCCTCTTGCCTCTTTTGTGTAGGCCCAGACCACAATCACACTTCTTCCACTGTCTGCAAATCATTCATCCCCAAGACTCATAGAAGCTTTGCTTAAGCTCTACATAGCGAATCAGCACCTTATGTGCCTTGCACGGGAGATGGAGATGACTTTAGGTCCTTCAGATGAGCCAAGTGCGAAGAAAGCCAAGAAACATTGGCCTGGTGTTACTGCTTTGCCTTCTCTTCCAGATTTCCCTCTTGAGGCCGATGTAGACCCGGAGACCATTCCGGAGGTGGTGGATGTCCCCTTTGGTGGGTATCATTGTGGAGGCCCCAAAGGAATCCACTGGCACGTCCTCAAGGGAAATACAGACGTCCGACTCGGGTGAAAAGGGGGAACCGCAGCTCGTGGTATCCAAAGGTTCACGTGGTGTCATGCAGATCACAATACATGAGAATGTAATGTCGGACATAGTAGAGTGTAGGCCGACGTCGGGCCCTTTGACCTTCCATCACATGGAAGCCCCTAAGAAGAAAAAGTTAAAAATAAAGCATGTTATCCCTCAACAGCAAACAGTGCTCCTCAACAGCAAACTCCTGATTGGCAGACTTTTTCACAAAGCCTTTTCAATGCTTTCATGGCTATACACCAGCCCTCTCCTTCTTCTATTTCTCTACAGGCTTTCTCTCTCTCCTCAGCTTTTCAGAGGGTTACTGCGGATTCCTCTTATGATGAAGAGGAATCCTCATGGGATGAGTCTTTAGCATACTCTATCCAAATTGCTTCCCCGCTGGGATGTGCCTCCCCAGAAGAGGAATGTAATGATACAGATTCCCCTGGGGAGGACATTTCCTTTTGGGAGTCTATTCTAAAAGTGAAGGATTTCTTCAAGTGGGACTGCTCACAAGTCTCTGATATACAAAAGAAGTATTATGACCTCTTGCAAATGGATTCTCCATCACCCTTTACCATCCCTCCTGTTCCGCCTGCCTTTCTGGATGCCTTTACTGCTGCATCCAAGTGCCCAGACTCCCATCCCACAGCTCCCAATCACCTAGACAGGGTCTACATGGTGCCTGAGGACTCCAAGTTCCTGTTCAAAGCTCCATCTGCAGACCCAGCTACCATTTCAGTTTCAGCTGAGAAGGCTTTCAAGTTGTTACCTTCCACTTCCCTACTACCATCTGATAAAGAGAGCAGGGTCATGGAGAGGCTAGGAAAAAAAAGTTTACACCTCTGCCACTCTGGCCTTCCAGGCAATCAATTAACAGACCCACATGGCCAAATAGTCCTTGTCTGTCCTCTCAGATGCAGAGAAACTTCTTTCAGAGCTCCCGGACTCCCCAGCCAAGGCTAAAGTGGCAGCTATTCTTAATTTTTTTGCCCAGGTAACTAGGCACTCAATTAAGTGTAGTTATGATCCTGCAGATGCCTCAGCTAGGGTGGTAGCATCTGGTTCAGTTCTTAAGAGATATTCTTGGTTGAGGTTACAGCCCTTACTGATGACTTCAAGGCCAAATTTATGGACACCCCCCTAGATAATACTGCATTATTTGGTAGCTCGGCTGCAGAGTTATTCAAATCCTTACAGGAAAAAGGTAAGGAGCTTCAGGACCTCTAGCATATCCTTGTTTCCCCTGTTCCCAGGTTCCAAAGGAACTATCATACAAAGACAGCCTTTGTTAGGAAACCTGTCTTATCTGCCTCCTCAAAATATAAGAGGGGCTCTAGGAAACAGGCATCATCTTCCTCTAAATCTGCTCCATCTACGCCAGTCCCTAAACAGCCTTTTCAGCCCCATTCTAAACCTGGTAGCTTGTGACTGTCTGCCTCCAGGGCCAGCCCCCCCCCCCCATCCCATTATCTATCCCAATCTCTTGCTGCTTGGAATTGGATCACCCTGGATTCCTGGGTCCTCTCTATCATCCAGAGAGAATACTTCATGGTGTGGGGAGATTACCCTTCTTTCAGAGGCATTCCACTCTCACCAAAAGAACAAATGGGTTTCTTTCCTCAAGTCATTTCAGACCTCCTTTTTCAAGGGACAATCCAAGAGGTCCCTACATCCCAACAAGGGAAATGTTTCTCTTCCAGGATGTTTTAGTCCCCAGGAAGGATGGCCCTTGGAGACCCTTCCTGGGCCTTTCTCATCTGAACACCTTCCTGAAAGTCTCCTCTTTCCAGATGCTGACTCTGCTATGTCTTCTTCCATTGATTCTCCCTCAAGCATTTATGATGCCCTTAGACATCAGAGACACTTATCTTTACATCCCCATTCACCCTTTGTTCAGGAAAGTTTTGCATTTTTCTGTTGCTTCATTACATTTTCAGTTTTGTGCTTTGCCCTTTGGTCTATCTGCTGCACCAAGGGTCTTCACACAATGCTTGGCTCCTGTCATAGCATTTTGCAGACTGCAAGGGATTCAGAACTTCCCTTACCTAGACAACCTCCTAATACTAGCCCAGTTCAAGGACTGACTTCAGGAAGATCTTACCTCCACTATCTCTCTTCTGAAGAGCCTAGGCTTCTCTGTAAACTACCAAAAGTCCTCGCTGATCCCCTTCTAAGACCATATTTTCCCCTTGGGTTGCAGGATCCAAACAAACAAAATGCTGGCTTCACTGTCCACAGAAAAGGTGCTGTTCCTGACTACTTATTTCAAGAGTGTTTTATCCCTTCAGTCTCGGTCTGCCAGGGAATTCCTATGCATCTTGGGGTTCATGGCATCTACGATCGCAATGCTCCCATGGACCAAGTTACACATGAGGAAGATTCAGTGGTTCCTAAAGACAGTCTGGATACAGCACTTCCACTCCCTGAATTTCATGATTCAACTTCTACTGTGCATAAGAAAGGAGGTGGAATGGTGGAGCCTACAGGTGACCAAAATTCTGGTCTCCCCCCCTCCAGCCACACCCCTGCCCTCTCAGGAATTATGCACAGATGATTCAGACACAGGACGGGGTGCAACTGTATAGCCTTGGAGGCTCAGGGATGTTTAGGCTCCCAAATAAACAAAGGACCCTATCAATGTCAAAGAGATGAGGGCCCTCAGAACTGACTGCCACCCTATAGGTCTTCAAATCGGGTCTATATTATAACATCAAAGTCTTAAAACTTCGAATGTTGTAATATCGACCTCAATTCAGTGAACGCTTGAAATAGCGAAGCTGCAGAACACTGAATATTTTCCTAGGGAAAATATTCGGTGGGCCGTTTATGCGGCTTCGCTATTTCCTCGACTGTGGTGCCAAGATGACGGACCGAGTTAAGGTAAGTGTGCGAACGGACCAAGGTAAGGTGAGTGTGTGATAGTTAGGGACCTTAGGGATAGGGAGCGGGTAAGGTGAGTGTGTGATAGTTAGGGACCTTAAGGTTAGGGAGCGGGTAAGGTGAGTGTGCGATAGTTAGGGACCTTAGGGTTAGGGAGCGCGGGTAAGATGAGTGTGTGATAGTTAGGGACCTTAGGGTTAGGGAGCGGGTAAGGTGAGTGTGCGTTAGTTAGGGACCTTAGGGTCAGGGAGCGGGTAAGGTGAGTGTGCATTAGTTAGGGACCTTAGGGTTAGGGAGTGGGTAAGGTGAGTGTGCATTAGTTAGGGACCTTAGGGTTAGGGTTGGGTTAAGGTAAGTGAATAGCTAGTAGTGTATGTACGGTTTAGTGTAGGGTTCTGTGAAGTGTGTATGTGTGGATTATATATTTTGGTGTGCTTGTGCTGTGTGTGTGTGTGTGTGTGTGTGTGTGTGTGTGTGTGTGTGTGTGTGTGTGTGTGTGTGTGTGTGTGTGTCTGTGTGTGTGTGTGTGTGTGTATTCTCGGAACAGTGAATTTTTTCCAAGGGAAAAAATTCGCTGTTCTGAGCGTTCGAGTATATCACATTTTGAGATTCCAAGGTCGAGCTTATGGTGTTCAACATTTTGGAATTTCGATAATGTGATTTAGTCTCCTTCAAATCCACGCTAATGTCAGGGTCACTGAGGTGGTTCACAGACAACACCATGTTCCTTTGGTACATCAACAAGCAGGTGGGAACGAAGTCTTCCCTGTTATGTAGACTAGTCCTGTATGCCCGGGAATTAGCTTTACAAAGCCAAGACTCTTTCCAGGCAGTTTACCTCCCTTCAGCTTAGAATGTGGTGGCAGACTCACTAAGTAGGTCACATGAATGGATGTTACACAGGGATGTATTTTTGGACCTGCTCCATCATTGGGGTATGCCTCAAGAAGATCTTTTTGCCTCCCCCAAGAACAGACAACTTCCAAAATTCTATGCCAGGGTCCCACACCCCATGAAACAAAGGTAAATAAAAAGTTCCCAGAAGATACGAAGTGCAAGTAAAATGAAGTAGAAATAAAAAAGATAAAAAGCACTTCGACACAGCAGAAAAAGGCAACTAGTTTAATCACAACAGTTGCCGTTTTCTGCTGTGTCAAAATGTTTTTTTATCTTTTTTATTTCCCGCACCCCATGGCCTGGAAGATGGACACGCTATCCTTTCCATGGAAGAGGATGTTTCTGTATGCATTCCTCCCTTTGCCTCTTCTTCAAAACGTCCTACTGAAAATTTAGCAGGACCAACCAGAAATCTTGCTGGTGACTCCCTTTTGCCAAGGCAGCATTGGTTCCCCCCGTCTCCTGCACTTAGCCAGGGGTAATCATCACAAGTCACCCCGCAGGATGGATCTACTCACACAGGACAAGGAAACCCTAACACATCCACAACTGTCAACTCTCAACCTGACTCTGTGGGTGTTAGGGTTTTAATTCCCTTCAGACACCTATTCTCAGAGCATGTGCTTCAAGTTCTGCTAAAATCCAGAAAACCCACTACTAGCAAATCCTATGTTTCCAAATGGAAAAGGTTTTCCATCTAGTGTCGCAAGAAGGACCTACAACCACTAACATTAGATGTTCCAGTGGTGCTGTCCTACCTGTGTGAACTGATGAAGGGTGGTCTCACCTATTCTTCAGTGAACACCCTTCTGTCAGCCATTTTGGCTTGTCTGCCTATGTGTCCTCCCATAGCCTCTAGATTAGAGGTTAAACTGTTTCTTAAAGGCATCCTTCATATCAGACCACCAAGGAAACCAGTCCCTTCTCCTTTGGATCTCAATTTTGTGCTAGAGCAGCTTACATTGGCCCCCTTTGAGCCAGCAAACTCCTCTTCACTGTAGCACTGCACATGGAAAACAGTTCTACTGGTGGCCATTACCTCTGCCAGAAGGGTCTCTGAACTGCAGGCTTTGATGTCTAATCTTCCCTTTACTATCTTCCACAGAGATAGGTTATCTTTACATACTAATCCTTCCTTTATGCCCAAGGTGACTTTTTGGTGGTCAACAAATTATCCCTTAATCAGTCTTTTAACCCTCCCACCTTTTTTTTCCTTCCCCTCAATCGTCCAGTGAGAAGATTCTGCACACCTTGTATGAGCACAGGCACCTCAGACATTATCTTGACAAAACAAAAGGGATCCGTAAATCTGAATGCCTATTTCTGTCCTATCACCCAAGGGCCCTGGGTCTACCGGTTTCCAAGCAAACTATTTCTTCCTGGATCTCTAAAGCTGTCTCCTTCTGTTATTCAGCTAATGGTAAGAGTTTTTCTTACCCATTGAGGGCACACTCCACTAGGGCAGTATCCTCCTCTGGGGCTTTCTTTATAGGCTTAGATACTTGTTCTATCCTGGAGGCAGCTACCTGGTCCTTTATTCATACCTTCACTAAACATTATAAACTTGATGTCATCTCCAGGTCCAGGGTTGGATTTGCCAGAGCTATTCTGCAGGGTTTTGTAGAAAAAGCCTCTGCTCCTCCTCCCTCTAATCCTTCCCAAGCTTGAGCTTTGGCATTCTCCCTGATGTGATGAATATTGCAGCATATGAACAGAAGGACATAGAATAGTTGTCTAAAATCTTACCATATCCATAGATGTCCTTGTCTTCTATATGCTGCAGTATTGTTTGCCCCTGTGCCTTCCCTCTTATGCTTATCTGTTCTTTCCTGGTGATTTGTTTTTCACCTAGGCTCAGGCTGATGCTTGATGGCATTCAGTTCTGAGGTTGGTGCGTGCTAACGTTTGCTTTATACTTGACGTCGCTTTATGACCGACATACGCAGAGAGATGTGCAGTGTCACATGTACCTCCCAGTAGCATGTAAACTTTTGTATGCAGGCTGGACGTACGAGTCAGCTGGAGGCGGAGTACTCCCTAATGTGATGAATACTGCAGCATATAGAAGAGAAGGACATCTGTGGTTATGGTAAGATTTTACACAACTTTTTTTTTCAGTTTGTACTCATTAACATCCCACATTGTTATCCCCAGTGATCCATGCTGTCTCACCCCTTGGAGTCATCTGTGTGCTCCCACCGTCTTCAGTGATCCATGCAATCCTACTCCAAATTATGGCGCCTCTTCCAGCTACTAAATGGACACTCAATAGAAAAGCAGTTACTCTGTGGTTTTATACTAGCACACAGTCATATTGCCATATGGCTTCCATTTTATGGTTTTATAATGCTGCTGAATCCAAACAAATCCTTTACCACTTATCTTTTAAGAATATAGTTGCACTCTGGCATATTTGCATACCACAAGACAGCCAGTCCACCAAAGTTCATGGGTTCATAGATTAGTACTACGCTAAATGCCCTTATGGGTCATTTTATGTCTAGTTAGTTATCCTATGTAAGAATCAAACTTTGCACGTTGTGTTTGTAAAATAAACAGCTTAGCCATTATACCAACCTCCCACCCCTCAGATAGCCTCACACAAATTTAACTAATGTTTAGTAGTAGCAGTTTTACACTGTGACAGGTCCCTGCATTGAATCAAGTTAGCCATTACCACAGAGGTCCACTCACACAAAAGTTCACAGTTATCTGGACCACCTCTGTAGAACACTAAAAAGAACTAGGGGAAAGCAAGTACAAATCAGTTAATACATACAAAGCACAGATTTCCACCATTTTGAGCTGGGGTCAAGAAAGAAAAGAGCAAGCAAGGTAATGGTTTAACCATGGAAACAGGTTCACTCAGCAACCCAGTGGTAGTGGCATGAAGATGAAACACTAAGTCAAAAGTATGTCCAATACTAGAGAAGATGACTGAGTGAAGCCTAAACCTCAGTATATAGAGGACTTGCTGTGCTACAAGTTGGCTCATCACAGACCAGAAGCACCTAATATTAACCAGACAGTAGAGTGTGAAACCAAATCAGAGAGAAGATGTGTAAATTCCTGCAGGAATGTCCTCACACTGCTGAGCAAGCAGGAACTAAAGTGATCACAGAATCACAGTTTGCTTTTGTTACTATTAAGTACTGAAAATGGTAGTACCAGTCTAGAGCTTGATTCATTTCAGTGGAAAGTTACAATTGCAATACAACCTCTAATCTGGACCAAGCCAGTGGGCTGTTATAGAAAACTTTGGGGGTATAATGACTGCAAAGAAAAGGTAAACATTTTTTCACTTGATCAGGTTTTAAGAAAGACCATCATCATATATCATGTCATAAAAATAACAGGCTTAATGCAACTAACATAAGATTAAGGTGACTGCAGAGGGACCGTTGGTTTTCATGTACCTCATATCTGTCCTGTCTGAACAACCAGTTCACACACTCTGTCAAATCAGAAATTGCCACAAATAATGAAAGTCATAAATTATATCTGCATGGCATTGCACACCAGGACTGCTTCTAATCCTACTCACTAGGGTAAAGATTGTCAAAGATAAAAGGTTTGCCTGCAGCATATTCATATAGTCATAGCCAATGAAGAGTACTTCTAAAGACCCCGTCCCTGTTTAGTACAAGATGCATATGGTGTAAGATGAATCCAATTCCATTCCAAATATGACAGAAAGATTGCAACTAAGGCATACTTCTGGCACCAGCTCCAACTTGTGGGTCTATATCACCAAATCAAAAAGACCCATAATCAAACGGCATTTACATCGAAAATGCCAGTCATCGAATTCACTCTTTGCCCCCCACACCCCCCACTAATTATATATACCACCTCTGAGATCACACTACAGTGAGGAAAGGGCAAATTTTCCAATCTTCATTGTACTGCAGTCTCACTATAAACACCTTGATGACCAGCATTTTCAATGTAAATGCCATTCGATTACGGGTCTTTTTGATTTGGTGATATAGACCCCCAGCCTGCCACTACAAGAGTCAAACTGAACAGGCACTCTAAATATTATAAATCAGTATAGGTATAGTATCAGTACCTCATCTGGCAGCTCATGATATTATAGGATGATGAGCACTGTAGGCTCTGTTCCCACCTCAAGTTCATGGATTAATTATCCAATTGACACTTAGTGCAGCTTAAGGGAAGAGATGCTGCATTCCTGAATTTGCTGTGCTTCAAATAAAATGTTTAACTGAGGTACCGCCTGCCTGACCTGGTGGTACTTCTGGGATAAATCAAAGTTCCAGTGGCACTTGTCGAAAGAGAAGAGATGTTTTCTTTTCATTATCTTTTTCACAGTGTATTACACATAATTTCTTTTATACACGTTTGAAATCAAATCGTACTTAATATATATTATCTTATTCATCATAATTTTGTTTTCATCAACCATCCCACCCTTTTTGCCACAAGTGTTTATTGATATAGTTTAACACACTTTTATTTTCCTACATCTTCCTAAACTGTAATTCTTGTAATCTCCATTTGCATAGATGCCACAAAATTATAAACATTATTTTCTTCTTCATCCTTTGGCTAACCAGAGTTACAAATAACTGTAAAGCTGGGTGTCATTGTCCTTTCCTCCACGGATACAGAAGCACTTCAGGTAGAGTCAGTCCATACACAGCAACAGTGTGCTGAGAAAAGGCCCAAATTAAGTAAAAACACTCCTCATCTGCAGTTTCAAACATAGACATTACCCCACCTCCATGCAGAAATGGTAGACAAGGATCTTGGCACCTCTGTCAGCATTTCCCTCATTGCTGACCATTAAGTTGCAACAGTAGTTAGGATATTCTTCTGTCATGCATAACTGATTATCAAAGGTAGAAAGGGTACCTCCAAACGATAAAACCGTGTCAAAGATAAAAAAGAATGCAGCAACAGGGAAAAAGTCAGGCACTTCCCACGGCTGTACACAAACTCAAACGTTCCAAGATAAGTGAGAAAACACTTTAATAAAACAATGAGCACTTCCACAATTACAATTTGCTTCTTCAGATCAAAAAACAGGAAAATAGACCCTTCTTATATAATGCATACTATTAAGCAATTAAATCAATTATCCAATCACATTAATCTAAAAAGGTATGTGATATCTCTCTAAAAATATGTCAGAAATGTCATTATTAAAAAATAACTACTTATACTTTTTAAAACTACATAGAAAATATATGATATAATAAAAACATATAATCATTTCCTCAAGGGTCTACTATTTAATTCAGGTTTTAAAGGTACTACATCATTTAAGCCTGAACCCTTATGTGCCCTTAGTTTTAAAATCCATCCCAGGTGCTGGAGGTAGCAGCTGAGGGGATGAGACTGGGTGATTTAATAAACACTACTGAACGTAGTGAAACAAGATGAATTTTAAAACTAAGGGTTTCTGTGATCCTGTAATGATCCTGTGAACGACATCATTCTTATTCTTAGTTTTATATTGTCTGAGCAATATCATATTCTTATTAGTATTGTGTAAAATTTCAAACTCCTGATTAGCACCATCTCTACACTTTTTGTAAGACAACTAAGTGAAAATATCTAAGAATGCTTTAATAACACATGAATGTAAGTGAGCTATATCACAGGTGAATTGTTTGTTATAAATTGCTTCCTCTGACAGGCTATGTAAGATATGTTTGTGCTATTCACTTCTGTTATATTGTTATGTGGAACTTTTCTCCCCGGGCCTCTGCTGAAAATGGACATGTATCCAGTCGGACTATCCCGGTCAACAATTGTAAAATAAAATAAATAAATAAATTCAAAAGCATTTCAAACAGATTGCAATAACCTTTTGTTTTATTACAACTTAAAAGAAACCATGAACACTCATTCTTCTACATTACATATACTACACAACTTGTCTTGTCGCTTACATTTTATTTGCATTTTACACTAGGTTTAACATCATTCTCCATAAAAAAAACTACAATCTCAAATACTATTGCAAATCATTTTGCTTCCCTTTAATAGTGTATTTTTTTTATCATGTAGTCTGGTATTCACAAATTTGCACATGACTGATTTTCACAGGGAAATCAGCCCACATGACTAAGAGAATGTCTTACCACTATAACTGCATGCTGCCACCAGCCTATAGTACAGAGAATGGTCTCACTAGTAAAGTTGACTAGAAAATGCAGCAGTCCAGGGGCCTGACTAATGCTAATTATGTATTTCACAGGAAATATCACCAACACTGGAACAGCACAATAGAGTGGTTCAGAGAACTGTAGTGCCATGTTATGTTATGTGTATCTATGTATGAGCGGGTCCCTTTCAGTCGATCGAACGTTTATAAGTTTGAACCACATATGGCCGAGACCATATGTTCGAACTTATAAAAGTCTGATCTGACTGGAGAGCTCCGTACAGAGTGGAAAGGGAAAATCTCCCATTTCTGTAATGTAGTGCAATCTCGGAGTTGGTATATTTAAGTAAGGGGCTGTGTGGGGGTGCAGGGGGGGTGTAGCACCCCCTGCTATAGACATTTAGTTTTGTGTTTTTTTGTTTTTTGTGGTTTTACTTCAGTTTCTGAACTTTTACAAGTTCGAACATATGGTCTCGGCCATATGCGGTTCGAACTTGTAAAAGTTTGATTGACTGACGTAGACAGTATGAGCATATGCGCAGGAGTGTGTGTGTGTGTGTGTGTGTGTGTGTGTGTGTGTGTGTGTGTGTGTGTGTGTGTGTGTGTGTGTGTGTGTGTGTGTGTGTGTGTGTGTGTGTGTGTCTGTAACTGTATGGACATTTTGAAAGCAGTCTAGATGTGTGTGTATGGAGGGGTGCATAGGTGTCTGCATGTGTGTGTATGCTTACGGGAGGGTGCCTGTGCAAACAAGATGCATAGGCTGGTAGAGGAGCACTGTTGCATTCAGGTCTGGGAATGCAGTGTTTGATTCAGAGACATTAATATGTCACTAATGTGGAATTAATTGCTGTAGGTCCCCGAATCACAGAGTATTGTTGTACTGTAATTGGACGGTCACACAGTTCCCAGTTATTACTGGCACAAATAATCTTTGTGGATCCCATAATCTTTATTTCCTATAGTTTCTGGTGTCCGATATTTTATTTTAATCTGTTCACATTTTTCCACATGCATTTAGTTGCACTCACATATGTCTTTATGTCAGATGCTATCACTAAGCCATTCATTCATCCCCATAGCAAATCCATTCCTTTTTTTTTACTACTCATATTTTTATAAAATGAATAACTTATTTATTTATTGCATTTGTTTACCGGGATATGTCCACTGGACCTAAAAGAGCCAATTTTCAGTGGACGCCCGGGGAGAACAGCTCCAACGAGATACAGAAAAAATATAAACATTAATTAGTACAGAAGCAGAAACAGTGTTACAGATAGTAAATATAGTAACATATACAGAATATATACATAAAAGCAGGAATCTAGTTTGTTTGATTACAGCAATATATGCAGAAAATATACATTAAAGCAGAATTCAATGAATTTATTGTTTTTATAGCTGGCACACTGTGGTCTTTCAGTTATTTTAAGACATCCTCAAACTCAGCATTTGTTAGAACCTTTCAAAAACTTTCTGCTTCTTATTCATCTTTCTTACTTTCCATTTTCCGTGCCTCCCTTATTTACTTCTTTATACATTTACATAGCATACCTCACCAGAGAATTCATCATTCCATCATTAGGTTCCACAACACTTGATCTTAGCCAAAAGGCTGAGCTTATTTCTTATTTTCTGGATGTAAACTTATGTAAGCTGGCATGATTGTTCGCATCAGTCCTAAAGAACACACAGCACTGGACCGACCTATTAATTCCAATTAGACAAAAGGGTGTATGTAGGAAGGCTAGACAGAATTCCTCCCCTCACCATCAATCAATGAAATGGACAATTCTTAAGGTAGACAACAGTGCCAGATAACCTATAAAGGAATAGAACATTCAATACAAAAATTGTTTTAAAAATTATTTTGTTATTCCTACTTTATGTCAAGGAAATATAAGTTGTTATCCAGCTTTTAACTTTCAAAGCTGACCAAAAACCAGTTCACAGTAAAATGAGAATGCAAAGCTTGTGGGGATACATATATCATATCTGTGAATAGTATCTACCCCCTACCTCCACCAAAAATTATGTAGCTTCTTTATGTGTAGCTCCTTCAGTGTTAAGCTGAGATTAAAAGCAAGACAGAAATGCCCACAATCATTTTTCAAGCTGCTGGTGTCATATTTATATTAAGCATACCTCTTCACCACCAGCATCCCCCCCACCCCCAACACACAAACACACACAAGACAGCCATCTTCTGTGCACCCTTCTGAAGTCAGGCTGAAACAAACTGAAAAATCAAATAGAACATAATCTATCTACTATCAGACGTAATATAAACAGCATGATTATTTACTGTCCCCCAAAAGGTAGCCATCTGTATATGCATCAGATGCTTGATTGTGAGGAAGATGAAAACATGATTACAATAATGTTTTCAACGTGTTACTTTTATAGACAGTACAATGCTGTTATACAAACTATAGTGACCCTCCATGAACCCTTGTGAGGTTTGTGATGAAAGTTAAAGAAATAATGACCACACTGTCCACAGCTGAAAATAAGACATAGTGACCTTTGAGGTTTGGGATGATTGATAAAGAAGTAATGACATCATTCCCATCCCCCACACAAGTACAGTGACCTTTGTGTACACCCATGAGTAGGGCTGGTTTTAGACTAGGTGGGGTTCAGGGCAGAGGCAAACACCAAGTACATGGCAAAATTCACATAGGAAAGCACCTGAATGTACAATTAAAAAAACAAAAACAAACAAGTACACTGCAGATGGTCTTCTTTGTTATATATACCTATACATTTTCAATACGAGTAGATAGGATCAAATTAAAATATTTTCTTTTTGAACGGAAAATAAAGTGAGACCATTCAGGGTCGTTGAGCCAATGTTTTGATAAGTTGATTGGGTTGTGCTTCATTATTACAGAATTCTGTTTGGTTTATTGTAAATTAGCTGGGACACTGTTAGTGTTTATTGGTTCAGCCTCAGTGTATATTCTATGATCAGATGAGGTCCTGCTTGTTTGAATGGACAAAAAACTTTTTTTACAGTTATTCATTGTTTATGGTTTTGGATGTACATATTTGCAAGAATTTCACTGCCTAATAAACTTGGAAGAATTAATTCCAGTGAAGACCATCTATAGTATACTTTGTTGGTACATGTCAAAATCCAACTATGCAACTTTGGTGTCTGGGGGCCAATTAAGTACATATTTGCAAGAATTTCACTGCCTAATAAACTTGGAAGAATTAATTCCAGTGAAGACCATCTATAGTATACTTTGTTGGTACATGTCAAAATCCAACTATGCAACTTTGGTGTCTGGGGGCCAATTAAGTAGTCCATCATACTTGTAACAAATGCATACTAGTCCTGCAAAGTCAGATAGTGAGTGTTTAAACATTCTGTAATACCTCAAGCTACTTGTATTCAATATGCAGACAATTCCACGTTAATATGCTCAGCCACTTCTCCATCTGAGCTACAGACCTTTACCCAAAATGTGTTTGATGCAGTCGAAAAATAGCTTCTACACCGTTGACTCATCTTGAATCCTCAAAAAACAAAACTCGTACTATTCACTCTCACCCGTAGGCCCTCCCCACTTAACTTTACTGTTATATCAAACAATGGTACTATCATATCTCCTGATCCCACTACCAAACTTCTAGGGGTACTAATTGATAACAACCTTAACTGTGATACTCATATTAACAGTACTATAAAAACAGTCAACAAAAAACTAGGCTCCCTTTATAAGATCAAACCCTTTCTGACTCCATTAGCCAGGACTACTATTGCCTGTACCCACTTAATCTCTACTCTCCTCTGTGCCTCCCCTATATATACTAATCTGTGTAAAAACAACCTTAACAAGCTAGCTATCTCCTACAACAATATTGCCAGATTTGCCACTGGATCCACTTTCAGAACCCATCATTGTCATAATTTTGCACAACTAGGATGGCTAAAGTTGCCAAACCTACTATTATTTAGCCAATTAACAGTCGCCCACAAGCTCCTGTATCAACCAACTAATACCCCAATACTTACCAACCTTATCACCCCCTACAATAACCTTAAGACCGTATGCTCGTCAAATAAACTACTTGTACAAATAGGTAAAACCAACAATATGGCTGGTGACTCTTTGTTCTTTAGTACCGTGGGCAAAACCTGGAACTCACTCCCAATTACCTGACCTTGCTTTCCTCAATAACACTATTCAAAAACAAACTGAAACTATACCTTAAAACACATTGGTTATGCCCTTGTGCTAACCCTGACTAACCTCCTCACTTATCTAGTTGCTTTTCTGTTAACCATAAAGAGAGTGTGCTTTTATATATTAATTTAATGTCATTATAAATATATTCTTGTAACTATCCAAATACGACATGTATAAAGATTCTTTAAGCAGTAATGTAAGGAAATGTAAATAATTGCTAAAATCTGTATAGTACCTGCATTTGTAAAAACTGTCATATAATATAAATAATACTGTGTTTTTGGAACTTTTCTCCCCGGGCCTTTACTGAAAATGGACATATATCCAGCTGGACTAGCCTGGTCAACAAATGTAAAAATAAAATAAATAAATAAATAATAACATAAACTGAGCAAATGAAAAGAGTGTCAGTTACGTTGATCCAGCCAACCCCAACCCCCACCTAGCAATTACAACTACAACTTCTGATGGCTGTGGAATATTTATTTCAGCTCCACAGCATACCTCTCAACCTACAGACATTAAAAATAGGAACAAAGGCCCTAGGAACCTAGGTAAAAATCTGGACATCTAATTAGCATAAAATTTGAATGCCAAATAATACATAACTGTACCGGCTTCCACTAGGAATGTGTGCAATAGTACTCATACACACATGTTCAAAAAACATAGTGACAAAAATAAGGGAAAAATATAAGCACAATTTCAGAGAGATATTGTAAAAATCTGTAGACTTTCATGAACTGTATTGCCAAATTCTGCCACACTAAGTGCTTCAGTGCTTTTAACATAGCCACAAATGGAAAATTAAAAAAAAAAAAAAAAAAAAGACGAAGAAAGAAACTGTAGCAAGCCAGTTGTCAGTAGTCTAACACGTGGCTTGCTACAGTTATATGTATTTTCATACACTACAATGTACCACGCCTCTCAACTCCTTTGCACAAGAAATTTGGACAAACCATAAAATAACGGGGTGACAACGGCTCAAAAATAGGGACAGATTGTAAGTATTGCTCTTATAAACTTAAAAAGTTGTTAGAATAACACGTTTTGTGGTAGCATGCATTTTCTGGAGGATGTGCATGCATTTTCTGGAGGATATGAGATCTGAAACTCAACTCTATGTCACTATTTAGTGACTTTAGTCCTCAGTGATTTGCCAGAAAATCACAGATTTTATGAGAAACAGACCAAAAATACGAGGCATAACTCTGGACATTCTGCGAAAATCTTGATAGATGATAGATAAGCAGTACACTGCTTTCTGACATAACCTTAAAAGAAGAAATCTGTTTGAAACTGTAGCAGTCCTCTTCCAGCAAATGTAACACATGGCCTGCTACAGTAACATTCATATACTCTTAAGCACTTTAGTGCCTCTGCCTATGCCCCAGTGCAATAAAAAAAGACCCGTTTCAAACTGTAGCAAGCCACATGCAAGAAATGTAACACTCTGCTTGCTATATTAACAGCCATCTACTTTAAGTGCTTAAGTGATAATGTCCAGGACCCATGTGTATTAAAAAAATACCCATTTCAAACTGTAGCAAGCCACCTGCAAGAAATTAAAGTTGACTTGCTACAGTGGCAATCCTATACTATAAGGGTTTCAGGACTTCTGTTGAGGGCACCAAATGCAAAAAAACAAAAATGAAAAAACAGATTTTTTTCAATACTTGCAGCAGCTGCAGCATTATTGAACCAGAAGTAGTAGTGTATTTTACACGCATGGCACCCCCTGGAGAAATAAATTGAAAAAAGTAAAAGGCACATAAAAATGTTATTTATGAGGGACAAGATAAGAAATAAAGATGGCACAAGAAACCTATGTTGTAGATTGCAAGTAACAGACTTCAGAATAGTTAAAATTTTCAGTAGGGATAAAAATGGGACCAGGGGTGGGATTACCAATGACATTACAAAGTAAGAGTAGATAAGTGAAGTGGATGTTAATTCTGAATTGTGGTACACTGCAGCAAGCTGGATTGGAAAGGCCAATGCTGCACCTTTAAAACATACAGAAAAAAAGAAATGATGCTGCTGTTCATCACAATTTGCTTTCTGCAGTGCAACAGCCCAAAGTCTGAATTTCCTTAAATAATCATCATCCTATTTGTTTTAGCTGAATTTTTCAACCCAATGACATTTCATCTAAAAATTTTATCCCACTTCAAACAAAAACATTCTCCTTAAATCATATTCCAAAAAGTCATTTGATAAATCTCTCCTAGAATAAGTTGCTCATAAAGAAAAAAAGGTAAAGTAAGTTATTCTGCAGCAAAATACAAACTGTTTACACATACAAAAGACTCCATCTTAATTGCTTTAGTTTAACATAAAATATTCTAATATGGCCCTAAAGGGAGCTATACAACCTTATCCGCACAGTTACCCATTGATAACCAGAGATGCTTGGTGTCAAATATATTCTTATCATTCACTCCGTAATTTAATTTTTAGAAATGCATATTAATGGTTTTTGTCATATTTTAGCATGGACATATTCAATTTAATTGTTATATGACCATCTCAAGGATTGCTTTCATAAAATTAGACCCTCTTAGTAAAAGTCATCATATCATTGCTGGAGCCTTCCTGTGTCCTGACAGAGTGCTCTTCAAACTATTTGGAGATGTACAGAGCTGAGTATATTTTTCTGGCACTTCAGAGTTATGTACTGGCAATTGTTGTTTGACTAATTTTATATCATTGCTGGCTGACTTCAGAGTTGTGCATACTCAAATGTGCTAGCTTGCACTGCATTTGAATTGTTTTGACTGCTGTTTTAGATACTTTTCTGTATATATAAATAAATAAATAAATAAAAAAAATAAATACCTTTCCTGTAACTAGTGTAGTCCAGATTCAGATTTGCTGTATCCAGGACTGTATGTAAGCTTCTGAGCCCCCCGAGCTTGTAGTTATTGGTCGTTTGGGCAGTTTTTCATCTCTCTCATCTTTCTGATTTAAAAGCCCGCATTTGCACTTGTTTCCCCCCCTTTCCTGTAACTAGTTTAGTCCGGATACAGATTCTTAGTTTTAGCACTTGAATTTGCTTATTCGTGATCAGCACTTGTTCAGAACTTATAAGCACTAAATAACCTACTAATTACTACAGAACTGAACCTTCCTCATTACCTAGAGGAAAACAGTTTTGGTACTTACTTTCCTCACTTGCTTAGAGAAAAAACAGCTCTTGTACTCACTTTCCTCACTTATCTAGAGGAAAATAGTTTTTTATTCAGGCATGTCCAAGGGTTAGCTCCCACTGTTCTCTCCTGTCTATCTGATGAATCTGGGCATCTTGGGGCAATGTAGAAATTGCCTGATGTACACAGACAACCCTCTCCTCCTACCACCCAACACTACAACCTGTGAGAGATGCACTTATTTAGCCAAACTGCAGGTAAAGCTCTCTCCAATCAAGACTGAACTTGGCAGTCAAGAGGAGAAGGTAAACACTTGCACCACACCACATTCATCACATAGTCTCACTAAATCTATACCATCAAAATCCACACATAGAAAGACAAAAACATTCGTGGAGGCTCTCAATAATAATCTGCTCAAGCAACAGAGACCTCCAAAGCAGAAATGCAAGCAACCTCCACCCCCCAACACAACTCAAATGACACATAGCCCACAGACTCAGTGTGCCACTCAACCACAGCCAATAAGGCAAAACAACGTACCCAACACACTAGTCATAGGTGACTCTATAGTCAGGCACACTGATGTCCCACTCACCAGGCTAAACAAGGAGAAGGTTACTGTCAGCTGCCTGTTGGGTGCCAGGATCTGCCACATAATCCATGCACTCAGGTCACTCCACAACAAGTACAGATATGACTCTGTCATTGTCTATGTTGGTGTGAACGACCTGAGATGTACCTCCCTGGACTACATGAAAAGAGACATGGAAGAGCTCTCTGATCTTGCAGCCCAGGCAGGTATGACCCTAGCCCTGAGTAGCATTCTGCCATCACCCAGAATGATGCCGCAGTACAAGGACAAAATGATTGACTTCAGCAATCGGCTAAGCTTCTGGTGCCATTCTAACGGGATCTAGTATCTGTCTGCCTGGGATGACATGGTCGACAGACCACGATGCTTTGCCAGAGATGGCCTGCACCTGTCACCCCTGGGATTCCGGATACTGGCTAAGGTTCTTGCCGCTCCTATAGTGCCTTTTTTAGGCAAGGTTCAAATGACAAATTCACCACCATAACAGGAACAGGCAAGCAAAAACTTAGGGTGATGCTACTCAATGCTAGAAGTCTAAATCTCAAAATGCACTCACTCGAGGCACTCCTTAAAATGAACAACATCGATATCTGTGCAGTGACTGAGACCTGGTTCAAGGCTCCAGAGAGCACCCCTGCACTACTAGGCTATAACTCATACCACACTTTTCGGCCATGTAACCTGGACCGGAACACCAAAGGCGGAGGTGTGTCCATATTCATTAAAGATATCCACACCTCCAGGCTAGTTGCTCAGCATAATGCAGCCGAGGTTATCCAAGTGCAACTAACTCTGGGCAAAACTGCAATCCAAATTGTAGCTTGCTACAGATCAACCACCATGCCCCAGGATTCCCACTCCTCTTTTCTTGATGTACTGGAAAATATTAGGATTCAACCAAACACCCTAACAATGGGCGATTTCAACTACCCCACCATTAACTGTGAAAACTACTCATGTACCAACTCCTTCACTCACCGCTTTCTGGAATTCATAAACTCCAATGCCCTGGATCAACTTATCCAGACCCCCACCAGGGGCAACAGTATCCTAGATCTAGTCATTACCAACATGAGTGACCAGTGTTCCACACCTGAAGTCAACACCACATTGGTCCGATCCGACCATAAGCTAATTACCCTAGATATCCACATCCTGCCCCCACGCCCCATTAAGGAAACCATGGTAAAAAATGTCTCCAAAGCCAACTTCATGCTTCTTAAGACAAAAGTGGTGAACTTCATGACACCCATGCAGATGGACACTACAGTTACTACTACTAAATCCTGCACAATTGCACTTTATAAGCACTTACATGAGTGCATGGACCATGCTATCCCAAACAGAACCAAGCCGCTATCCCCAAAAAAAGGAAGCCAATCTGGTGGTCCCCTGCCGTAAACAAACTGTACAACAGAAGGAAGAAACTGTTGCAAAAGAGAGTAAAATCCCATGAGTGGAGGAGCTCCCTGGTCAGCCTCAGTAAGAAGCTGCGATCCCTGATAAAATCCTCCAAAGCTAGTTACGAAAGCAAAATTGCCACTGATTCTAAAGACAAGCACAAAGCATTCTCTAGCTATGTCAAGAATCTCAATGGCAACACTCGGATCAGCTCTGAGTTACAGCACAATGGCACTAAATATACAGACCCAACTGATATTGCCAACATCCTGGCAGATAGGTTCAGTGCTAACTTTACCCCCCTCTCACCCCCTAAAGAGCCCATCTCTATACCGGAAGAATGCAAAGTTCCTTTAATCACGGCTGCACAGGTAAAAACTACACTCTCCAAAGCCAAGAACACAGCATCCATGGGACCAGACATCATCCCAGGCTGCATTCTACACGAATTGCAGAACGAACTGGCACCCCACCTAAGTACCATGTTCAATCATAGCCTCACCTCAGGCTTTGTGCCTGCTGAATGATGCACAGTGACGGTTATCCCACTCCACAAGGGGGGGGAGCCACCACGGACCATGGGAACTACCGCCCCATTAGCCTGACGAGCCTGGTCTGCAAGGCCATGTAACGTATCATCATGGAACTTATAAACAAAGACAGTGGTAATCTCCAAACTCTGGACCTCACCCAGTTCGGTTTCTAAAAGGCAGATCATGTCTCTTAAACCTGATAGACTTCTTTGAAGCAGTCACCAAAGCTGTAGACAAGGGTAAGGTGGTTCACACAGCCTATCTAGATCTTGCCAAGCCTTTCAACACCATCCCTCAACTCCGGAATTATAGATAAACTCACTAAACTAGGTATAAATCCCTATGTCACAAGATGGGTTGCCAACTGGCTCACTGACAGAACCCACACTGTGAAAGTAGCAGACTCCAAATCCGACTTCAGGCCAGTGACAAGTGGAGTACCAAAGGGTTCAGTCCTGGGTCCTCTCCTGTTTGGTATGTACTTCTCTGAAGTACAGGCTAACACAAAATGTCTTTGGCTAATGAAGTTTGCAGATGACTGCAAACTAGGAGCCATAATCGAAACTCCTAATGATGTGGACATCCTACAAAAGGGCCTCAGATGCCTGGTGTCAAAGCCATGGCCTCAAGCTCAGTGCCAAAAAGTGCATTGTCATCCCCTTTGGTAAAAACTCTGTACCCATGAACTACAACATAGACGGTAGTATACTTAACACCGAAAGTGTGATAAGAGATCTTGGGACACAGGTGGACAGTAGTCTCTCCTTTGATAATCACATTGCCACAGTAGTCAGGAAATCCTTCTACGTGGCATACCTCATCACAAAAGGTTTCTCATCCAGACAAAAAGAGGTCATTGTTCTCCTCCACTCATCACTCATTAGACCCATTATAGAGTACAATGCCCCTTTTGGTATGTACCTCACAAGACATCTGCAGCAACTGGAAAGGCCGCAGAAATACCTGACAAAGAGGATTACCGGCCTCAAACAGATGCCCTACGCACACCGTCTCAAAAAACTCCAGCTTTACTCCGTCGCATATCGCCTACTCAGAGGTGATCTTTGCCTAACATACAAAGCTATGTCAAACCCAGAGCTGTTAGACATGCTCCACTTAAAGAAATCCTAATCCCTCCGAGCTACACACTCTAGGGACCTAAACCTTGTCACCACAATAAACAGAACATGCCAGAGGGATAGATTCCTGTCCCAAAGACTTCCCATACTCTGGAATAAACTACCTATCTATATCAAACAAAGCTCAATAGCACTCTTCAAGAAAAATCTTGATGATTGGATGGGAAATAGGAAATTCACCCTGGGGATCACCTCTGTGGCTCTGCTCGACAGTGGCACAGGAAAATAATTTTCTTGGGTGGCAAAAGCCAGGGTACCTTTTTGGCTGGGCTTGTATAGGCCCCAGGGCCGATAGCCTAGTACCTACCGATGAACCTTTTTTAAGAAGGAAAGGTCCCATAGCCATGTATTGTCTTAATTAGGAGCCTCTGACATTTCCTTTTAAAGAACACTCATGCCATTCGAGGTAGCAGGGAAATCCAGCAACAAAGACAGAGTCCCCTCTGCCAGATAAAAGTCGCAAATTCCAAATGTCATCATATAGGCTATTTTTTTTAGTAAAGTTAATGCCATGGACCACCATTCAAAACAAATAATGGCTAGGCTAAAGTTAAGCACTCTTCAGTACGTAAACAGTTCAGTGCAAAATAGAGGAACCTTTAAAAGCTTAAAAGCTGTGGTTATTCTTCTTCTTTCGGGTTTTCCTAGTTAGGGGTCGCCACAGTGGATCATCTGTCCGCTCATGATTGGCAGTGGGGTTTTACAGTGTTGAGTTGCCAGCCCGGCGCCCAACCTTCCACAGAAGGCACACACATGCACACACTCACACCTAGGGCCAATTTAGAGTGTCCAATCCACCTACTGCATGTCTTTGGGATGAAACCGGAGCACCCAGAGGAAACCCACATGACCACAGGGAGGACATGCAGACTCCGCACAGAAGGCACCCCAGCCGAGAATCGAACCGGAGAATCTCTTGCTGTGAGGCGGCAACGCTAACCGCTGTACCACCGTGGCAGCCCTAAAAGCTGTGGTTATTGGAAACTGGAAATATGCACAGCATATGTTTCACTATAACATTTGAATATGAAGCAGCTGTGACGCAGTTGTAGGTGCCCCACATTAGAAAATATTTTCTTAGCTCATCAATTTTGCGTAAAAATTTCAACAATGTACTGCCTTTCATTTTCAAATAGCAGTGAGAGTTTGCATCGTGTAATACTTTTACAAATTACAATAATACATCATATTTTAATGCAGACCATATTGTCATTAGTCTCCAAGTAACCTTCTCTTTAGTCCAGTGCCTCTAGTGGTATTATTTACGTTGCCCTTTGCAACTTTTTCAACTCCTTTATGTAGGTAATACTGAGAGGTTTTTGGGGAAATGGATTAATAAGCATAATTACAATATTGGGAGAGGTTGTCTCAATAATGCTGTAAATTCTTATTCACAGTACTAGAAAAGGTTTCTGTAAATGCTAGGGATGGTCCTTGGGGAACCATTTATTGAATATAAGGAACTGCAATGACTACTTTAGTTGAATTCAGCTACCCTTCCTGGTCTTAATAATATTTCTATTAGCAGTGTTTCAAAACTATGTTCTGCTAAGTTATAGGAGTGAAAAAAGGAAATAATTTATTTGTATTAATTTTATTGTCTAGTTACTGTCTTGGTAATCTTGTTTTAGTATATATATGTTAATATTTGCTATTTATGTATTTTTACAAGTAGTACCGTATGTTATTTGTATACATACTACATAGCTGTGTGCCTGTATTTTAGCTGGAAGTTTATTTAGGTTTTTTTCTGTCAGCTAACTGTCCAGTGGTCACATGATGTTTCTTCTGTTACATTAATGTATTCTTTTTGTATTGTAGGTTCTGAAGAAGTTCTGTTGTTGAACAAAAGCATTATGCTAACCCTTAATAAAACTACTTATTTCTATCCTGCACGGCTGCGGTGGTGGTGCTGCGGTAGCGTTGTCGCCTTACAGTAAGACGTTGTCCTGTTCGATTCTCAGCTAGAGCGTCTTCTATGTGGAGACATGCGTGAATGGGCGTACCTTCGTTGAAGGTTGTGCGTCAGGGCCTACAGCTCGGCACGTAAAAATCTACTGCCAATCATTAGCGGACCGGAGTTCTGCTGTGGCGACCCCTAACTGTGAAAAGCCGAAAGTCACAACATTTCTATCCTGCACGTGGATTCTACTGTTTCTGTGGTTCATTGCAGTTTTGTTTTTGGTTGTTGGTCTTTACTGCAAGTTACTTAATACTGTTGGATTATTTGTCTAATGCATAGAATTTAACACACCACGTTCCATGATTCGACAGAATTCTTCTGTATTCATTGATCACTGAAGAAGTGTTGTTATAGTCTTCTCTTTAAATCTTTTGGTTAACACTGCTGCTTTGCCACCTTGTCTCCTGCTACCATAGCTTACAGCCATTGTATTGCCCAGGATCATATTCATGAGTTGCACACAGTGCTTCATGTGAATCAGTGAAAGTTATAAATTCTGCAGGAAAATGCACTCTAAATGTCACTAGATCAGTCTAACTTTCAACTTTCTCAAGCTACTGTGCCACGCAGACACTGGGAAATGTGCCAGCTGGTGCTGAGTCTGTACAGATAATCATTTTCAAAGAAAAGATGCAATTTCCTGATGTTATGCATTTTACATTTCTTCTGTAACAATGACTAAACCTTATGTTTAAGTTTATGAGTCAAAATGAGCCAGTATGAGTCAAGGTTGTTGAGTAGCAACCACAATGGCTAAAGTTAAGCACTCCCCAGTACAAAAACAGCTCAGTGCAAAATAGAGGAACCATCAAAAGCTTAAAAACTGTGGTTATTGGAAACTGGAAATGTGCACAGTATATGTTTCAATATAACATTTGAATATGAAGAGACAACCGTCTGTATGCTGTTTCATTTCTAGTTTGACATGAGTATAAACCAGTCCATACGGCTGTCTTTTCATGCATTTATGCCGGTGAGTCAGTCACTTCCTTTTCTGGTACCCCAGTAGCAAAAATGTTTTCTACTTTGCCCTATCTTCATGGTCAGTCTGCTTTTCTTTTACTGATTCCACTTCAGTTAAGAAATGTGTGTAGTCCTTCATGTCCATAGTTTCCTGTTGTAATTCTTATGTGGCACTTGTGCAAATTGAAGGCTTTCACTCCCTTTCCTTACCTTGTTCATTGCAGTTGTCTGACTTAATGCTCAGTTTTACAATGACAAAATATCATATGTTACAGTCTGTGCTTCTTCCCTTGTACAATTTTGCTTGGCCTCATCCATCTCATCTTCTGCCATACTTTTTACACCAAAAAGCATGTTTTTACAAACAAAACTAATTATATTCACCTCATTTTCACTCACCACGTAATATATAACTACAAAAGTCTAGCAATGTTTTCAATCTTCCTTAGTTACAAAACTGACCAATTTCAAACATCATCTAATAAAAACTCTGTTATAAAAAATTCCTGGCATTCAAAAAATGTGTAAATTAACGTATAGTACTAAAATATCTTGTAGCAAATGTTACCTCATTATTAGTACTAAAATGTCTTGCAGCAAATGTTACCTAATTAAGTAACATTTGTATAATTAAATTTCAAACTAGCCCTCTTGACTCACAGCCTTCTGCATGTTATTATGTTATGCTGACGTATATTATTAGACATCGTACTGTAGCTCCTGCTGCCCACCTATTATTTAAAATGGCATACATAACCTTAAAATGTCACCGTTATACATGTCAAGAAAAGACCCATTAATTTTAACCATTCCCACGTATAACCATAAAAAATATGAGGTGCATGCCTATCAATTAACAATGTTTTGTATAGCTTTATTCAGTAGACACTAATTTAGACAGTTCTAAACATTATGTAGTCTTTGCGCCGTAAATGTTTACAGAGATGCTAAGAAGAAAATGTCCTCTTTTGAGTATGCCCATCCTTGCTGTCATGAGCTACAATTGGAGGTAAGTGCCAACTTTATAGCTACATGAAAAGTCTTCATTTCAAAAGATATGCTGTTTTCAGATGAGAACGCATTTAAAATGGTACTTTATTGTTTATAGCACAGTAGAACTATGTAGTTGTTGTAGCAAAATTATGGTTTAACTTCAAGTGGTTAATGTATCGCTCACTGAGCAATAACTCTCTGAGCATTTCGCTATTTTTCCTTTTTTCCACTTTTCACCACAGTTGTATGACCGTGGAGAGCAAGTAGGTATGGAGGTTGAATCCCTGCCCCCTGCAAAAAAAATATTTTATCTTGCTGTGATCTGGCAGTTCTGTGAGGCAGGTTTTAATGTTTTTTTTTTTCCCAAACACCTTTATTGAATTATCACTTGTGACATAGACAAATTTACATTCATTTAAAAGTAATCAAACTATATTAACATAACAAACATTATATTTCACATGTATTGCTATATATCGTATAACCTAAGTAACATTGCATAAAATATTCAATTCCTGTCTTTTTTTGACAAGAAACATTTTTAATGAACCATCACTTACTACATATCATACATTTATATAAATGAAAACAAACCACACCGACACAATCCTAGTTGAAAGCATTTTACATCACAAACTATACTGATATACTCCCAGTTGCAAACATTATACATCACTTATAATCTACCCAATCTTTCTCACTCAAACATGACATAGTTCATTTAAGTCCTGACACCTTTTAAACCTCATTCCTCTCTTGCATGTATTGTTCTCACAATTCCCATTTTTTCTTATGTAGTTTCCTCATACCCTTTTCTAAAGATCTCAATTCCAGTTGTTTTTCTCTCTGTTACTTTAGTCACTACTTTCAGTATAGTTGGTTTAGATTTTGATTTCCGTTTTCTAGTAATTGCTTTTTCAGCAGTCACTATTAGACACAACAGGGCTTTACCATGCCTAGGCAATTCCAATTCTGTATCATAGCTGAGAAAAATCATCTCCCTCGTCATACCAGTCTACCCACCCAGCATCTCCAACATTGCATCCTGCAGGGAATCCTTAAAGTCTGCCAACTCACTGCACTCCCAGAAAATATATTCCCAATTATCTCTTTCTTCCCCTTCACACCTCCAACATTTGCTGTCTGCCTGAGGAAAAAATCTCTGGAGTCTGTTTGGGGTATAAAAATAAGTATGTAAACATTTCCAGGCAAAAATCCTAAATCTTCTAGATTTTGTTGAATATTTGGGAGACTTACATATATCCTCCCATTGTTTCTTTGTGAATTGCTTATCCAATTTCTCTTCCCAATCCTTTCTAACCTCCTCTGATTGATTCTTGTAATTATCATGCAATATTTTATATTTTCTACTAATTATTCCTTTGTTAATGGCAGCTTCTGTTCTAGATTATATTAAAAAACTCTACCAGTGCTGGTCTTTCATGTAGGCCCCCCTCTATTTATTTCTTTTTGCCTCTATACTCTATCAATCCCTGATAGGGAAGGCAATATCTAACCTGCAGTCCAAATAAATTCTTAGCATCTTCCCATTCTATCATGTTTCCCTCTCTAGTTATTTGCTCTCAGTACCTTGGTTCCTTTGCCAGTTTTCTCCAATAAATTCCAGCCCCCTTTTGCCTATAGTCTTTCTCCCTAATTGCAGTCATCCCTCTTGGCAGAATCTCCTTTCTCCATTCCTGTGTTGGTTTAGGTCTTAGAATACTTGCTGCTACTTTATGGATATAATATTCTGTATGATTATTATTATTATTTTCTTTAAAGGCCTGCATCCAAAATCCCATTATCTCCTTGTTTATTGAGCTTACCCCCAATTTCATCATCATCCCTTTCCACTTTGAATTATAATTTTTTTGCTTGTGCTGTGTATAAGAATCTTAACTGTGTAGCTCTGAAAACCCCCTTCAAACTGGGTAATCGTAATCCGCCCTGTTCTACTAGCAGAATCAGTGTATTCCACTTGACTGTTGCCGTCTTCCCCTCCCAGATAGTCTTTCAGCTCTTTATTAATTGCTATACACAACTTCTCCTCTGGTTGATAAAAATATGCCTGAGCTGTGTATGAGACTAAAGGGACTAAAAACATTTTAGCTGCTTGTATTTTACTATCCATATCCATGTAACAAAGCTTCCATTTTCTCAGTTTTTGTATTATCTTTTGTTTAGTCTCTTCCCACATATCCTTAGCAGCCACACTAGAATAATTTTTAATCCATACTCCTAAATACTTCATTCTGTTATGTCCCCATAAATATGGATATTCTTGAATCAGTTCATGTGTGGTTACGTAATTTACCGCTATTGCCTTTGTTTTAACTTCATTAATTTTGTATCCTGAAAAGATCTGAAACTCTCTCAAAATGTTCCACAACACTGTAATAATGTCTTTTTCTGGTTTTGTCAGATATAAAATAATATCATCTGCAAATAAAGCCAGCTTTTTTTGAATACCATACCAATTATATCCTTGAAAGAATCAAAAAGAACTCAGCACCATGGCTCTCAAAGGAATGTAAACACCTGATAAAGCAAAGGGACCTAGCCTTGTTAGCCTGGAAAGAAAACAAAAATGAGCAAAATCATGTTAATTTCAAAACACTACATAATAAAGTGACAAAACTAATCAACAGAGATAAGAAGTCATATTATTCCGAGCTTCAAATCGAACATAAAAACAATCCCAGTAAAAGTTGGCACTCCATATCTTCTCTAACCTTGGAACAAATGGAGAGCACACCCTATCAGCTGATATCCCTCTATCACAAATAGCCAAAAACTTTAACAAGCACTTCATAAAATCAATATCAGACCTACTAACACCCCTAATGCTGGATCCCCTCACCCTTCAACCTATTCAAAAACCATCCCCAGACCATCAACTACTTATAACCCTGTTGTTAATAACCCCCTTACTCAAAAAAATGTCATACAAACCCCATTCTCATTTCAGCCCATACCCATTGGCACCATTAAGAAACTGCTACAAAAGTTAAAATCCTGCTCTACCTCAGCCGATAATTTTCCACCACACTACCTCAAATTGGCTGCTAACTCAATCGTCTCCCCAATCAATATCCTTATAAATAGGTCTTTATCTGAATCAGAAGTAACTACCGTATGGAAACAATCGCACATCACCCGTATCCACAAAGGAGGCAACTCTTTTGATCCATCCGTTTTCCATCCTATATCCATCTTGTCACCCATATCCAAAATTCTCGAGAGAGGTATCCATCAGTAGGTAAAGCAATATCTATTGCAAAACAATCTTTTAACCAAAACCCAACATGGCTTCTGATCTAGCCACAGCACAGCTACAGCCCTATTATCTTTTACAGTCACCGTGAACAAGGCCTGAGATGCAGGATGCTATACAGCTTCAGTATTCCTTGATCTCTCCAAGGCCTTTAACACAGTGTCCTCACCCCGTACTATTGAACACACTGTCTAACTTGGGCTTCTCACATAACACAGTAAAATAGTTTCAGAGCTACCGCAAGGCTCGTAAACAAGCAGTGAAATGGTTCAATGAACTCTCATCCTTTCTCCACAACCCTACTGGAGCCCTCAAGGCTTCATCCTAGGACCCCTACTCTTCCACATTTTCACGAACAACCTTCACACTGCCTCTCACCTTGGCACCCTTATTCAGTACGCTAGTCAGTTTCTCTTCTCTTTTTTTTTTTTTCCACTTAGCCAGTCACTCTCCACCAGACTGTAGCCGGTTTCTCTTTATTAGCTTGTCTCCATGGAGACATGAGAACCAGGCAGCCAGTTTCTCTTTTCAGATTGTTTCCTTGTAAACATGAAGACCAGCTACAGAATTGTTACTGAGCATAGGTTAGAAAAAACTCATAATATTCAATGTTCTCTTTCATTTACTTGCTCTCTGTCTTAAAACTTGTTACTAAATCAATCTAAGGTCTTTAATCCAGTCATTCTCTCATGCAAGAATGAGAAAAAGCACATTAATTTTTCTTTTATCATGCTTTTTAACCATGCTTTTTAAATTTACATTGCAGTGCTTACATTTCTTAAAACTGAACAGGAAAAAAAAAAAGAGAAGAGAGAAAGAAAAGGAAAAAAAGAACAGCAGCATCTGTTTACAATCCCCATTACACCTACAAATAATTGAAAAAAACCTTTACCTTATAGCATGTAAAGAAAACCACATGCCACAAAATTGGTACCATTTAAGGAAAAAAATTTTTGCTTACAGTTAACTTTCTCCCTCCTCTTTCCCTCCCCAAAGCACTTTTCCGAACATTAGTGACATGAAGTAGGGCATATGCTTTCGAGTCCCCACAAGTCCAACAAATTCTGAAAAAGTCCAATATTTCCAGATTTTCTTGTTCTGTCATATTTCACAAATATAATTATTGCATTGTAATCCCATATTGTTATTTTATTACTGTTCTCCAAAACCCTGTTTCTCCTTCATTAGCAATGTACTCTCGAGTCTTATATTCAACTCTTGTGCTCCCTTCCTTCTCCCAGCATTTTCCATTGAAAATTTTGAAAAGGTTTCTCAGGTACAGTTCCTCTGTGGACTTTATTACCAGAAGAACAAGAAGCAGAAACTCATTCTGTTTCACAGCTTACTTTTTGTTGGACAAACTTTTATATTTCCCCCTTAGCATGTACTTCATCAAAAATGATTCTGTCCCTCCAGGGAAGAATACCTTGAAGACAGCTGGGTACAGCAGTTTAAATCTCACACCTGCATCTCGACATTCCCTGAACAGTGGAATAAATTTGCTCCTGTTCTGTCTGGTGTTCAGTGAGTAATCATTCTCCACAAACACTCTGCTGTCTCCAACTTTTAGTACTTTGTCCTTCTGCCACATTTTTGTCAGAATCAATTCCTTCTGCTGGTAGGATTGTATCTTAACTATCTTAACTTTCTTAGAGCCAGGTTTGAAGCATACACACAATGTGTCCTTTCAACTAAAAACTCCAGCTGTGGAATACCAGTCCAGTTGCTTATTTGTACTTTCATAAAATGAATGCAGTCGGTTCCTTCCAGCTTCTCTGGTATAACTGAAAATCTCAGGTTTTCCCTACTTGCTCTGTCCTCTAATTCTATTATTTTTTTGAAACATCTCTTCCTGAGTAGTCTCATATTTAGCCAGCCTTTTATTTATTTCGACCTCTGATTTTTGCAGCTTTATCAACTCATCTGAATAGCTGTTGAAAACTTCTTCCATTTTTTCCAGCCTTTCGTTATTTGTGTTGATATACTCCATTGTTGTTTTGTTTATTTTAACTAGGTCTGCATGCAGTTGTCTTATATCTTCCTGTAAGTTATTGGAAGTCATGTCTGAAGGTTGCATTGCTATTTGCTGAACAGCTGCAGAGCTTTCCCCAGTCAGTGTTTCTTCCACACTTTTTGTAGCTGATTTTTTCCAGGTCTTGTGTATTTCTTTATTCCTGGCATCCAGGCAGTGGACTTACTAGCCAGTTACTGAAATTTACCCATGAACACAAGTCTGCTGGCCTTCTGTTTTGACACTGGAGAGCTAGAAATAAGCTCTTACTCAATGTGCAGCCATCTTGGAAGTCAGGTAGGTTTTAATATTAAGGATCAATAATTTTACTTTTGCCAAATTTACTTTCTGTTCTTCTAGTAGAACTCAAAATTTAATTTGTTTCACTCTACTCCTCTCCTCTGGCTCAAACCAAAGTAAATCATGTAGGTGCCACAGCCACATGGGCTGAATGATGATTTTGGAGAACAGAGGAGCAAGCTGAGAGGGTTGCATGGGAAAACTAAATGGCTGCTGCAGCAATTTTTTGCAGTGACAAGATGTCACTTTTCTGCAACTTGGTTGAGTTCCTGTGCTAAATTGAAGAACATACACAGTGAAAGTGCTTGGAAGCAATGAAAGGGTACTGTCAGTGTGAGCAGTTCTTTATTAAGACAACATAAAATCCCCTGAATTGGAGGCTCACAAAGAGAAAAAGTAGTTGCCATTTCTACCTTGTAAAACTCATTTTGCATATTCATTTTAAAGAGTCTGGAATTTGGGAATGTGTAGTATTGGGTCACAGGAAACAAAGAACAGAAGTAAGATCTTTGCCAGAATAGTTGATAATTAGTTAGGGGAAGTAACACACACTGGAATGGACTCAAATATACAAGTCTGACATTCATTACTAGTGTATGCGTACATTTCATAGGCTTAGTTAAAAATGCATTACTTGTATGCTGCATGTGTATTTGTCTGTCTGTCTGTTTATATATGTGTGTATATACACACACACACACACACACACACACACATATGTGTACATATATATATATATATATATATATATATATATATATATATATATATGTTTTTGATGGGCTCACTCACAAATTAGTGGATCGGTTTTCCATTAAACATAGTCTTTCATGAGAGACTGCTAGTGAGGGCCATGAGAGTAAGAACACAAAACAGCAATGATGGTAAACAGGTGGCTTCTATGTGATTATTGTGTAAAAGTGATATGTAATTCTTTTCTGGGGATTTTGGGAAGTGAGACAGCCACTGGGGCAGGAAAATAGTGAAGCAGGGTTATTAATGGAAACTGAATTAAGATGATGGAATTAAGGGGCTACAGAAGTAAATGTATGAAATGTTGGTGGAAGGGACAGGTCATTCTCAACCCAGGATTACCATTCTCACTGCCTCTTCCTCTTCAACAGGTTCACATGGATGCCTTGGACAAGGCGTGGGGAGTATGGACAGGATCACACCAAATGCTGGGGAAATGTCCGCCCTAGTTCCTGAAGGAACACATCAACATAAAAGAAATGAGATCTGTTCTGCAAGCTCTTCAGATTTTCACCCACTTCTGGAAACCCGGGTCACTCTTTGCATACTCAGACAACACCACATTCATGTGGTACATAAACAGGGAGACACTAAGTCATACCAACTTTGCAGGTTAACACAGAAGGCATGGAACTTGGAATCCCAAATGGGCATTATGCTCACAGCCACATACATCCCTTCTCAGTACTTTCTGTTAGCAGACACCCTAAGCCATTCCCTAGAGGATCCCCACAAGTGGATTCTGAACAAGGAGGTCTTCCACAGCATCACACTTCAGTCTGGCACCTCTCAGATAAATCTCTTTGCATCACCAAACAACCATCAGCTCCCCCTGTTTTGCACCCTACAGCCTGTAGGATAGATGCCTTCTGTTTCTAGTGGACATGGAAATTTCCCTGTGTCTTTCCTCGTCTGCCCCTTTTCCAAAAATACTACTCAGCGCACAAAGGGAAACACCCAAACTCCTATTACTGGCTCAATTTTGGCTGAGGCAACATTGGTTCCCCATGATATTTTATCTGTCAAATGTAAATTACAGGAGAATTCCTCTACAGACAGACTTTATAACTCAGCAAAAAGGGTTGCTGCTCCACCCGAATATTCCATTGCTGAGCCGGAGCCTATGGGATGATAGGATTTTAATACCTCAAAAACATATCTTTTCTGAAGAGGTTGTGCAAGTTGTACAACAGACTAGGATACCCACTGCTGGAAAATCTTATACTGCAAAGTAGAAATAGTTATGTTTCTAGTGCTGCAAATAGAGTCAGGATCCACTCTTAGTACAGGACTCTGTGATTCTTCAATACCTCTGCAAACTTCTTCAGTCAGGCTTGGCCTATTCTTCTATGAAAGCTGATTTGTCTGCTGTCAATTCTTGCATTCTCCTTAGCTCTCCACTTATGGTTAGGCCAGAGGTCAGGCTTTTTCTCAGAGGTATTCTGCATCTTAACCCCCCAAATAAACCCATCTCTCCTCCTTGGGATCTTAATTGTGTTATAGAAAAGCTTATACTGCCTCCCTGTGAACCAGATTCTTCTGCTTTTTAAAACTCTGTACTTAGAAAACAATCCTCCTCTTGGCCATCACCTGTGCTAGCAGGATTTCTGATTTAAAAGCTCTCATGACCATTCCCCCTTTTCTTGTTTTTCACAAAGACAGGGTGACCGTCAGGGCTAATCCATACTTCATGCCTAAGGTAGTGAATGAGCTTTCTCTTAGTCAGGCTATTCCTCTGCCCACCTTCTACCCCAATCCCCAAAACAGAGTGGGGGGAGATCTTACATTCTCTACATGTTCACAGGCAACTCACCTAGACATAACTGAATCTTTCAGAAAGACTGATCAGCTTTTTGTATCTTTTATGCCCTCTAAGCTGGGCTAGCCAGTTTCCAAACAAACTATTACAGCCTGGATTTTAAGTGTTATCTCTTTCTGCTACTCACACTGTGGTAAGACACAGCCATCCTCCCCTAAAGGGCATACCACTTGGACAGTCATTTCTTCAGGGGCTTTCCACAAAGGAATAGACTCCCAAGTCTATTTGAAAGGGGTTACTTGGTCCTCTGTATACACCTTTACCACACACTACAAAACTGATGTCTTCTTCTGGTCCTGGGCAGCCTTTATAGGTTCATAGGTTCATACTAGGCTATCTGCCCTAGGGCATTTATAAGCCTAGCCAGAGTGTGTTTGGCTTTCGCCACCCATTTTAAATGAATTTTGCTATGCCCTTTTTCGAGGTTAGTATACTGTGCCTCTGTCTAACAGTGACACAGAAGTGATACCCGGGGTAAACCTACGATCTCCCATCCACTCATCAAGATTCCTCTTGAAGAGAGTCAATGAGGGTCTCTGCCTAACCTGGACTGGGATTTTATTCCAGAGTGAAGGGAGCCTCTGGGTTATGAATCTGTCCCTCCAGCATGTCTTATTTATTTCAGTGCTGAGGTTCAAGTCTCGAGCGTAGCTCGATGGGATTTGGATTTTCTGAGGTGCAGCATGTCCATTAATTCTGGGTTGGACATGGCGTTATACTTCAGGCACAGATCGCCTCTGAGCAGGCGGTATGCCACTGAGTAGAGCTGGAGTTTCTTTAACCGGGCAGCATATGGCATCTGTTTGAGCCCTTTGATCCTCTTGGTGAGGTACTTTTGGGGTCTTTCCAGTTGCTGCAGGTGTCTGGTAAGGTACATCCCAAAAGAGGCATTGTACTCAATTATGGGCCTGATGAGGGATGAGTAAAGAGGCACGATGACCTCCCCTGATGTAGATGTGAATCCCTTCGTGATTAGGTGGGCTATATAAAATGTTTTTCTAACCACTTTGGCCATGTGGTTTGCAAATGAAAGATTGCTATCAACTTGGGTCCCCAGGTCCCTAATTACTTCTTCCGTACTTAATGGATTACCACCTATGTGGTAATTTGTGGGCACTTTGTTTTTGCCAAAGGGGATGACTATACACTTTTTGGCGTTTAGCTTGAGGCCATGGCTCTGGCACCAGTTGTCTGTTTCTATGAGGCCCTTTTGTAGGATGCTTGTGTCGGCTGGAGTCGATTATGGCGCCTAGTTTGCAGTCATCTGCGAACTTGGTCAGCCACAGTCCTTCCGTGTTGGCCTGTACCTCCGAGAAATATATACCGAACAAGAGAGGTCCCAGGACTGAGCCTTGTGGGATGCCACTTGTAACTGGTTTGGAGTCTGACATGGCTCCAGCAATTCTAACAATGTGGGTTCTGTCCTTGAGCCAGTTTGCAACCCATCTAGTGACATAGGGGTTTATATTTAAGCTGGTGAGCTTATCTATAATGCCCGAGTGGGGTATTGTATCGAAGGCTTTTGCGAGGTCTAGGTAGGCTGTGTGGACCACCTTCCCCTCGTCAATGACCTTGGTGACTGTTTCAAAGAAATTGACCAGGTTTAAGAGGCAGGATCTGCCCTTAACAAAGCCAAACTGGGTAGGATCCAGTGTCTGTAGGTCCCCAATATCTTTATTTATGAGGTCCATGATGATCCTTTCCATAGCTTTTGTAGACCAAGCTAGTCAGGCTTATGGAGCGATAGTTTCCAGGATCCGTTGAGGCACCACCTTTGTGGAGAGGGACCACTGTTGCTGTACGCCACTCTTTGGGTACATATCCTGTAGTAAGGCTGAGATTGAACAGTAGTTTTATGTTTGGGTTTAGCTCTTCTTGGAGTTCATGTAGGACACAGCCCGGGACACCGTCTGGTCCCATTGATGCTGTGTTTTTTGCTTTGGAGAGGGCAGCTCTTACCTGAGCATCTGAGATGTCAGGGGGGCAGCACTTTGCTGGGATAGATATTTGCCCTTTTGGTGGGGAGGGGGGGGGGAGTTTGCGCTGAGCCTGTCAGCTAGGATGTTGGCAATGTCTGTGGGTTCGGTGCATTTTTTGTCATTTTGGACTAATTCTGAGCATATCTGGGAATTCCCACCCAGGTTCCTAACATAACTAAAGAAAGCCTTGTGATTACCCTTAGTGTCCTGTGCAATTTTTCTTTCGAAGCTGGCCTTAAACGATTTTATGAGTGCCCGTAGTTTTTTGCTAATACTGATCAGAGATGCCTTCCCTTTTTGGGATTTTGCTCTATCATGTAGTAGCTTCCTCCTTCTATTGTATAGTTTGTTTATGGCTGGGGTCCACCAGACAGGACGCCTGCCTTTGGAGGATTGGGTCTTGGTTTTATTTGGGATTGCATGATCCATGCATTCCTGAAGGTGTTCATAGAATGCATTTATAAAGGATTCTGTGGTCTGGGCCGTATTTTCCACAGGCCCGGGGGCTTTGAAGGATTCCACCTCAGTTTTGAGGAGGGTGAAATTTGCTTTAGAGAAGTTTTTCACTGTGGTTTTCTGGGCTGGGGGTGGGGTCGGGATGTGAATATCCAGTGAGATTAGTTTATGGTCTGATCTTACCAGTGAGGAATACACTTCTGGTCTGGAGCATAGAGCCCCCATGTTGGTGATGATCAGGTCCAGTATGTTTTCCCCTCTTGTGGGAGTGGTAACAAGTTGTTCCATAGCATTTGAGTTTATAAATTCTAGGAACCTTTGGTCTAGGGTGTGGGAGCTAGAGTAATGCTCCCAGTCTATGTTTGAGTAGTTGAAGTCACCCAATATAATGGTGTTTGGAGAGACCTTCATATTTTCCAGTGTTCTCAGGAAGGCTGCGTGGGGTTCCTGGGTTTGGGATGGTGGTCTGTAGCAGGCTATAAACTGGAAGGCAGTTTTACCCACTGTTAGTTGCGCATGGATAGTCTCTGATGCTTCGTGCTGTGCCACCAACCTGGAGGTGTGGGTATCTTAATATCTGAAAGCCCAGGGGTGACAGGTGCAAGCCGTCCCTAGCGAAGCATCGTGGCTTGTCGAGCATGTCATCCCAGGCAGACAGGCATTGGATCCCCTTTGAATGACACCAATACTTAAGCCAGTTGTTGAAATTGATCATCTTGTCTTCATATTGTGGCATCATTCTTGGTGAGGGTAAGATGCTACTCAAGGTCAGGGTCATACCGGCCTGGGCTACATGCTCAGAGAGCTCCTCTATGTCTCTTTTCATGTAGTCCAGGGAGGTCCGTCTCAGGTCATTCACACCAGCATGGACAATGACTGAGTCATATTTGTACTTGCCTTGGAGTGACCTGAGTGCTTGTGTTATGTGGCGGATCCTAGTGCCCGACAGGCAGCTCACCGTGACCTTCTCCTTGTTCAGCCTGGTGAGCGGGACGTCAGTGTGCCTGATGATAGAGTCACCTATTACAAGTGTATCAGGTGTGTTGTTTAGCCTTAAGGGCTGTGACTGTTCGGCACACTGGCTTTGTGAGCTATGTGTTGCACATGTTTTGTTTTGGGGTAGCGGTTGCTGGGATGTCTGCTTTGGAGGTCTCTGCTTCTTAGGCAGATTTTTGTTTAGAGCCTCCGAGTATGTTTTTGTGTGTTTATGTGTTTGGTTTGCTGTCGTGATAGGTCTATGTGGGACTGGAATTGTAGTGAGTGTGGTTTCCTTCTCCTCCTGACTGGTTACGCCAGTACTGAGTTGAGAGAGTTTAGCCTCCAGTTTGGCTATATGGTTGCATCTCTCACATGTCAGTCCTGTCTGAACTGCTGGACAACTCTTCTATTAAATAGCCACCCACCCTTCTCACCTCCTTCAGCTCTGGGAATCACCTATTTATCAGAAATAATGCAGTACTGATTTCAATCAGGACATAGTACAGTTCTGTAAGAACTTACCATAACAATACTTGTCCTACTGATCACTGTTGCAGTATTCCAACCCACCCTCCAGCCTCTGTTCTCTATATTAGTTCCATCTTAAGTTGTCTGTCCCTCTTTGCTCTATCCTTTGCTCTCTTTAATGGGTACTGAGGAGTTTTTTACCAATTTAAGCTCCATGCCTCCTAGCTGACTACTCGCATCGCTCATTGATCTTCAGGTTACTGGCTTGGAGATAGTCTGAGGATTCACATGCATACCTCCATCTTTATACACCAATGCGTATGAGTTCAGGTCATGAGTTGGACATATGACCTAGGGAAGGTAAAGCTTAGGTACCCTGGGACTGGACTTCAGCAGCGATATCCTTTTGTCAGGAATACTGCATCAGTGATCAGTAGGACATCTACTGTTATGGTAAGTTCTTACACAACTGTACTTCTCTCATATGAATGGGAGAGAGGAAATGTAGAAAACCAGAGTAGCAGCTGAGGAAAACATAAGAGGATAACAATACATAATGACAGAGTGGGAGGAATTACAATTGTATGTGTGTGTGTGTGTGTGTGTGTGTGTGTGGGGGGTCAAAGACTTCTATCTGTAATATAAGAAGATGAAAGGTAGGTGGGGTAGTAGTGAGGAATGTCTGAGGAATGGATAAAGGGAGAAGTGAAAGTGACAGGGAAGACAAACAAAAAATGCAGATCTAGGCATACAGAGGTGGTCTTGACACAAAAGGTGAAGACAACAGTTCATGAGTGAAGGCAGACAGGAGTAGATATCTCATTTTGAGGATGACTAGACATAAAATGAGAGATAAGGAAACCTCTGGAGGGGTGAATCTAGGCAGCCCAGATGCCAAAGCACACAAGTATCAGTTACCACCATGGCTGACATCATATTCAGGCAATCCCTCTGGTGGTCTAATGCTCAGGGCCTGACAACCACACAACTCAAGCAGCCATGCCAGGGGCACTGCACAGTGGTGAAGTAAATGAGGCATTTACACAGCTTTTGACACATGCCAGACAATGCTAGCCTGTACAGCTGCTACATAGAGACAACAGAGGACCACTCCAAGCCACTTTTACAAGAGGGCCATCTGTCCCCTTCCTGAGATGTGGTTGTGGAAGCCACGAGTGAGTCCTCTAGGCACCTTCAGCAGGGTGACTTCAATCCCCCTGCTGTCTGGTGGTCCTGTTGACCACTGGTGGCCAATTGCCAGAGGCATTGGATGGCACAGGCTGAAGTGACTGCTGCTGCTTCTTCTGTGCCACAACCACAACTGGCCCTGCTGAAGAAACAGAAAAGAGAGAACATATTAGTATGCACATGTTTTACTCATAAAATAGCAGCTTCTCAGTACAGTAATGTACCCCTGGAATGGGAGAGGTGTTCTTGGCTACTGCAGTATCACTCCATGTTGTACTTCAGCAACTATAAAACAACCCAGGAAGAACTCAGTACATTGGTGGACCTCTTCACAGAATAGAGGAAAAACAAAATATATATCAACTGGACACAAGCTGATTTAAGTATATTTTTTCTGCACTTATTTAAGATTTGAGTCAGAAAATATTGTGTGTCTTTGATTCACTAAATATTGTGTCTCTGTCTCTCTGCAGTTATCTGAGCTCACTGAAAGTTGTTAGACTACTTTGAAATTCCTTTGTTAGTGTTACTTAGCTTGGGGGTTTCTGCTAGCATTAAAATCTGTGTTGGTTACATTTCTAGTAATCATTTTAAAGCGAGTTGCTGGCTACTGAGACTTGTCTGCATATATCAACTGGACACAAGTTGATTTAAGTATATTTTTTCTGCACTTATTTAAGATTTGAGTCAGTAGATATTGTGTGTCTTTGATTCACTAAATATTGTGTCTCAGTCTCTCTGCAGTTATCTGAGCTCACTGAAAGTTGTTAGACTGCTTTGAAATTCCTTTGTTAGTGTTACTTAGCTTGGGGGTTTCTGCTAGCATTAAAATCTGTGTTGGTTACATTTCTAGTAATTTTAAATCGAGTTGCTGGCTACTGAGACTTGTCTGCATATACCAACTGAACACAAGCTGATTTGAGTATATTTTTTCTGCACTTATTTAAGATTTGAGTCAGTAAATATTGTGTCTCTTTGATTCACTAAATATTGTGCCTCTGTCTCTCTGCAGTTATCTGAGATCACTGAAAGTTGTTAGACTGCTTTGAAATTCCTTTGTTAGTGTTACTTAGCTTGGGGGTTTCTGCTAGCATTAAAATCTGTGTTGGTTACATTTCTAATAATCATTTTAAATCGAGTTGCTGGCTACTGAGACTTGTCTGCATATATCAACCGGACACAAGCTGATTTAAGTATATTTTTTCTGCACTCATTTAAGATTTGAGTCAGTAAATATTGTGTGTCTTTGATTCACTAAATATTGTGTCTCTGTCTCTCTGCAGTTAGTTCCCCACCCCCCTCCCTGTTTTTAGTTGTGGTGTTAATCTTGGTGGCTTTGGAATTCCCAGCCCCTGCTGTAAATCTCTTTTTGCACACTCCTCCTGGACCCATCTCATTTGCTCACTCAACTGAGTACAGTGAGATCATATTTTGATTTTGGATACTCCTACCAGTCCCATCTCCTCTGCGGTGTACAGAGAGAGAGCACTTGGGAAGGGCATTCCCCTATAGTATCTTAATCTGCTCTGTTTCCTCCGTCTCAAAAAAAAAATAAAAAATTGCACTTCATCTGCCTTACTGTATTTGTGTTTCTTCCTACTTTATCACCTTATTTTGCTTTTGCCTCTTCTTAAAAGTACTCAATTGAATTTATTCTGCTGCCTTTATTACTGCTTGTTAGTAGCCTGATTAAATTGTAACTGTTATTCTAAGGCCCTTGCTTTAAGCACTTGGACTTAAAACCAGTTGTTTTACATTAAGAAGGTTTATGGTCTACACTGTTGTGGCAGGACAGGTAGCGTACATCCTTCTAAGTTGGGAACTGCTGATTGAAGGCTTAGTGTCTGTTATCTAAAAGTGTATTAGTTCTGGGTTAAGAACTTTGGCTTCAGGCTAGTTATTTTACATTAAGAAGGTTTGTGGTCTGCACTCTTGTGGGAGGAGAGGCTAGATTATGCCCTTCTGAGCTGGGAATTTCTGGTTAAAGGCTTATTGTGTATGCTTACTTGAACTGTTTATTTCTGAAATCGGTACGCCTGGTTTGCTGTTTTTTTTGGAGAAGGTTTCTCTGTACCCTAGTGGCAGGACTGTGCAGTTAGAACTTGTCTGATTGAAGACTGCTGGAATAGGGCTCAGTTTTAAGCTTTTTAACTGGTTAATTGGGTAAAGTGTTGTTTTGATTGTATCTGCTCTATTTTCTGAAAAAAAAAATATATATATACTTGTCTCTCACTTTTCTGAACTAGTATAGTCCAGTTTTCATGTTATTGCTGAATCCAGGGCTGTGTTACAAGTTTCTGTGTTGCCATACCTTACTTGGATAGAAGGAAGTTTCTCTGTTCACCTGTGAGAGAGGGGAGCTTTGAGCAGGCTATCTGTCCCTGGAGGAGTGGTTTCAGCCCAGAATTTAGTAATTTATTAGCCTTTTTGGGCTAATTTTGATTGTATCTGCTCTATTTTCTGAAAAAAAAAATTATATACTTGTTTCCCGCCTTTCTAAACTAGTATAGTCCAGTTTTCAGGTTATTGCTGAATCCAGGGCTGTGTTGCAAGTTACTGTGTTGCCATTACCTTACTTGGATAGAAGGAAGTTTCTCTGTTCACCTATGAGAGAGGGGAGCTTTGAGCAGCCTATCTGTCCCAGGAGGAGTGGTTTCAGCCCAGAAGTTAGTAGTTTATTGGCCATTTTGGGCTAATTTCTATCTCTTTCACTTCCCTGCTATAAAAACCTAATTTGCACAGTTTTTACGCTTGTATTCTGCTCAGCAAGTGCCTTCCAGGTGTTCTGCAGAGTCTACAGCAGCAGAGAGACAAAAGAGTGACTTTGGAGTGATTAAGTATCACTTTTCTGCTTTTCTTGCTGTCTTAACTAATTCCGCCTAAAACGCCAGTTTTTTTAGCGAATCTGTGATTTAAAAAGTTTGTTATTGTATACAACTCCGCATAGCTCCTCGTGGTGTCCTGCAGAGTGATACAGGCAACAGAGAGACCCAAGAGAGACTTTTCCAGATTTAAGTATTTTTTCTCTGTTTTTTTGCTCCGACTGCCTTTTCCCGCCTAAAAAGCGGATTTCTAACTGATCTGTGCTTTAAAAAGTTTAAATTGCATTTGCCTTCTGCTTTTTACAGTTTTTGCACTTGTTTTATATCAATTTAAGTCGTTTTTGTATTGTATAACTGTTGTAGGCTACACACTAAAGTGCGCTAGCCTGTTTATAGCATTTACAGTGTTTTCTGTGTGTTTTTCTGCTGTTTCCTGAAAAAAACAACAAAAAAAAAATATTCTCTTTTCCCGCCTTTGCTGAAATAGATTAGTCCAGATTACAGGTTTTGCTGAATTTCGGACTGTGGTATAGTTTCTTGTGTTGCCCATATCCTTACTTGGATAGGAGGAAGCTTCTCTGTTCACCAGTGAGAGTGGGGAGCTTTGAGCAGCCCATCTGTCCCTGGAGGAGTGGCCTCATCCCTGAAACTAGTAGCTTATTGGCTGTTTTGGGTCAATTCCTATCTCTTTCAGTTTCCCTGCTTTAAAACCCGCAATAGCGCAGCATCCTTAGAACTGTTCTAAATCTCAAGTAAGCACTCTATTTTCATTCTAAAGCCCTGCAGTTGCTCGTATAAGTAATATTATAAGTAAGCACTAATAAACTAAAGCACTACACCCTCTTATACTCCCTTTAAGTACTTGGCTCCCTATTGGTCCTTTTTGATCAGTCAAAAAGTAGTTCCTTATACTATTCTGGCATGTCCAAAAGTCAGTTTCGGGTTTACTCTCCAGTCCAGCTGCTGAATCTGGGAATCTTGAGGCAATGTTACAACTGCCTTATGTACACAGACCACCCTGTCCTCCTCCCAGCAAGCTGAAGTATATGTGAGAGATGCAACTATATAGCCAAACTGGAGGCTGAGCTCTGTCAACCCAGTACTGGCACAGTCAGTCAGGAGGAGAAGGTAACCACACACACCACAAATCCAGTCTCACATAGACCTATTGCAACAGCAAACCAAACACATAAACACACAAAAACATACTCGGAGGCTCTAAATAAAAATCTGCTCAAGCAGCAGAGACTTCCAAAGCAGACATCCAAGCAACTGCTACCCCACAACAATACCCATGTATCACATAGTTCACAAAGTCAGTGTGCCACACAGTCACAGCCCTTAAGGCTAAACAACACACCTAATACACTTGTAATAGGTGACTCTGTTGTCAGACACACTGACGTCCCACTCACCAGGCTGAACAAGGAGAAGGTCACTGTAAGCTGCCTGTCGGGTGTCAGGATCCGCCACATAACAAAAGCACTCAGGTCACTCCAAAGCAAGTACAAATATGACTCTGTCATTGTCCATGCTGGTGTGAATGACCTGAGACGTACCTCCCTGGACTGCATGAAAAGAGACATAGAGGAGCTTTCTGATCATGTAGCCCAGGCCGGTATGACCCTGACCTTGAGTAGCATCTTACCCTCACCAAGAATGATGCCACAGTATAAAGACAAAATTAACAATTTTAACAATTGGCTAAAGTATTGGTGTCATTCAAAGAGGATCCAGTGTCTGTCAGCCTGGGATGACATGCTCGACAAGCCACTCTGCTTCGCTAGGGATGGCTTGCACCTGTCACCCTTGGGCTTTCGAATATTGGCTAAGGCTCTTGCCACCCCCATAGTGCCTTTTTTAGGCAAGGCTCAAAAGACAAACCCACCTCTACAGACAACACAAGGAAAAAGAAACTAAAGGTAATGCTGCTCAACGCCAGAAGTCTAAACCTCAAGATGCACGCACTCGAGGCTCTCCTCAGTTTGGAGAATATCGATATCTGTGCAGTAACAGAAACCTGGTTCAAGGCTCCCGAGAGCACCCCAGCACTACCAGGTTATACCTCATACCATGCTTTTCGGCCCCAAAACTTGGACCGAACCACAAAAGGAGGGGGAGTATCCATATTCATCAAAGATACCCACACCTCCAGATTAGTGGCACTGCACGAAGCATCGGAGACCATCCATGTGCAACTAACAGTGGGTAAAACTGCCTTTCAGTTTGTAGCCTGCTACAGACCACCCTCCCAAACTCAGGAACCCCACTCAGCTTTCCTGAGAACACTGGAGAATATGAAGGTCTCTCCAAACACCATCATATTGGGTGACTTCAACTACTCAAACATAGACTGGGAACACTACTCAAGCCCCGACACCCTCGCCCAACGGTTCCTAGAATTTATAAACTCAAATGCTGCGGAACAACTGGTCACCACTCCCACAAGAGGGGAAAACATATTGGACCTGATCATCACCAACATGGGGACTCTATGTTCCATACCAGAGGTATACCCCTCATTGGTAAGATCTGACCATAAATTAATCTCACTGGACATCCATATCCCGTCCCCATCCCCAGCCAAGGAAACCACGGTGAAGAACTTCTCAAAAGCAAACGTCACACTTCTCAAACCTGAGGTGGAATCATTCAAAGCCCCCGGGCCAGTGGAAAATATGGCCCAAACTGCAGAATCCTTTATAAACGCATTCTATGGACACCTACAGGAAAGCATGGATCATGCTATCCCAAATAAAACCAAGACTCACTCCTCCAAAGGCAGGAGACCTGTCTGGTGGACCCCAGCCATAAATAAGCTATACAACAGAAGGAGGAAGCTACTACATGATAGAGCAAAATCCCAAAAAGGGAAGGCATCTCTAATCAGTACTAGCAAGAAACTACGATCCCTCATAAAATTATCTAAGGCCAGCTTCAAAAGAAAAATTGCACAAGATGCTAAAGATAATCACAAGGCCTTCTTTAGTTATGTCAGGAACCTGGGTGGCAACTCCCAGATATGCTCTGAGTTAGTGCAAAATGACAAAAAATACACTGAACCCACAGACATTGCCAACATCCTGGCAGACAGCTTCAGTGCAAACTTCCCCCCCCCCCTTCCCCCCCAAAAGAGCAAATGTCTATCCCAACAGAGTGTAGCCTCCCTGACATCACAGATGCACAGATGAGAGCTGCCCTCTCTAAAGCGAAAAACACAGCATCAGTGGGACCGGACGGTGTCCCGGGCTGCGTCTTACACGAGCTCCAAGAAGAACTGACCCCTCACATAAAGTCACTGTTCAATCTCAGCCTTACTACAGGATATGTACCCAATGAATGGCGTACAGCAACAGTGGTCCCACTCCACAAAGGTGGTGCCAAAACGGACCCCGGAAACTATCGCCTTATAAGCCTGACTAGCCTGGTCTGCAAAGCTATGGAGCGTATCATCATGGAACTCATAAACAAAGACATTGGGAACCTCCAAACACTGGCTCCTACCCAATTTGGCTTTGATAAGGGCAGATCTTGCCTCTTGACCCTGGTCGACTTCTTTGAAACAGTCACCAAGGCCATAGATGAAGGGAAGGTAGTCCACACAGCCTACCTGGACCTTGCAAAAGCCTTCAACACAATACCCCACTCGGACATCATAAATAAGCTCACCAGCTTAAATATCAACCCCTATGTCACAAGATGGGTTGCAAACTGGCTCAGGGATAGAACCCACATGGTCAGAATTGCAGGTGCCATGTCAGACTCTAAACCAGTTACAAGTGGCGTCCCACAAGGCTCAGTCCTGGGACCTCTCTTGTTCAGTATATATTTCTCTGAGGTACAGGCTAACACGGGAGGACCAAGTTCGCAGATGTCTGCAAACTGGGTGCCATAATCGACTCGCCGACTGACATAAGCATCCTCCAAAAGGGTCTCACAGAGATGGATAACTGGTGCCAGAGCCATGGCCTAAAGCTAAATGCCAAAAAGTGCACAGTCATCCCCTTTGGAAAAAACAAAGTGCCCACAAATTACCACATAGGTGGTAATCCATTAAGTATAGAAGAAGTAGTTAGGGATTTGGGGACCCAAGTAGATAGCAATTTCTCCTTTGACAATCATGTTGCCAAAGTGGTTAGAAAGACCTTCTATATAGCCCACCTTATCACGAAAGTAAAAAATAAATAAAAAATAAATAAAAGCACCCAAGTTACACACTGGAAACTATACACAATAACTTTATTACAAAAATAAGAACAGAGAGGTGAGCGCTTTCACAACTTTACGTTGCTTCATCAGACAATATTAATACAGGTGATACCTAGTTAAATATTTAGGCAATTAGTATGATATCAAAGCCTTAAAGCAGTATCATCCAATAAATGCTAATAAAAGACAATACCTCAACTAATACATGACTGAGGCAGACCTTAAAAACACTCTCCAACTCTTTTTTAAGTTCATAAACCATGTACAGATATTATTTACATCTGTTATGAAAGACATAAATTTAAAATATACACACAAGTATATATATAAATTAAAAGATACATACACACCTAAATATATATGTGTGTATATATATCTATAGACATACACAACTCACACATACATGCATACATATGTAAAATAATTACGCATAAACTATAATAAAACAATAAAACCATGTACATTATTAATGTTTAAAAGGCCTTGCCTTAAGGCAAGGAACTAGTGAGGTACAACCATTTAAACCAGGGTATCTATCTGCATTTAACTTAATAATCCATCTTTGTTCTAATTCTTCAGTATAATTTTCTATATCTCCTCCCCTATTTGTCCTATGTATTTGTTGTAAAATTAAAAAATTTAAAGGAATGAGCACAGTCTGTGTTCAGAACATGGTTAGCTAAAGCATTTGACTGCTTCTGATTTCGTATGTCCCTTATATGCTCTAATATTCTATCTTTAAAAATCCTATTCGTCTTACCTATATAGTAGGCATGACATACTTGGCAGAAGCAAAAATAAATAACATCAGCACTCTTACAGTCATAATAATTATTCGTGTACAATTTAAACTGTCTAGTAGGGTGATTATATTTATTCTTAGTATAAATGTATTGACAGGCTGTACAATTCCTGCAAGGAAAAGTACCTTGTCTACTAGAAAAATTGTTTCTTGGGGTCTGGTGTTCTTTATTATGAAGATGTTGTTTCAGTGATACATTGTTCTTAAAACTAAAATTTGGAGTAACACTAATGGTAGAAACAAGACCTATTATTTCTTGTAATAAATGCCAATTTTTCTTTATAATATCTGTATATTTGTTTATATCACTTGCAAATCGAAAGACTACCCTAGACTTATTCCTATTGCCTTTTTGGCAGGAATAAAAGACAAACCCTTATTAAGCAAATTGCTCTGCTCATTGGTTAAAATAAAAGAAGAAATGTTCGCAATAAGATTTGTTGTTACATTCTCCTTTTTTTCTCCACAAATCAAGTATGCATCCGAGACACATACCCAGGAACGTTCTTAAAGGACAGGTATATAGAACTCTACGCTTGCACAACAATGATGAAGATGCTGTAGTTGCTTTAGATAAATTAATAACAGAATTTTTGACAAGAGGTTATTCCAGTTTGGAAATTACGAATGTGATATCAGATGCATGGAAACTAAGGTCAACGAGGTGTAAACCCTATATGAGCCCCTATGATATTGATATGAGAACTTTTGATGAAATAGGCACTGATAGGAATAAGTTTAGGGTAGTCTTTCGATTTGCAAGTGATATAAACAAATATACAGATATTATAAAGAAAAATTGGCATTTATTACAAGAAATACCAGGTCTTGTTTCTACCATTGGTGTTACTCCAAATTTTAGTTTTAAGAACAATGTATCACTGAAACATCTTTGTAATAAAGAACACCAGACCCCAAGAAACAATTTTTCTAGTAGACAAGGTACTTTTCCTTGCAGGAATTGTACAGCCTGTCAATACATTTATACAAAGAATAAATATAATCACCCTACTAGACAGTTTGAATTGTACACAAATAATTATTATGACTGTAAGAGTGCTGATGTTATTTATTTTTGCTTCTGCCAAGCATGTCATGCCTACTATATAGGTAAGACGAATAGGATTTTTAAAGATAGAATATTAGAGCATATAAGGGACATACGGAATCAAAAGCAGTCAAATGCTTTAGCTAACCATGTTCTGAACACAGATTGTACTCATTCCTTTAAATTTTTAATTTTACAACAAATACATAGGTCAAATAGGGGAGGAGATATAGAAAATTATACTGAAGAATTAGAACAAAGATGGATTATTAAGTTAAATGCAAATAGATACCCTGGTTTAAATGGTTGTACCTCACTAGTTCCTTGCCTTAAGGCAAGGTCTCTTAAACATTAATAATGTACATGTTTTTATTGTTTTATTATAGTTTATGCGTAATTATTTTACGTATGTATGTGTGAGTTGTGTATGTATATAGATATATATACACACATATATATTTAGGTGTGTATGTATCTTTTAATTTATATATACACTTGTGTGTATATTTTAAATTCATGTCTTTCATAACAGATGTAAATAATATATGTACATGGTTTATGAACTTAAAAAAGAGTTGGAGAGTGTTTTTAAGGACTGCCTCAGTCATGTATTAGTTGAGGTATTGTCTTTTATTAGCATTTATTGGATGATACTGCTTTAAGGCTTTGATATCATACTAATTGCCTAAGTATTTAACTAAGTATCACCTGTATTGACATTGTCTGATGAAGCAACGTAAAGTTGTGAAAGCGCTCACCTCTCTGTTCTTATTTTTGTAATAAAGTTATTGTGTATAGTTTACAGTGTATAACTTGGGTGCTTTTATTTATTTTTTACTCTACTATTTACTTGGGCACCTGAGTATACCTGCAGCCGTTTTGGACTTTCAACTTATCACGAAAGTGTTCACATCTAGATCAAGAGAGGTCATTGTGCCCCTCTACTCATCACTCATCAGGCCCATAATTGAATACAATGCCCCATTTGGGATGTACCGTACCCGACACCTGCAGCAACTGGAAAGACCACAAAAGTACCTCACCAAGAGGATCAAGGGACTCAAACAGATGCCCTACGCAGTTAGGCTAAAGAAACTCCAGCTCTACTCAGTTGCTTACCGCCTACTCAGAGGCGATCTGTGCCTGACGTATAAAGCCATGTCCAAATCAGAATTAATGGACTTGTTCCACCTCAGGAAATCCAAATCCCTTAGAGCTACACGCTCCAGGGACTTAAACCTCAGCACAGAAATAAGTAGGACATGCTGGAGGGACAGATTCATATCCCAGAGGCTCCCCTTACTCTGGAACAAAATCCCAATCCATGTTAGGCAGAGCCCCTCAATGACCCTCTTCAAGAGAAATCTTGATGAGTGGATGGGAGATCGTAGGTTTACCCCTAGGATCTCTTCTGTGTCCCTACTAGACAGAAGCACAGTAAACTAACCTTAAAAGGGCTATCTTCTGTGACCTACTATACAGAGGCACAGTCAACTAATCTAAAAGCGTGTCGAAAGCCAAGCACACTCTGGCTAGGCTTATAAATGCCCTAGGGCAGATAGCCTAGTATCAATCTATGAACCTATGAACCTATAGAAACTAATAAAGAAATAAAGAAATAAGTTAATTAATGCTTATAGTGAAAGTGTGAGTGATTTTCTCTCTCCCGACTCAGTCTGTAACTTCCCCTCTTGAATCAGGTCAGGGTTGTACTGCTTTGGATCATTGTAATGAAACCTGTACTCCTAACCAGAATTGATGATTCCAGTAGCATCACTTAGTGTGCTGGCAGTCTCATGTTGAGCATTCACCTTGTACAGTGAGTTGTCATAATGACCCAGCGGGCACTCCTCAAAAGTCTTGTAGAGGAAGAACAAGCAAACCTTGCACTGCCTTGGACATTAAGAATGATCCCATATTCCTAGCATCTGAAGAAGCCATGTCTACTCAAAAGAGGAAAATGGTTGCTCCTTTCATATGGTAGCATGTTCAGATGTTACGTGACATGCATCATAACACAGCAGTAGGGCAGTGAACAGCTGCAGCACTATGAGCAATACAGACTCTGTGCATGAGCGTAGTGTGCACATGTGCCTAGCCCAGGGTAGGCATGGTAATCAGCGTATATCGCACATTTTGTTATGGTAGAGATTCAGAGACATCCATGCTAAATGTCTTCATAAGCATAACTACCTCTCTAAGAGACTTTTAGTAGTACGACATAAAGCAGACAAGCGACAGTGTAATCAGGATTTTGCAAATTAAGGCTTTGGACTTTGTGATAGGCATACTGAATGAAGACAAGATGCTTTGTAATGTACCTTGCACTGTACTCAACATCCATGTTGGATGGTGCCAACAGGGATGGGTTTTGGAACACAGGGTAATGTCATGTCACTTTTACGTCCAACTGTGGGAGACACATTCTATGTGTAATTGCACCTAGGGAAAAACATGCCACACTGAAAATTATGGCTTATCTATATAGTGTGGGTTATGTTGGTGCCTTTTAAGGAAAGGCAGCAGGATGTGCAAAGCACTACAGGGGTTTCTTAATAACATGCTCTTTGCTGTAATTTGTAAAGGAATGGAAGTAATGGTCCCAGCACTAGAGGGTAAGCTAGTGGCCACAACATGGGGAGAGGCAGTAGGCATGCGTGCAGGACCTCTACAGAAGGCTATGCACACACATTCTGACCAATATGTGAAACCCACAAGTGTACAGATCTTGCCCTGGGCACATGAGAGAGTCAACAGATGGAAAAGTCCACCACCTAGGAGGCCTGCTGCACACATTGCATGTGCTTTGTGAATCCTGAGTAAAAATAACATGCATAACATTTACTGGGTCTAAGTTTGGCAGGGAATGGTACAGAACATCATTGCAGTCAGCAAACTTAATTGGCCTCTTCAGCAGGTATAGTGAATGGTAACTGATGTGGTATTTCCTGCCAAGAATAATTACTCCTGAGTGTGACTTGTCTCATGTCCTTGGCCACAGATAATCCTAAGGCTGCACACCAGAGGCATCTCACCAGACTAAATGCTTCCACTGCTGTAATTCTACACTATTGATATTCTCAGTGGGCAGACAGAGTACTACTTCCTCTCATGGCCATTATCCAGATCATGGATTGCATACATCTGTTGGTTCCCACCATGGGGCACTCCATTAGGGTGTACACATGCTGTCTTAAATCTTCACCAAGACTGTAGGCCACCACAGTGCGCATTGCCTGTGTTCAATGACATGACAGCTCCACCTCACTACTGGAAGATGTTATTTTTGACTGCTACTAGACTCAGTGTCCACCAGTGACCGTGGTCATATGATTGTATTGTTGTCTGCTGTCATTGTGGCCCTCCTTGCCTATGTAAGGGATAATGGCTATGCCTTGTCCACCACCCATCCTTTGTGGATAAATTAATTTCTGATGCACAACATGGACAGTCCATGCACTGTCCTGTACACCTTGAGTGTGACATTGCATGCATGATCTTATTTTGTGTTGTCTGTGTCATGGCTCATAGTTGTGGACTAGATACAACCTCTTTACCAGATCTGCACTATATCGCACCCACCTGTACCTCATATGTGGTGCCGCTGCTGTCTGTTTATTTTCTGTCTGCTTTGGTAGCCTTTGTTGGGCTTTCTCAGATGTTTCCCTGCTGCTGTAGCCGTTTCTGTAGAGCTGTGTTATACAGTGTGGTACTTACAACAAGGATTTCATTGCAGTTCTCTAGTGAATACTGCATTGCCCCTGCAGATGCATAAAGATAGCTGAATCATCCCTTTAGTTAGCCAAAAATGCCTTCTACAACATTATATTTTTCTGCGTATGTAGTGTTATTTGCCATCTCTTCTATCATCCGACGGTTAGATATAGGGGTCATCACACATGCCTCTAGAAGATGTCCAACAAAACCTGCAATACACAACAGTGACTCAGGTATGTGTGGTCTGATACCTACTTGCTTGGCAGTTGTTACTTCTCTCCTTACCTAGATGGCCCTGTGGGAAGGCCTCCACATGAACTGTTGGTATAGGTTAGATGTGTGCTATTTGCATGATTTATTTATTTATTTATACAAACACCTTTCTTAGGCAGTCTTAGATTTACATAAAAGTAATCAAACCATATTAACAAGTTCACATTTACAAATGTTATACATCATATATGTTGCTATATATTATACAATCAAAACATTTCATAAATTGTTCAATTCCTGCCTTTTCTTAAACCTAATTCATCCTCCTTTTTCTGCATGTATTTTTCCCACAATTTCCATTTTTTTTTTCTATGTAGGTTACTCCTTCCCTTTTCTGAAGATCCCTTTTCCTGTTCTTTTATCTCTGTTGCAATATTCATTGCTTCAAGTTTAGTTGGTTAAGATTTTCATTTCCATTTTGTAGTAATTGCATTTTTGTCAGCCATCAAAATTAAACTTAACAAGGGCTTACTATTTCAAGGGAATTCAGATCCTGTATCCCAGAAAAAAATAATTTCCTAAATTACATTCATTTGCTCGCACAATATTCCTGACAGAGTAAGTGCCCGGTAGGGAATTGTTAAAAATCTGTCAACTCATTACAGCCCAAGAACATATGCTCCCAGGGATCTACTTTACAAGCTCAAAGTTTCAAAACGTCAAAGTGCAAATGGTCAAGACCATAAGATCGAAGTTTTGAAACTTTGGAATTGTAATAAAAAATAAAAACATTTTTTTTTACATTTTGCAGGGGAGCAAGGCCCCCTGTACCCCTACACCCCGTGCTAAATAAATATACCAACTCCAAGATTACACTACAGTTAGGAAAGCTGTAAATTTCCTGTTCTTAGCTGTACAGCTATCTTCATTCAAAATGTTAGAAGTTTCAAAACTTCAGTCTTATGGTCTTGACCATTTTCAGTTCAAAGTTTTGAAACTTCGAGCTTGTGAAGGGAGTCCGCTCCCAGGCACCTCTTACTTCCCCATTACACCTCCAACACTTATCTACCTGGAGAGAAATTCTCTGGAGTCTTCTTGGGGTGTAAAAATAGCTGTGCAAACAGTTCAGGCAAAAAATGCTATGCATATCTGGGAGCCATACATACATCTTCCCATTGTTTCTTTGTGAATTGCATATCTAATCTCTCCTCCCAATCTTTTCTGATCTCTTCCAATTGATTCTTATAGTTATTGTGAAGTATGTTGTATGTCCTACGTATTATCTCTTTTTAACAGCATCTTGTGTTCTAGATTCAATTAAAAACTCAACCATTGCAAGTCTTTCATTTAGGCTTCCCCTATCCCTTTTTTCTTTGTCTATTCTTAGATACCAATCCCTGATAGGGGAGGCAATCACTAGCCTGCAATCCAAATGTCTTCATGGTCTCTTCCCATTATGTTACATTTCCCTTTCCAGTTATTTGTTCCCAGTACCTTGGTTCCTTTGCTAGCTTCCTGTAGTAAATTCTAGCCCTCTCTTGCCTATTCTCTGTATCCCTAATTGCAATCATCCTTGTCATCAGAATCTCCTTTTTCCATTCCTTTGTTGGCTTAATTCTTAGTATACCTTCTGCTGCTTTATGAGTATACTATTCTGTATGACTGTTGTTATTCTCCTTAAGGATCTGCATCCAAAATCCCATTCTTTCCTTATTTCTTGAATTAACCCCGTTTCATCATAATCCTTTTCAACTTTGAATTGTAGCTTTCTGCTTGTGTTATGTATAAGAACCTTACCTGTGTAGCTCTAAACTATCCCTTCAAATCATGTAATCTTAAAACTCCTTTTTCTAGTAGGAGGATCAACTTATCCCACTTGACTTTTGCCTTCTTCCCATACCAAATAAAATCCTTCAACTCTTTATAAATTACTATCCACAACTTCTTTGGTTGATAACAATATGCTTGACCTAAGTATAAAACTAAAGGGACTAAAAGCATTTTTATTGCTTGTATCTTGCTATCCATATCCATAGGCAAGAGCTTCCAGTTTCTTAGTTTTTCTGTTATCTTTTTAGTGTGTTCCCTCATTTTATTAGCTGCCATAACAGAATCCTTTTTAATCCACATTCCTATATACTTTATTTTACCATGTCCTCATATATATATATATATATATATATATATATATATATATATATATATATATATATAGGTATTGCTGAACCAGTTTATGTGTGGATACATAGTTTATAGTATGACCTTTATTTTATCTTCATTCATTTTATATCATGAAAAGCTCTAAAACTGTCTCAGAATATTCTGCAACACTGAGATATCCTTTTCTGGTTCCATCAGGTACAAAATAATGTCTGCAAGTGAAGACAACTTTTCTTGAACAGCATACCAAACATATCATTGAACTTCTGAGCCCCTCATCTTCTTTTACACATGGTTCTAAATAAAATGAAAGTAACAAAGGGGAAAGAGGACACCCCTGCTTGGTTTCTTTTTTCAGACACAGCTTATCAGAGAGGAACCTTCCCACTTTGAAATTTGCCTCCCATCCCTCATATATCCTTCTAGCTAACCTTATTGTTGTTATCAGGAAATGCAAATGCTTCCATTGCCCGACACATAAATCCCAGCTTACACTGTTAAATGCTGTCTCTGCATCAAGATCCATCAGTAAGAGTGATATTGTCTTACATTCTGCTTCCCTCTGGATCATTATTGTTCTGTTAAGGTTGTCAGATGTTTGCCTCCCCTCCACAAAACTACATTAGTCCATATCTATCAATTTTGGCATCACTGTTTCCATTCTTTTAGCCATTATATGTATATATAAACACATTATAATCATGTTTTAAAATTGAAATGGGCAAATATGAAAGTGGATCAGATGATTCTTTAATGTCTTTAGGTATTACAGCCACCACAACTTTTTTCCAGGATGTTGGTGCCTCTTCTTCTTTTAAAATACTGTTAAACAAAACCTTCTAGATCTTTATCATTTTTTCCCAGTAGGCTTCCAAACTTCCATTCGAATACCATCTCTTCCTGGAGGCTTTCCTGCAGATACATCACCATTTTATCTCATCTCATCTTAACTGTTAGTTGTTGAGCCTTATGTACCTCTAGCTTTGGCAAATTTAAGTCTTCCTTAAATATTTATGTGTGCTTTTTTTTTATTTCCCTATTTCTCTGCTTTATACAAACTTTCATAAAATGTTCAAAAAATCTCTAATACTTCTGCAGGATTTTGGGTTATTTTTCCTGTTATAAGCTCCCTAAGTCTGTCATCAACCCTTTCTATTTTATGTTGCCTAAGTTGTTATGCCAGAGGATTTCATGCTCTGAAGTTATTATCAAAAAACAGTTGCTTAATAACAGTCTTTCATAACTCTTGCATATTATCCAGTTACTCTCTTATTTCTATGCAGCACTCTGCATTTGCGCCACTTCTTGTACTGCGAGATTCCCCTTAATTTGTAATACTTTAACCTTTGTCAGTCTCTAAATAATTCTTGTTACTTGTTAACCAGATTTGTTTTTCTTTTAAGTCTACCCTATTTTTAAACCCCTCATTCATTTTATCCCACTCACTAGCTTTAACTTATGGAGAACTGTCTATCTTTCCTAGCAACTCCTGGATAATTTCCTCTATCCATTCTTTAAATTCTTCTCTTTTTAACATATAGGTGGGGAAGTGTCTCATCTTAACTGTATTATCATGCATTTTTTCATAGTAATTATTAGCACATGATCTGAAAGGGTCTATATTACATGATCGAATGATTAGGTGATCAAACACTTAAACATCGACCACGTGATATCGAAAGCAAAAAACAGCAAACGGACAGTTTAATGCTGTTCACTGAATTTTGCCATTTTCTCCACTGTGGAGTAATCTCAGAGTTGGTATATTTAGTTAGAGGGGGTGTGGGGGGTGAAGCCCCCCACTTAGTTTGGCTGTAAAGCAGATTTTTTTTTTTGTGGCCGACGGTAACATTTTCAGGCGGCGTTCGGTGTTTTGCAGTTCGATATTATGTGGTCGATGTTTAGGTGTTCGATCACCTAATCATTTCATCTCATAATACAGACCCATCTGAAATAGTTATTGGATGTGTGTCAAAGTTCTTAGTTAAGTGCACATGTTCCAGTGAAATTTAATTTTAATCTAGTCTAGCACATTTGTTATACCTTGGTGAATAATATGTAAATTCTGTCTGAGCTTCTACTACCGAATTCACATCTTTCATACTAAATGTTTCATAAATTTCTTCAGAAGTCTACCCTCTTTTGTTATATTGTTCCTTCTAGGCCCCAGATGCATCATCATTGCTGCAAATCAAATTCCAGTCCCTACCTATAAGCAATATTCCCTGCTGAAAGATGATTACTTTTCCCATAAAATGTTTATAAGCTCCATAATGGCAGTTTTAGATGGAATATAAACACAAGCCAGCATAATCTTCATGCCTTGGTAGTAGCCCCTTACTTCCACAAATCTGCCATTCTCTTTTTTCCTTTCCTCTTCTGTCACTACTGGAGCTCCTCTAGCAATTAATATATGTATACCTCTTTATTTTGTGTATGTTATTATGCAGAGTGTCCATCCTGAAATCCTTCCTTTATCAAATTCACATGCTCACTTCTTTCCAAATGTGTCTCATGTAGCATTGCTGTTTGCACTCTACATTTCTTAATGTAATTACATATGCTTTCCTTTTTGTCTATACTTGTGAGACCATTCACATTCCAAGATAACATGGAATGTGTTGCCATTATGATGTTATTCACTCCTATTATATGTGACAGCTTTTTAGTGTCTATTTTCAGCTTTTGTGAAACACACATTTATTAATGTTTGGCAAGTTAATCCTTTATACAGTTTTTTCTTTATCATCAGCAGTGGAACCTATGTCACATATTACCAGGCTTTTTGTTTTAATAAAAACACTCAAACAAAAAGCCAAACACACCCCATAACCTGTGTACTTAATATAAGCACACATAACTATGTACATCTTCAAACAGTGAAGTTTAACCACCTAATAGGAATATTTATACCAAACAGACAGTTGCTGATACTAATTAACCTGAAACTGAGATTATCCATGCAATTTATTGCCTGTGTTCTACTTACATTAATTGAAGTCTGTTCTTTTTTTATATCTTTATACCCACCCCAGCTCAATGTGAAAACAACTTGCATGCTTTCAGAAGTCATTAACTTTTATCTTTGAGGAAACCAGTGTTCTCTCTTTTATTGCATTATTATCAGCTTGTCTCCATAGAAATGTAAGATTAAAAAGAAAAATGTAGTCGTTTGCAGCAGCCTGAAAGACAAGCTGGAACATTTATTGCTAAAGGAAAAGTTTTCATTTTATTCATTGTTCTCATATTTACTTGCTTCCACTTAAAAAATATTAGATTTAGTGGTGGCTGGTGGCTTCAAATCAAAGGAGACAGCTGAATGGGTGGGGCCAACATGAGGGGGTGTGGCCAGCTAGAAAGGGGCAGGGCTATGCTAAAAACCAGAAAAACTGGGACTTTAATTAAATATGCTGCCCTGGGTGCCAAACCGTCATTATGAGAGTCCAATCAAGACAAAATGAAGTGTAGAAGAAAAAAATATTTCAGTGCATTGGCTACATGACAGCCTACTTAATATTTAGATAGAAACAAAAAAGTTGTGAGGCATGAAAAAAGAAATTACTTTTTAAATACATTACTGGAATGCCAGTCAAAATCAAGTATAAAAAACAAGCAGTACTCAGCTCAAATTACTTCTCCTTACACTGCAGTTCTAGTTATAATTTATATTAATCTTTATAAAAGTACCAAGTAACATGCTGAAAGTAACAATCTCTGTGATACCCCCACTTGTAAACATGTTTCTTAGCCCAAAAAGACCTAGACCTAATGCTTGACAACTATCTACTTGTTTCATGGGGAAAACATGACCAAAGTAAAAAATGAACAGCAAACAAGAAACAAGCTCAAGATAAATTGCTTAAAGGATTACTGCACAGGTAATGGACCACACACGATAGATTGGCATGCTGTTTAGTTTACGGGTAAAGCCTGCAAAGAAGTCTGCAAGTCTCCATCAAATGTAATGAGCTTCTGAAAATACTGTAATCCTGCCCTTTATTATAAATACTGTCATATGCATTTCAATATCTAAGGCTTATACGCAATCTTGTTATGTAAATATTCTCTGCATGGCAACAAGAAAAAGGCTTTCAATGTTGGTAATTCTTTAACAGTATGCTTATTAAAGCTTACTTGCATCTTACAGTCTCAGACAAGCTTACCTGATGGTCATTAAAGTGCTGCTACTTAAACACAGAGCAACAAGCTCTGCAACAACATGCATTTTTTGAATAAGAAGAAGCATATATCAACAGTATAAAAATATGACAGAAAACCAGAACATTCTGCAAAATCAAGGACAGATGAAAAGCCACAGTAGTACTTGTGTCTACCTTGGATGGAAGGATACTTTGCACATTTACACTGCATAACTGCTCCTTGCCTTGCTTGGACACATCCAGAGTCACTACATGGGGGAGTGGGGTGCAACAAGTATGTCACAATTTGAAATGTCTATGACTGACGGTGATGACCCTGACACATCTGTCATACTTTTCAACCTCAGAGCAAGAAGTTTGACAAAGCCATAAATAGAAGTGGGACAAAGGCCCAAAAATAAGGAGAATTCTTAAATATTGCTCTTATAAACTTAGAAAGATAATAGAATAGTAGGTCTTGCATTAGTATGAATTTTCTGACGGGTATGAAATCTGAAACTCAAATGTCTGTCATTATTTTCTAACTTCAGTCTTTAATGATTTGCCATTAATTTGCCAGAAAACCACAATTTTATGAAAAATGGACCAAAAATGTGATGCAACAATATAAAATAGCCACACAGCACAGCTGGAAACGTATCAAAGAAGGGGCACTTTTTTAATATTAGTACTGTTAACAAGCAGCTGACAAAATAAGAGAATCTACATGCATTTCTGAAATTAAAAGTAATCTATTACTCTGATCATTACAATTATTTATTAATTGTAAACCCTCCATGTTTTCTTCCGAGTTTGCCATTTTACGGAGGGATTATTAGGGGGAGAACAACATTCTGAGCCAAAATCGGGGACAGTTGAGAGGTTTGGATATACCTAATTCTATAAAGTGATTTATTTGCTCGTACCTCTCAACCTCTTAACCCAGGAAATCAGGACAAAGCCAAATATATTGGGGGAACATACACACAGTACTAAAAATTGCTCTTGTATAAACTTAGACAGTTGACAGAATAACAGGTCTTGCTTTAGCATGCATTTTTCTGAAGGGTATGAAGTATGAAACTCAGTGTCTGTCATTATTTAGTGACTTAATTCCTAAATGATTTGCCAGAAAACCACAAATGTTATGAGGAACAAGAAATATCAAAAGAGAAACACAAAACTATATACAAAAATAAAAAAGCAGAGAAACCAATCCACAGATACTATTTATTGTAAGCGCTTTCGTACATAAAATCCATGCACTTCTTCAGACAACATAACCCAGTATATCAAGACTTTTATGACAACAAAACCCAGTATATCAAGACTTTTATGACAACATAGCCCAGTATATCAAGACATTTATGACAACATAACCCAGTATATCAAGACTTTTATTTATTTTTAAACACCTGTTTATTGTGTAGATAATTTTAAGTTTTAAGTATGAAGTTTTTAGGTAGGTGTTTCTTTAATTGTAAGGGTGTCTTTAGTTGTAATTAATTAATTAATTAATTAATTAATTTAATGTAATTGTATGATTTGATAAAGTAAGCAAACAGCTGTGAAAGCGTCAAACCATAGCAGTACGTTTCCTAAAAAGTCTCTGAAGAGCGTCTATTCAGACCATTAAATCCTTTCGGAACACAATAGTACCTTGCATCAATGGAAATTCAGTTGAGAAACGTCAAATATATCCAAAATAAAACGAAAAATATTTCTATAAAATGACGTCTTTATTCACAGAACAAACTGGTAAGCGCTTTCGCTATTCAGCTTTTTCAAACCAAAAAATATTTCAGGCAAGAAGTCATATATATACAAACAGAATCTTAATTAATTAATCAACTGCTTGTCAATCAATTAACTACTAAATACACCTTAAAGGCATATATCTTAAAAAGTATTAGTTAAATGGCAATACTACAACACTGATTAACGTATACAAATCTGTGAAAATACATTAAAAATACATTAAAAATGCATTAAAAACTGTATATATACTGCACATGAATATAAGTGTATATATGTATACGTGTATATTTCGTATATATACACTTAACTAAAATTTAAAAGTCCAGAATGTATATGCAAAACAATAAATAACATTGAATGTATAGTATTATGTTGGATAATAATCATATAAAGAAACAATTCAACAAGTTATTTATGCCTCTGTCTCCTGTTCTTTAATATGGGTTTTAGAGGAACTTTGTCATTTAAACCAGGGGGCACATGAGACATGGTTCTAATAATCCATGATGTTTCAATTGATTCTGTATAATTGTTAACATCACCACCTCTAGCGTTGGTACTAATAACTTGTAGTATGGTGAATCTGAAACTATGTGTATTATCTGTATACAATATGTGTTTTGAAAGTGCATTAACAGTAGATTGAATGCATTTGATACAAATGTTCTCTAATACGTTCTTTTAACATTCTATTGGTTTTGCCTATATAATATGAGGAACACTTGGTGCAACAGGCAATATATACCACATTCTTAGAATCACATGATCCATTAGCTTTTAAATAAAAGTTTTGGTGGGTAATAGGATGTATAAAACATTCTTTTTCTCAACATATTCACAATAATTACAACCATTACATGGGTTGGTTCCTATAAACCTCTCAGATTCATCTTTGTTAAAAGAGGGATGACATAACATTTTATATAAATTGTTCCTATTCCGAAAAGCAAACTGTGGTTTACCTTCCACGTATTTTGAAACTTCTGGATCAATTTTCAACAAATCCCAATATTTTGTAATTGTATCAATAATAGAATGTATATCCTGAGTATAGTGTATAGGGAATCTTAATTTAGTTTGCTCATTATTCAAGATACCACTATTCGAATTTCTGTATCTAACCAGACCTGAATCCGAAAATATAGGGCAGGCAGTATTGCTCCGTAACTCAGTAACCTCTTGTATTGTCTGATGAATTTCAGAAGTCCTATATTTCCTATTGGAAAATCTAGTACTAAGGGCTAATATTTCTTTGTTATATTGTTCACTATTGGAGTTTAACCTAGATGTTCTGATACATTGGCCCTTTAAAACATTCCTGAATACGTGAGATGGATGCATGCTCTCTCTATGGAGTAGTGTGTTCTTATGACATATTTTGCGGTGAACACCTGTATTGAAACTCCCATCATCCATTCGCCATATATTGATATCCAAAAGGATATCTCAATGTTTGAGCTAGTCATAACAAATTTTAAGAATGGACATAAAGTGTCCACTTGTTCTCCAAAAGAGACCAAACTATCATAACTGCCTTTCCAAAGAAAAATAAGTCGTCCACAAAACGCTTATAAAATAATGTATTCTCTTGGTATAAAGTAAGCTGGTATAAATATTTCTCTTCCCAGAGTGCCATAACCAGATTGGCGTAGCTATTGGCACAGGAAGTGCCCATAGCTACGCCATCTTTCTGCATGTAAAACTGATCATTAAATACAAAGACATTACTCTCAAGTACAATTTCCAACAGAGAGCAAATAAAATCAATTTTACAATTGGTAAAGTCTGAAAATTTGTTCAAGTATTCACCTATATATTCTATACCTTTCTCATTGGGAATATTTGTAAATAGGGACTTAACATCCATAGTAACTAATATTAAGTCCGTATCATGATTTTTATCTTTCACCATCTCATAAAATTCCAGTAAGAACTCTTTAGAATCTTTCACTATATTATTATTGGCATTAACAAAAGGTCTCAAGGTTTTTCTAAAAATAAGATATATTCTCTGTCACCCAGCCACGTCCTGAGACTATGGGTCTCATCGGGGGTTTTCAGAATCCTTATGAATTTTAGGTAGGCCTTGGATGAATGGTATAGTAGGTTCATCCAGGAGAAAATAATCATACAATTGATAATCTATGACACCCATTCTATACAAATCCTCTAAGTCATTATATACATTCTGAACTATTTGTTTAATCTCATTTAAAAGAATTATCTTATAAAATTTATTTTCCGATAACATATCACACATTCTCTTATTATAATCATTGCTATCAAAGATAACAATGGGTCCACCTTTGTCTGCTGGCCTTATAATAATATTTCTGTCATCGGACAAGTCACGTAATGCCTTCATTTGTTTAAAATTCAGATTTTCTCTAAGATTATTATGTTTCTCATTACTACCTAAATGTATACTGTAAAGATCTTTCTCAACTGCTTTGCTGAATACCTCTATAGTGGGATGTAAATTTGGGTTAAACAGGCTAGGTTTTTGAAACCAACATGATGCTCACTAATGTTTCTGGAGTACATGACTTTAAGTTGTAAGTTCCTTGTAAATAGTTTCAAATCTAAAATAGTATCAGTTATATTGCTTCGTCTACTAGGAACGAAGGACAACCCTTTGTTTAATAATTCTCGTTCAAATTTGTTTAAAGGTCTGTGGGATAAATTGTGAATCAAGTCAATTTCTCCCACATCTTTTTCAGTGTGGGTTCCCTTATATCGTTGTGCTGGGCCTTTCGTTTTTGTCTGCCCCTGCTCAGAGACCGATTTCTTCCTTTCTGAAAGTTGTCTGATATAGGAAAAGGAAATTGCATTTCATTTTCAACATTGTTTCTTATAACACAGCGTTTACTACGTACTACTTGTGTAGAACCACTGTCATTTGTAGACATCGTGTCATTGTTACCATTAGAACCATTAACATTGGTAGGTACAACTTTATCATTACCATTAGATGTATTAACATTTGATGTTACATTTGTAGATAAAGTATCAGACACTTCTGTTGTGTCAATATTCGAAGGATGGACATTCAGATCACTTGAGTTAGCTATATTATTTGTAGTTTCATTTATAACTGTAACATTCGAAATAGAGTCACGAGCATGTCTATTTCTACCTACATTATTAACAGTATAAGATGTAACATTTCTAGGCCAAGTGAATACCTGGCCGTTTGAGAAATCATTTTTATCTCTCACTAATTTATGTTTCTTTTGTTCAAAAATACGTTTTTCGTACAATAAAACGTTGTCCATTACACGCTCTATTTTAGCATCAATAAACTGTACATTAAACTTATAAAGTTCATTCTGTCTTCTTAAAATAGAGTCTTTCAGTCTCAGTTCTTCAGGTTTAAAGAAATCATTCATTAGTTTCATGTAGTTTATGCTCACCTCGATGTTTAATTTCTGCCACTGCTTTAGCAACTCTGGATACGTGTCTCGGGTTGTTGGCATTTTCAAAACACGTAACCCGCGCGGTATAATTCGTTGGGAAATGCAGACTTCAAAGTGGAACCTTTGCATTTCTAACCTTTTCAACTTAAGTAAGTCATACTCTAGTAGATTCAGTTCACTGTTAATATGCTCAACATCATTGCAGTTAATGTTAACTTCATCATCTGAAACTTCGCAGATCACAGTCCATCAGCGGATTGGCTGTTATTCAAACAGCGTTCTAGTCGTTAATGATGACGTTAGATTCAAGGCCACTCCCTTGGCATGCGGAAGTTCAATGTCTTTGCTCTGGGTGTTATTTATCGAATTATTTACTAATTCAGCCATGGTATCTTCGTGGTTTGACACGCAGAATATTAATAATGTAACAAATAATATGAACCACAAAAGATTAAAGACCCCAACCAGCATATAAAGTTGATATGATAAAGTAAGCAAACAGCTGTGAAAGGGTCAAACCATAGCAGTACGTTTCCTAAAAAGTCTCTGAAGAGCGTCTATTCAGACCATTAAATCCTTTCGGAACACAATAGTACCTTGCATCAATGGAAATTCAGTGGAGAAGCGTCAAATATATCCAAAATACAGCGAAAAATATTTCTATAAAATGACGTCTTTATTCACAGAACAAACTGGTAAGCGCTTTCGCTATTCAGCTTTTTCAAACCAAAAAATATTTCAGGCAAGAAGTCATATATATACAAACAGAATCTTAATTAATTAATCAACTGCTTGTCAATCAATTAACTACTAAATACACCTTAAAGGCATATATCTTAAAAGTATTAGTTAAATGGCAATACTACAACACTGATTAACGTATACAAATCTGTGAAAATACATTAAAAATACATTAAAATGCATTAAAACTGTATATATACTGCACATGAATATAAGTGTATATATGTATACGTGTATATTTCGTATATATACACTTAACTAAAATTTAAAAGTCCAGAATGTATATGCAAAACAATAAATAACATTGAATGTATAGTATTATGTTGGATAATAATCATATAAAGAAACAATTCAACAAGTTATTTATGCCTCTGTCTCCTGTTCTTTAATATGGGTTTTAGAGGAACTTTGTCATTTAAACCAGGGGGCACATGAGACATGGTTCTAATAATCCATGATGTTTCAATTGATTCTGTATAATTGTTAACATCACCACCTCTAGCGTTGGTACTAATAACTTGTAGTATGGTGAATCTGAAACTATGTGTATTATCTGTATACAATATGTGTTTTGAAAGTGCATTAACAGTAGATTGAATGCGTATTTGATACAAATGTTCTCTAATACGTTCTTTTAACATTCTATTGGTTTTGCCTATATAATATGAGGAACACTTGGTGCAACAGGCAATATATACCACATTCTTAGAATCACATGATCCATTAGCTTTTAAATAAAAGTTTTGGTGGGTAATAGGATGTATAAAAACATTCTTTTTCTCAACATATTCACAATAATTACAACCATTACATGGGTTGGTTCCTATAAACCTCTCAGATTCATCTTTGTTAAAAGAGGGATGACATAACATTTTATATAAATTGTTCCTATTCCGAAAAGCAAACTGTGGTTTACCTTCCACGTATTTTGAAACTTCTGGATCAATTTTCAACAAATCCCAATATTTTGTAATTGTATCAATAATAGAATGTATATCCTGAGTATAGTGTATAGGGAATCTTAATTTAGTTTGCCTGCCCTATATTTTCGGATTCAGGTCTGGTTAGATACAGAAATTCGAATAGTGGTATCTTGAATAATGAGCAAACTAATAATAGGAACAATTTATATAAAATGTTATGTCATCCCTCTTTTAACAAAGATGAATCTGAGAGGTTTATAGGAACCAACCCATGTAATGGTTGTAATTATTGTGAATATGTTGAGAAAAAGAATGTTTTTATACATCCTATTACCCACCAAAACTTTTATTTAAAAGCTAATGGATCATGTGATTCTAAGAATGTGGTATATATTGCCTGTTGCACCAAGTGTTCCTCATATTATATAGGCAAAACCAATAGAATGTTAAAAGAACGTATTAGAGAACATTTGTATCAAATACGCATTCAATCTACTGTTAATGCACTTTCAAAACACATATTGTATACAGATAATACACATAGTTTCAGATTCACCATACTACAAGTTATTAGTACCAACGCTAGAGGTGGTGATGTTAACAATTATACAGAATCATTGAAACATCATGGATTATTAGAACCATGTCTCATGTGCCCCCTGGTTTAAATGACAAAGTTCCTCTAAAACCCATATTAAAGAACAGGAGACAGAGGCATAAATAACTTGTTGAATTGTTTCTTTATATGATTATTATCCAACATAATACTATACATTCAATGTTATTTATTGTTTTGCATATACATTCTGGACTTTTAAATTTTAGTTAAGTGTATATATACGAAATATACACGTATACATATATACACTTATATTCATGTGCAGTATATATACAGTTTTTAATGCATTTTAATGTATTTTTAATGTATTTTCACAGATTTGTATACGTTAATCAGTGTTGTAGTATTGCCATTTAACTAATACTTTTAAGATATATGCCTTTAAGGTGTATTTAGTAGTTAATTGATTGACAAGCAGTTGATTAATTAATTAAGATTCTGTTTGTATATATATGACTTCTTGCCTGAAATATTTTTGGTTTGAAAAGCTGAATAGCGAAAGCGCTTACCAGTTTGTTCTGTGAATAAAGACGTCATTTTATAGAAATATTTTTCGTTTTATTTTGGATATATTTGACGTTTCTCAACTGAATTTCCATTGATGCAAGGTACTATTGTGTTCCGAAAGGATTTAATGGTCTGAATAGACGCTCTTCAGAGACTTTTTAGGAAACATTGCTATGGTTTGACCCTTTCACAGCTGTTTGCTTACTTTATCATATCAACTTTATATGCTGGTTGGGGTCTTTAATCTTTTGTGGTTCATATTATTTGTTACATTATTAATATTCTGCGTGTCAAACCACGAAGATACCATGGCTGAATTAGTAAATAATTCGATAAATAACACCCAGAGCAAAGACATTGAACTTCCGTACAAGCCAAGGGGAGTGGCCTTGAATCTAACGTCATCACAACGACTAGAACGCTGTTTGAATAACAGCCAACCGTTGATGGACTGTGATCTGCGGTTTCAGATGATGAAGTTAACATTAACTGCAATGATGTTGAGCATATTAACAGTGAACTGAATCTACTAGAGTATGACTTACTTAAGTTGAAAAGGTTAGAAATGCAAAGGTTCCACTTTGAAGTCTGCATTTCCCAACTAATTATACCGCGCGGGTTACGTGTTTTGAAAATGCCAACAACCCGAGACACGTATCCAGAGTTGCTAAAGCAGTGGCAGAAATTAAACATCGAGGTGAGCATAAACTACATGAAACTAATGAATGATTTCTTTAAACCTGAAGAACTGAGACTGAAAGACTCTATTTTAAGAAGACAGAATGAACTTTATAAGTTTAATGTACAGTTTATTGATGCTAAAATAGAGCGTGTAATGGACAACGTTTTATTGTACCTAAAACGATTTTTGAACAAAAGAAACATAAATTAGTGAGAGATAAAAATGATTTCTCAAACGGCCAGGTATTCACTTGGCCTAGAAATGTTACATCTTATACTGTTAATAATGTAGGTAGAAATAGACATGCTCGTGACTCTATTTCGAATGTTACAGTTATAAATGAAACTACAAATAATATAGCTAACTCAAGTGATCTGAATGTCCATCCTTCTAATATTGACACAACAGAAGTGTCTGATACTTTATCTACAAATGTAACATCAAATGTTAATACATCTAATGGTAATGATAAAGTTGTACCTACCAATGTTAATGGTTCTAATGGTAACAATGACACGATGTCTACAAATGACAGTGGTTCTACACAAGTAGTAATGAAAACGCTGTGTTATAAGAAACAATGTTGAAAATGAAATGCAATTTCCTTTTCCTATATCAGACAACTTTCAGAAAGGAAGAAATCGTCTCTGAGCAGGGGCAGACAAAACGAAAGGCCCAGCACAACGATATAAGGGAACCCACACTGAAAAAGATGTGGGAGAAATTGACTTGATTCACAATTTATCCCACAGACCTTTAAACAAATTTGAACGAGAATTATTAAACAAAGGGTTGTCCTTCGTTCCTAGTAGACGAAGCAATATAACTGATACTATTTTAGATTTGAAACTATTTACAAGGAACTTACAACTTAAAGTCATGTACTCCAGAAACATTAGTGAGCATCATGTTGGTTTCAAAAAACCTAGCCTGTTTAACCCAAATTTACATCCCACTATAGAGGTATTCAGCAAAGCAGTTGAGAAAGATCTTTACAGTATACATTTAGGTAGTAATGAGAAACATAATAATCTTAGAGAAAATCTGAATTTTAAACAAATGAAGGCATTACGTGACTTGTCCGATGACAGAAATATTATTATAAGGCCAGCAGACAAAGGTGGACCCATTGTTATCTTTGATAGCAATGATTATAATAAGAGAATGTGTGATATGTTATCGGAAAATAAATTTTATAAGATAATTCTTTTAAATGAGATTAAACAAATAGTTCAGAATGTATATAATGACTTAGAGGATTTGTATAGAATGGGTGTCATAGATTATCAATTGTATGATTATTTTCTCCTGGATGAACCTACTATACCATTCATCCAAGGCCTACCTAAAATTCATAAGGATTCTGAAAACCCGATGAACCCATAGTCTCAGGACGTGGCTGGGTGACAGAGAATATATCTTATTTTTTAGAAAAACCTTGAGACCTTTTGTTAATGCCAATAATAATATATTGAAAGATTCTAAAGAGTTCTTACTGGAATTTTATGAGATGGTGAAAGATAAAATCATGATACGGACTTAATATTAGTTACTATGGATGTTAAGTCCCTATTTACAAATATTCCCAATGAGAAAGGTATAGAATATATAGGTGAATACTTGAACAAATTTTCAGACTTTACCAATTGTAAAATTGATTTTATTTGCTCTCTGTTGGAAATTGTACTTGAGAGTAATGTCTTTGTATTTAATGATCAGTTTTACATGCAGAAAGATGGCGAGCTATGGGCACTTCCTGTGCCAATAGCTGCTAATCTGGTTATGGCACTCTGGGAAGAGAAATATTTATACCAGCTTACTTTATACCAAGAGAATACATTATTTTATAAGCCGTTTTGTGGATGACTTATTTTTTCTTTGGAAAGGCAGTTATGATAGTTTGGTCTCTTTTGGAGAACAAGTGGACACTTTATGTCCATTCTTAAAATTTGTTATGACTAGCTCAAACATTGAGATATCCTTTTGATATCAATATATGGCGAATGGATGATGGAGTTTCAATACAGGTGTTCACCGCAAAATATGTCATAAGAACACACTACTCCATAGAGAGAGCATGCATCCATCTCGCGATTAAGGAATGTTTTAAAGGGCCAATGTATCAGAACATCTAGGTTAAACTCCAATAGTGAACAATATAACAAAGAAATATTAGCCCTTAGTACTAGATTTTCCAATAGGAAATATAGGACTTCTGAAATTCATCAGACAATACAAGAGGTTACTGAGTTACGGAGCAATACTGCCTGCCCTATATTTTCGGATTCAGGTCTGGTTAGATACAGAAATTCAATAGTGGTATCTTGAATAATGAGCAAACTAAATTAAGATTCCCTATACACTATACTCAGGATATACATTCTATTATTGATACAATTACAAAATATTGGGATTTGTTGAAAATTGATCCAGAAGTTTCAAAATACGTGGAAGGTAAACCAGTTTGCTTTTCGAATAGGAACAATTTATATAAAATGTTATGTCATCCCTCTTTAACAAAGATGAATCTGAGAGGTTTATAGGAACCAACCCATGTAATGGTTGTAATTATTGTGAATATGTTGAGAAAAGAATGTTTTATACATCCTAGTACCCACCAAAACTTTTATTTAAAAGCTAATGGATCATGTGATTCTAAGAATGTGGTATATATTGCCTGTTGCACCAAGTGTTCCTCATATTATATAGGCAAAACCAATAGAATGTTAAAAGAACGATTAGAGAACATTTGTATCAAATATGCATTCAATCTACTGTTAATGCACTTTCAAAACACATATTGTATACAGATAATACACATAGTTTCAGATTCACCATACTACAAGTTATTAGTACCAACGCTAGAGGTGGTGATGTTAACAATTATACAGAATCAATTGAAACATCATGGATTATTAGAACCATGTCTCATGTGCCCCCTGGTTTAAATGACAAAGTTCCTCTAAAACCCATATTAAAGAACAGGAGACAGAGGCATAAATAACTTGTTGAATTGTTTCTTTATATGATTATTATCCAACATAATACTATACATTCAATGTTATTTATTATTTTGCTTATACATTCTGGACTTTTAAATTTTAGTTAAGTGTATATATACAAAATATACACGTATACATATATACACTTATATTCATGTGCAGTAGATACACAGTTTTTAATGCATTTTTAATGTATTTTTAATGTATTTTGACAGATTTGTATATGTTAAGCAGTGTTGTAGTATTGCTATTTAACTAATACTTTTTAAGATATATGCCTTTAAGGTGTATTTAGTAGTTAATTGATTGATAAGCAGTTGATTAATTAATTTTCTGTTTGTATATATATGACTTCTTGCCTGAAACATTTTTTGGTTTGAAAAGCTGAATAGCGCTTACCAGTTTGTTCTGTGAATAAAGACGTCATTTTATAGAAATGTTTTTCGTTTTATTTTGGATATATTTGACGTTTCTCAACTGAATTTCCATTGATGCAAGGTACTATTGTGTTCGAAGGATTTAATGGTCTGAATAGACTTCTTCAGAGACTTTTTAGGAAACGCACTGCTATGGTTTGACCCTTTCACAGCTGTTTGCTTACTTTATCATATCAACTTTATATGCTGGTTGGGGTCTTTAATCTTTGTGGTTCATATTATTTGTTACATTATTAATATTCTGCGGTCAAACCACGAAGATACCATGGCTGAATTAGTAAATAATTCGATAAATAACACCCAGAGCAAAGACATTGAACTTCCGCAAGCCAAGGGGAGTGGCTGAATCTAACGTCATCACATTAACGACTAGAACGCTGTTTGAATAACAGCCAATCCGCTGATGGACTGTGATCTGCGAAGTTTCAGATGATGAAGTTAACATTAACTGCAATGATGTTGAGCATATTAACAGTGAACTGAATCTACTAGAGTATGACTTACTTAAGTTGAAAAGGTTAGAAATGCAAAGGTTCCACTTTGAAGTCTGCATTTCCCAACGAATTATACCGCGCGGGTTACGTGTTTTGAAAATGCCAACAACCCGAGACACGTATCCAGAGTTGCTAAAGCAGTGGCAGAAATTAAACATCGAGGTGAGCATAAACTACATGAAACTAATGAATGATTTCTTTAAACCTGAAGAACTGAGACTGAAAGACTCTATTTTAAGAAGACAGAATGAACTTTATAAGTTTAATGTACAGTTTATTGATGCTAAAATAGAGCGTGTAATGGACAACGCTTTATTGTACGAAAAACGATTTTTGAACAAAAGAAACATAAATTAGTGAGAGATAAAATGATTTCTCAAACGCCAGGTATTCACTTGGCCTAGAAATGTTACATCTTATACTGTTAATAATGTAGGTAGAAATAGACATGCTCGTGACTCTATTTCGAATGTTACAGTTATAAATGAAACTACAAATAATATAGCTAACTCAAGTGATCTGAATGTCCATCCTTCGAATATTGACACAACAGAAGTGTCTGATACTTTATCTACAAATGTAACATCAAATGTTAATACATCTAATGGTAATGATAAAGTTGTACCTACCAATGTTAATGGTTCTAATGGTAACAATGACACGATGTCTACAAATGACAGTGGTTCTACACAAGTAGTATGAGTAAACGCTGTGTTATAAGAAACAATGTTGAAAATGAAATGCAATTTCCTTTTCCTATATCAGACAACTTTCAGAAAGGAAGAAATCGGTCTCTGAGCAGGGGCAGACAAAAACGAAAGGCCCAGCACAACGATATAAGGGAACCCACACTGAAAAAGATGTGGGAGAAATTGACTTGATTCACAATTTATCCCACAGACCTTTAAACAAATTTGAACGAGAATTATTAAACAAAGGGTTGTCCTTCGTTCCTAGTAGACGAAGCAATATAACTGATACTATTTTAGATTTGAAACTATTTACAAGGAACTTACAACTTAAAGTCATGTACTCCAGAAACATTAGTGAGCATCATGTTGGTTTCAAAAAACCTAGCCTGTTTAACCCAAATTTACATCCCACTATAGAGGTATTCAGCAAAGCAGTTGAGAAAGATCTTTACAGTATACATTTAGGTAGTAATGAGAAACATAATAATCTTAGAGAAAATCTGAATTTTAAACAAATGAAGGCATTACGTGACTTGTCCGATGACAGAAATATTATTATAAGGCCAGCAGACAAAGGTGGACCCATTGTTATCTTTGATAGCAATGATTATAATAAGAGAATGTGTGATATGTTATCGGAAAATAAATTTTATAAGATAATTCTTTTAAATGAGATTAAACAAATAGTTCAGAATGTATATAATGACTTAGAGGATTTGTATAGAATGGGTGTCATAGATTATCAATTGTATGATTATTTTCTCCTGGATGAACCTACTATACCATTCATCCAAGGCCTACCTAAAATTCATAAGGATTCTGAAAACCCCGATGAGACCCATAGTCTCAGGACGTGGCTGGGTGACAGAGAATATATCTTATTTTTAGAAAAACCTTGAGACCTTTTGTTAATGCCAATAATAATATATTGAAAGATTCTAAAGAGTTCTTACTGGAATTTTATGAGATGGTGAAAGATAAAAATCATGATACGGACTTAATATTAGTTACTATGGATGTTAAGTCCCTATTTACAAATATTCCCAATGAGAAAGGTATAGAATATATAGGTGAATACTTGAACAAATTTTCAGACTTTACCAATTGTAAAATTGATTTTATTTGCTCTCTGTTGGAAATTGTACTTGAGAGTAATGTCTTTGTATTTAATGATCAGTTTTACATGCAGAAAGATGGCGTAGCTATGGGCACTTCCTGTGCCAATAGCTACCCCAATCTGGTTATGGCACTCTGGGAAGAGAAATATTTATACCAGCTTACTTTATACCAAGAGAATACATTATTTTATAAGCGTTTTGTGGACGACTTATTTTTTCTTTGGAAAGGCAGTTATGATAGTTTGGTCTCTTTTGGAGAACAAGTGGACACTTTATGTCCATTCTTAAAATTTGTTATGACTAGCTCAAACATTGAGATATCCTTTTGGATATCAATATATGGCGAATGGATGATGGGAGTTTCAATACAGGTGTTCACCGCAAAATATGTCATAAGAACACACTACTCCATAGAGAGAGCATGCATCCATCTCTCAACGATTCAGGAATGTTTTAAAGGGCCAATGTATCAGAACATCTAGGTTAAACTCCAATAGTGAACAATATAACAAAGAAATATTAGCCCTTAGTACTAGATTTTCCAATAGGAAATATAGGACTTCTGAAATTCATCAGACAATACAAGAGGTTACTGAGTTACGGAGCAATACTGCCTGCCCTATATTTTCGGATTCAGGTCTGGTTAGATACAGAAATTCGAATAGTGGTATCTTGAATAATGAGCAAACTAAATTAAGATTCCCTATACACTATACTCAGGATATACATTCTATTATTGATACAATTACAAAATATTGGGATTTGTTGAAAATTGATCCAGAAGTTTCAAAATACGTGGAAGGTAAACCAGTTTGCTTTTCGGAATAGGAACAATTTATATAAAATGTTATGTCATCCCTCTTTTAACAAAGATGAATCTGAGAGGTTTATAGGAACCAACCCATGTAATGGTTGTAATTATTGTGAATATGTTGAGAAAAAGAATGTTTTTATACATCCTATTACCCACCAAAACTTTTATTTAAAAGCTAATGGATCATGTGATTCTAAGAATGTGGTATATATTGCCTGTTGCACCAAGTGTTCCTCATATTATATAGGCAAAACCAATAGAATGTTAAAAGAACGTATTAGAGAACATTTGTATCAAATATGCATTCAATCTACTGTTAATGCACTTTCAAAACACATATTGTATACAGATAATACACATAGTTTCAGATTCACCATACTACAAGTTATTAGTACCAACGCTAGAGGTGGTGATGTTAACAATTATACAGAATCAATTGAAACATCATGGATTATTAGAACCATGTCTCATGTGCCCCCTGGTTTAAATGACAAAGTTCCTCTAAAACCCATATTAAAGAACAGGAGACAGAGGCATAAATAACTTGTTGAATTGTTTCTTTATATGATTATTATCCAACATAATACTATACATTCAATGTTATTTATTGTTTTGCATATACATTCTGGACTTTTAAATTTTAGTTAAGTGTATATATACGAAATATACACGTATACATATATACACTTATATTCATGTGCAGTATATATACAGTTTTTAATGCATTTTTAATGTATTTTTAATGTATTTTCACAGATTTGTATACGTTAATCAGTGTTGTAGTATTGCCATTTAACTAATACTTTTTAAGATATATGCCTTTAAGGTGTATTTAGTAGTTAATTGATTGACAAGCAGTTGATTAATTAATTAAGATTCTGTTTGTATATATATGACTTCTTGCCTGAAATATTTTTTGGTTTGAAAAAGCTGAATAGCGAAAGCGCTTACCAGTTTGTTCTGTGAATAAAGACGTCATTTTATAGAAATATTTTTCGTTTTATTTTGGATATATTTGACGTTTCTCAACTGAATTTCCATTGATGCAAGGTACTATTGTGTTCCGAAAGGATTTAATGGTCTGAATAGATGCTCTTCAGAGACTTTTTAGGAAACGTACTGCTATGGTTTGACCCTTTCACAGCTGTTTGCTTACTTTATCATATCAACTTTATATGCTGGTTGGGGTCTTTAATCCTTTGTGGTTCATATTATTTGTTACATTATTAATTGTATGATTGTTTTTTTGTTTTCTATAAAAGTCTTGATATACTGGGTTATGTTGTCTGAAGAAGTGCATGGATTTTATGTTCGAAAGCGCCTACAATAAATAGTATTTGTGGATTGGTTTCTCTGCTCTTTTGTTATGAGGAACAAGCCAAAAATAAGAAGCAAAAATCTATTCATTCTGCAAAAATCTGGACATTTGAGAGGTATAGTTCAGCCAGGGATGAGTTTGCCACTCTTCCCCCTCGCAAAGTCAGGGTTGAATGGGGCTTCCCTCCTGCAGCTATTCCAATGTCCCATTACTTGGCTATTTCGCTCCATTTACCATAAACACTGTAATGTGCATACTGCTTTACTTCTATGATGATTTGGATTTCATTTAAAAATTTTATTTTATGTTTTACAGCACAAACACTAATAGACATCTGCTAAACAAAGCAATGCAGTTTCACAATGAAAATAGTCTTAGCTTTAAAACTTCTCTGCCCTTGAAACTCACATTCATTGAAACAGCATTGAAACCCACATTCAAAGAAAATACATCTGGCCAGTGGCAGATAAAGATTAACTTTGGGCTGTTTTCAAATCATAGGCCCCTTGCACAGGAAACATGTGTTCTTTGATACACCTTCCTTTTTCTATTATTCGGCTTTTTCCCGGTTAGGGGTCACCACAGCGGAACTCCAGTCCGTTAATGATTGGCAGTAAATTTTTATGGTGCCGAGGTGCCAGCCCGATGCCCAACATTCAATGAAGGCACTCCCATTCACGCATGCCTTTCGCATGCCACTCAACCATGGGGAGGACATGCAGACTCTACACAGAAGGCGCTTCAGCCGAGAATTTAACGGGAGAACCTCTTGCTGTGAGGTGACAACGCTACCGCTGCACCACCGTGGCTTTATCTTGATACACCTTCCTGACTGTATTAAATTATATTCTTTGTATAATACAGTACCATTGTTAGAGGGCATTTTAAATGTATTGTTTTTAACATTTTTTCCAGTAAACAATGAAACAAAATGGATACACCAATAATGACAAAAAACTGCCCAATTCAGAACATTTCCATCATAAAAGTCTACTCATACAGTACCGTTGTTTGATGGCATTTTAAATTTATTGTTTTGAACATTTTTTCAGTAAACAATGAAACAAAATGGGTACACCAATAAAGGAAAAACTGCCCAATTCAGAACATCTCCATCATAAAAGTCTACTCAAACTTCTACAATCTACCAATATAAGTAAATATGCAAAGTCTCTGCAGAAGTAAATGTTATCTAAATAATTCCACATTAAAGAGATCTGTAACTAATGAAGAGGTTGCTGCTAGCACACAGCTGCTCTTGAGAAATAAATTGCCTATGCTACATTAAAAAATGAGAAGCTAGTAATATTGCAATATGGAAAACTGATAACAGGTTCATCATTACTAGGTATCTCCGCCAAAGAGAACATTCTCAGGACTGCAGCATCCACCCCCTTTAAAAGTACAACACAGTAATGCATCTATATACTGTGGGAGTAGAACCCACAGTCTTCTGCTTCCAAAGCAAGTACACTACCTGTTGTGCTATTAACAACACAAGCAGGCACAGCATAAGCAGCACTAAACTTCTCTTCAAGCTCTCAGCTCCTTGTAAAATGCATTTGACACTCAACTGTATCTCTCAACTTTGAAGCACAAAAAATCTGGAAAAAGCCAAAATTTATTGGGGGGACAAAAGCTCAAAAACTAGGGACACATTTTAAACACTGCTTGCATAATCTTGGAAAGTTGCTGGAATAAAATTCTGTGTTACCACTATGCATTTCACTGCCAAGTCTTGAACCTAGGACCCTGTGCGGTACAGTCACAGCAACATACCACTATGCCAACTCAGCTGTTTCTTGAAAGATAGGTAGACTGAAACTTAAATGACTATCATTTATTGAATTTAGTTATCACCATAGCTCTCAACTTCTTAGCACAAAACACCTAGACAAAGCCAATAATGGAGGAATGCAGCCCCCAAACATATTCAGTGAATTTAGTTCTCACCATAGCTCTCAGCCTGTTAGCACAAAAAACCTGGACAAAGCCAATAATGGGGGAATACAGGCCCAAAAATAGGGACAAATTTAAAATATTGATCTTATAACAGAAAACTGCTAGAATAAAAGTCTTTGAGTTACCATGTAGTTTCTGAAGAATATGAAGTCTGAAATTCAAATGCCTGTTATTATTTAGTGAATTCAAAATCCAGAAAAAACACAGATTTTATGAGTAGCAGAGCAAAAATATGAGGCAAAATTTCAGAAGTGTTGGTGGGTAGGGAATTCAAGCTCTTGCTACCTACCTCCCAAGGTACAGGGTTTGAGTCTTGCCACCAGGTATAGTTTCTGCCTTCCTTCTAGCTACTGGGGCATTTCACACACACCCTATCCCACTTTTGTTGGTATAAATAAGTACCTGCAGAGAGGTGTAGTCCAAAACCTGCAGCTGCTTCGTTAATGCCAAGCTCCAGTTTCAAAATGAAAGTCCCCCGAGATAGCCAAAGTCCCATCCTTTCCGAGAGACAGCAGGCTCCAGCCTGCAGATGTTGCAGTCCAATCCCCTTCCAGTCTATGCAGTTGTAACTGCAGAGACTTTTGGGATCTTTGCTGTTGCAGGCTGTCTTCCTAATCTGGACTGTCTCATCAGTAGTCCTGTTTCTGTGCGCATGCTCTGGACTGGTTCAGTAGCAGTCCAAAATCAGAAATGCCGCAAGTGCACATGCGCAATTTCCGGGACTCACGTTTGTTGTTTTATTTATTTTTTTCTTTTGTTTTTTTCTTTTCTACAGCTGTGGGGGCTGCAGTCCTGCAGCCCAATAGCATGAACCACCCCTGATTAGATTAAACCAAGGGTCTTAATCCATTCACCTATGCAAAAATAAGAAAAAAATATATCAGCTGTACATTTATTATGATCTGTGTACTTTTGCAGCCCCACCTCAACAGTCCAAGATTACAGCCTATTAACTTAAACATGCTTTTATCTAGCGTTTCTTCTCTTTTTACACTATAATGCTTATATTTCTTATTACCAAAAAGGAAGAAAGAGGAAGATACTCCCAGTTCTTCTGGTCAACTCCTATACTTTTCTCTGTCTTTTAAGAATTTTCCTTTGGAACAGTGATGAAAGTTTCCCTTGGCAAAGTCTCTCAGTGTGCCTTATTAGCAGAAGAATGAGAAACAGTGTCCCTCTCTGCTTGATGGCTCACATTCCGTTGGACAAACTTTTGCATTTCCTCCTTAGCCTGTTCTGCAGCAAAACATGACTTTGATCCTCCAGGAAAAAAATATTCTGAAGATAGCTGAATACAGCAGCTTGAATCTCACACCTGCTGCACAATATTTCCTGATTACTGGAATAAATTTGTTTCTCTTCTGCCTCTTTTTGTCTGCTTTCTTGTGACCAGGTTTGAAGCATATACATGATGTGTCCTTTCAATTAACTAACCCTGCTGTGGTATACCAGTCCAATTCCTTATTTGTGCCTTCATAAAATGAATATGGTCTGTTCCTTCCAGCTTCTCTAGTACAGCAGAAAATCCTCAGGTTTTCTCTGGGTGCTCTGTCCTCTAATGCTACCATTTTTTGAAACAGTTCTTCTTGAGCAGTCTCATACTCAGCCAGCCTTTTCTTCATTTGAACTTCTGATTTTTGAATTTTATCAGTTTCAAGCTTCTTCCATTTTCCAGCCTTTTGTTGTTTGAGTTGATGTACTCCTTCATTGTTTCATTTATTTTAGTCATCTGTAACCACATTTTATTTATTTCTTCCTCTAAATTACTGGAAGCCATTTCTTGTACCAAGACTGGAGCTTGAACTGTTTTTGCTGAAAAGCTGCAGGATTCTTCCCAGTCAGTGTTTTCTCTTCACATTTTCTAGTTGATTTTCTTTCAAGGTCTCTAAGTTTCTTCTTTGCTGTCATCTATGCAGGGTTTATATTAGACAATCGAACGTTTGAAAGTTCGACTGTCATATGGTCGACACCATATAATCGAACTTTCAAAAGTTCGAATATCTAATAAAAAATAAACTACACAAAACACCTACCTGAATGCTCTAAGCAGGGGGTAAGACCCCCTGCACCCCGACACACCCTCGCTCTTTAAATATACCAGCTTCGAGATCGCACTACAGTGCAGAAAAGGGAAATCTTCCTACTCTGCGCTGTACAGAGATCTCCATTACAATGTTCAAACATTCAAAAATCCGATTATATGGTGTCGACCATATCAGACTCGAAATTCTGAATGTTCAAACATTCAATATAGACCCATCTAGGCAGTGTACTTGTGTACTTTCTAGCCAGTAATTGAATTTTACTCAAGCTGGCAGAATTACTAGCCCTTGTTTCTCAGATTCTTTTTTCATTCTGCGAGAGCTGAAGTCAAGCTGTTGATCAGTGTGCAGCCATCTTGAAAGTCTCCAAATGTAATACACTTCTTGTCATATAATTCTAAGGGGAAAGGGATTATGATGAACCAGGGTAGAATACAATAAATAAGGAAAGAGTGTGATTTCAGATGCAGATCCTTGAGGAGAATAAGAACAGACATACAGAATATTATATTCATAAAGTTGCGGAAAGTATTCCAAGAACTAAGCCAACATGAGAATGGAGATTTTGAAAAAGCAGGAGGGTGGCTGAAATTGAATGGAGAAAACTAGCAAAGGAAACAAGGTATTTGGAGCAAATAACTAGAGAAGGAAAGATAATAGAATGGGAAGAAGTCAAGAAGACATTTGGACTGCAGATTAGAGACTGCCTTTCCTCTTCTGGATTGACAGAGTTTAGGCAAACAGAAATGGATAGTGAAATCCTAAATGAAAGACCTGCTCTGGTAGAGGTTTTAGTTTAATCTGTAACAGAAGCTGTTAAAAGAGGGATAATTAGTAGGGTAAATAAGAATTGGGTACAAGATGTTTTGACCCTGGATGATTCGCCACCAGTCGCTTTGACCCCTGATTATTTGACCCCAGCAGTAAGAGAGTCTGATAGCATTTTTGTAAACCATTAAATATAAGAATATAAAATTAGTACATTAAAAAAAACAGAACATCATGTACAGAAAAAAAAAACATTTAAACCATTGTATAAGCTAAGAAAACGTTAAACTTGGTAAAAATCATTACCAGAACTAGCATTATTGTTCTTCTTTCGGCTTTTCCCGGTTAGGGGTCGCCATAGCAGAACTCCGGTCCGCTAATGATTGGCAGTAGATTTTTAAGGTGCCAGGTGCCAGCCTGACGCTCAACCTTCAACGAAGGCACACCCATTCACACATGTCTGGACACTGACACGGGGAGGACATGCAGACTCCACACAGAAGGAGTCTGCATGTCCTCCCCGCGGTCGAGTGGCGTTTGAAAGACATGCGTGAATGGACGTGCCTTCGTTGAAGGTTGGGCATCGGGCTGGCACCTCGGCACCATAAAAATCTACTGCCAATCATTAGCGGACTGGAGTTCCGCTGAGGCGACCCCTAACCGGGAAAAGCCAAAAGAAGAACAATAATGTTAGTTCTAGTAGTGATTTTTGCCAAGTTTAATGTTTTCTTAGCTTATACAATGGTTTAAATATTTTTTTTCTGTAGATGATGTTCTTGTTTTTTTAATGTAGTAATTTTATATTCTTATATTTAATGGTTTACAAAAACAGAGTGAGATGAAATCAATGATTATGAGTCAAAAATGAAAAATGTATTGCAACTATAAAATGATGAAAAAATACCTAATAGAAGTGTTTTTACAAGAAAATGTATTCCCAGCATAAAACCGTAATCTCGTTCAAAGTAATACAACATGAAAGGCACAATCCATAGTCAATAAAAGAGCAAAAAAAAAGTTAAAGTACAGTTTCTTCACAGCAGGAAAAAAAAACTAGAGCCATACTGGTCCCATTAAAATAGCAATAATAAAATTACTATTAAGCAAAGACAATTAGAAGTAAAAATAATGTTAAAAAGCTCATGCAGAGATACAGTCTCTGACAAAATGTCTAAGATTATCTCATTACATAACATTAATAATATTTACATATTAAAATATTAAATACTATATTAAACTTATGTAAAATTGCTGACTAAAGTGTTAAGTATTAAAATGCTATTATTAAATTTAATAGGATCTTAGGAAGTTACTAGGCTATTGGCCCTGAGGCCGTTTTAAGCCTAGCCAAGAGTTTAGCCCATGTTTAGACAAGTCAGCACCCAAAGCCCCTGTCCAGCAGGGACACAGGTGGAATCCCAGGGGTGTATTTTTTGTTTCCCATCCAGTTATTCAAGTTGAGCTTAAAAAGGGATAATGAGGTACTCTGCTTGATGTGGAGAGGGAGTCTGTTCCACAGATGGGGCAGTCTCTAGGACACAAACCTGTCCCGCCAAAAAGTCCTATTGATGTCATGGACCAGGTTGAGGTCGCACGTGCAGGTTACTCGAGTGGAGCTTGACTTGCGGATAAGCAGCAGTTCCATCAAGGTGGGTGTCTGTGATTGCTTTGTATGCCAGACAGAGGTCACCTATGAGGAGTCTGTATACCTGCATATAATTGGGACACTGTTTATTTAATTTTTGTGTGGTTGTTTATTTATTGCATAACTGGGGTCAAATAGTCTGGGGTAAAACCATCCAATAAATATTCTCACAGTATGAAAGTGTATGCAATTGCATTGTGGTCGAATCGTTCGGGGTCAAACTGCACAATAACTGTAGGAACCAATTATAGGAGGTTAGAAAAGATTGGGAAGATATGTTGGATAAGAAGTTCATCACAAGGAAGCAGTGGAAGGATGTATGTATGGCTGTCAAGTATGCAACATATTTTAGAATATTTAGGAATTTTGCTTGGAAGTGTTTGCATAGGTATTTTTATACCCCAAGCAGACTCCTAAGAATTTTTCCTCGGGTAGATGCCACATTTTAGAGATGTCATGTGAAGAAAGAGGTAGCTGGGAACATATGTTTTGGGAGTGTAATGAGTTGGCAGACTTTAGAAATTCCCCAGAGAGTACTCTGTCAGAAATATTGGGTGAGCAAATTAGTGTAACTAAAGATTTTTTTTTTTATATCTGGGATACAGGATCTGAATTGCCTAAATATAATAAGGCCTTGTTAAGTTCAATTATGTTGGCTGCCCAAAAAAAATACTAGAAAATGGAAATCAAAGTCTAAATCAGTTGTATTTTGAAGTATTGAATATGGTAAGAGAGATAAAAGAACTGGAAGTGTTATCTTTAGAAAAGGATACAAGCAAATCACATAGGAAAAAAAATCAAAATTATGGGAACAATACATGCAGAATAATGTTTTGGAGGAAGAGTGAGGTTTAAGAGAAGGCATGACTTGATCAATTTATGTAATGTTGGATTGATGAAATCCACAAAATAATGTATGTGATGTGTAATGTTTGTAACTGGGAATTTGTTACTATGGTTTGTTTTCTGTCATGTGATTGTATGCTTGACTATGTCTTTAAGTGATACCTCAGTAAAGGTGTTAGAAAAAGAGAAGTATTATATTTATGGCAGAACCCATTAAGTGTTTTTACTTTGCTTACTTAAGCACTCACATGCACATATGCAATATTTCTTTACTTAAAAGAGATAAAAGAATAATATAAATGACTTGCAGAACTCCTAAGCTGGGTTCCTGAGCTAGACAGGAGGTGACTGGTGGAATGTACTAACCTTTGGGAGGCCACTAAACTTTGCCAGTCAATTTAAAAACTTTCAGTTCCTTGCTAGGCCAGAAAGCCTGCATATATAAAAACTGTAATAGATGGTCACTGTCTGGCTGGGGAAAAAGTGTGTGGTGCATGAGGCATTTTTTTTAATTAACAGTGATGGATTTACCAAGAGTTGGGGGGGGATAAAAGCTTCAAAAATATTGGCATTTTTCAGGCAAATCTTTAAGTACTACTTAATTATTTATACATCTGTTTGATTGCAAGCAGATATCTCATACCTCTCAACCTCTTAGCCCAAGAAATCTGGACAAAGGCTGACATAATGGGGATACAAAGGCCCAAAACTAGGGACAGATTTTAAATATTTCTCTTACAAACTTAGAAGGTTGCTAGAGTAACAGGATATGTATTAAAATTCATTTTCTAAAGGATGCAAAGACTGAAACTCAAATGTGTGACATTATTTACTAATTTCATTCCTCAGATCATCTCAGTGATTTGCCAGAAAACCAAAAGTTTATGAGGAACAGACCAATATTTTGAAAATCTGGACATTCTGTGAGAATTTAGACAGTTAAGAGGTACGAGATATCTGATGTGCATAGTCATACATGTGGCTATGACTGATGGTGGTGTGTGTGTTTGGTGTGCTCAACTGCCCCCAATCTCTCCTCATGTTTTGGTGTGTTCCTCAGAAGATTTGTGGTTTTCTGGCAAATTGTTGTGGATTGTAGTCACTAAATAATGACAGATATTTGAGTTTCAGACTTTATCCTTCAAAAAATGCTTGCTAATGCAGAAACTATTATTCTAACAACATTTTTGAGTCTATCAGGAGGACGATATTTAAAATGTGTTCCTGATTCTCTTGGGAGAGGGTGGAAAGACCTGATGTGTATAAATAAATATACAAGTGTGACCATTTTGTCTTTCACTTTAAGCCCATTCTAACAGCTGAGAGATGCATAGGAAGTGGCTATTATTTTTCAGACTATGAGAAAAGCAGTATTTTCAGGCATGCCATCTTGTATCCTCTTAAGCGCTTGTCATCTCATTTTATTGGAAAATACTGTTTTTGTCAGCTTTGAACATTTAAGTTTGGACAGAACTTATTTCTTCTTTGAAAGAAAATAAGACTTTCCTTAGTCATTATTTTTGTTAAGGTCATTCATTACTTGATCAAAATGTTGCAAAAAAGTCTAAAATAACACCTCAGATTACCTAGAACCCCATGGCTTAATTCATTTATTACAGTGTAATCTTGGCCATTCTTACTGTTCAGTCTAAGGTAAGGTTTGGAAACATGAGAAAAAATTCATCCAAGTGACGTAGTTTCTTTATTGTTTGCCTTTAAGTACCAGTCTGTTAATTGCAAGGGAAGTTATTAGCAGTTGGGAGGGTGGCCTAATGGTTAAGATGTTTGCCTTACAAGCATAAGGTGCAGGGTTTGAGTCTCACAAGGGATAATTGGCTAGGCTTAAAATGGCTTGCAAGGGCAGTTAGTTTAGTACTAATCTATGAACCTATGAGCCTATACAGTTGCTTTACATAAGTACTAGTCTGCTACAAAATAGAAACAGTTGGTCCTTCACCACAGAGAGTTTGAGAAGCACTGTCTTATGTAACACTTTTTGAATGAGGCCTTATTTTGGGAGAGTTTAGAATATGACTTTCTTTGTTACTGCGCAGAAAATAGTCTGATATTTTGTTGGTGAAGCTCTAGCTTCAAAAAGACTGACTAGTTTTGCCTTGCAGTGCATGAAACAAGCATGACATCTAATGGCCACAGCTTCTCATTGCAGGCAGCAAAGATATTTAACCACAGAGTGACTCTTACCAAGTAAAGGCACCCAGGAACTGGTTTTATCACTGCATATACATCTCAGTTGTTGAGAATTTTGCAGAATGTTCTTATTTTTGGTCTGTTCCTCATAAAAGTGGTGGTTTTCTGGCAAATCATTGAGGACTGAAATTACTAAACAATGACAGACATTTTTATTTCCAGTTTCATCTCATTCAGAAAATATATATTAATGCAACATCTGTATTTTATCAACTATTGTAAGTTTATAACAGCAATATTTAAATGTGTTTATCATTTTGGGTCTTTTCCCCCATTATTTTTGACTTTGCACAAAATGCTTGTGCTAAGACGTTGAGAGGTATTGGATTAAAGATCGTGATTGACTGATCATGCGCCTCAACACTCTGTGCCCGGGAGAGTTGCCCTTCTTGCCCCACCCTAGCTACGCTACTGCACAGAAGATAAATATTTCTTTTAGTATTGTCTCCTTATGAAGCCCGGTTCTCCCCAAGGTAAATTCTCTATTCTTTTACTAGCTGTGCTATGTTCATACTGATGCTTTTGCTTTAGTTTGCTAAAACTGTCTGCCCCTTGCCATTTACATTTTCTTTCCTTATGCAGTAGTTACATTTGTCAGCCTGTTAAGTTAGGAGGTTTGAAAATGGGGACCCCATTTTCTTATATTTACGTTTTGACTTGTCTAGCTGTAAAATTATAGTTCCTTGCGCTAAGGTCCGGTGGAGAAAAACTGAGAATTTTAGATGCCAAATGTTGGATGAGAACTTTTCTGAGGTTAACTCCTCATTGGCTGAAACATGCTGTATGAACATTTTTGATTGTTTTGACCCTTTGATAATATTATTTATAGTTTCTGCTGGGGATAACTGTTGTGGTACTTATGAGCCTTTGATGATTTTGCATGGTAGCATGTCTCTTTTGAATCTGATTCTTCATTGGCCTTTCACACATCCCTTTTTTGTCTTTGGTGTCTGTTGAGACCATGTAACTGCTTTGTTTGGGGGCAGACATAACAGCTGTAATTGTCAACCTCAACATCAGACTTGACAACTAGTTCAACTTCTACTTAAACCTTAGTCGAATAAAGTCCAGCCTTCCAGGCTCTGAGACTCCAATAAGTCAGTCCTTTTCATCCTCTAGCTTGATGTCTGCTGAAAGTCGTCCTTCATTGTTAATGTTTTTGAGTCATTCCCAAGGCAGAACTGTAGAGAATCAACTCACGATTGGCCATATACTCGAGTGTCATGGTATCAGAATTTGGGGTCAAGGCCTTGGACGTGGAGATGAGTAAGACAGTTTTTTTCAATGTATGGTTTGACATTGATGTTTTTCACCTCAAGCTTGTCAGCTATTCAGGATCAACCTTTTGGGGCTGATTCATTTGACTTACAGCATAGATCTAGACTTTAATTCATTATTAATTGTGTTTGAAGAAGTGTTTTGTTTATATATCAGCTGATATAAGTTATTAATGAATCTAACCTGTTGACCTTCTGCCTGACACCTTCCTTTTCTGGCAAGAAGGTATGGTACCAGATAGCTGTTTGAACCTTTTGGCAGAAACTAGTGTTTGACCTTAATGCCATTTTATGTGAGCCTTTGGGTTGAAACTAGCACCTCATTTTCCATCCTTTCATGCTGTGTGGCTGCTTAGTTAACATGAGTATAGTTTATGTATCAGATTATGTAAATTTTCTCTGAGGGTGCAGTATTAACCTTCATGCCAATGTATGTAAGCTTCAGGCTGCAGCTAGCAATTTGATTTTTCACCCCCTTCCCTTTTCTCTGAAGAATTAGTTAAGAACTGGACTTATAGATTGCTTTGGCTCTACCCCTTGTGTGTCCGGAATATGTGTACTCTGCTAACAAACTAATTACTGCCATGCAAATCCTGAAGTTGGATTTGATGGACACTTATCCAGTTTTTCCTAGTTAGCTCCCCTTAAAAAATCTCCATTTTGACACACTGTAGGAGATCATGGTTTTGACTTAAACCTTCATGTTCCACTTTTCTTATATTGTAACAGGAGAGGTACAGATAATTGATTCCTAGATTTCTGTTGTCACATCAGTGTGACTGTGATTGATATTGTTTGTTTGAATGTTAGTGTAGCTGTTGTAAGACAGCTTGACTGTTTGTATCAACATGCCCCATAAGTTATAGTAAAATAATGAATATGTAACCTTTAATTGTTCTTCAATATATGTGGGCCTTGCCAAACATCCAGAAGGATGGTCAGTTCCTCATTTTCTGTTGTGGCGCCAAACAGGTTGGTTCCTTATGCTGGTTATACCTGTTAGCCATGTCAACCCTTTTTAGCAGACACATTCTAGGAATCTTTTCTTTCTCTGGTATCATACTAGCCTGCCATTTATTTTTTTTAAGATGTTAAGTGTCAGTACTTAGTATATAATCTATCCATTTTACAACATGATGGTGTTTGAGCAGTTCATAGACACAATGTGTATGGGCAGCCTCTTCTTGTTTTAAGAGTGCTTGTCTTTCCTCTCATGTGTCCTTATGCTCCCCTCCTGGCGGATCTGTCCCACTCTGTCCCTCTAGGCATCACCTAATGTAAAGATGTGCTTTTAGATAAGTTTTATCCATATGCATGCTTATCATTACTAGACAAACTTTTATTATTTGCAAAACTTGCTGATCTACTTTTAGCTAGATTACATTTCCACATAAGCATGTCTGTTTTTGGTTGTATTGCAGGTGTGTTCTTAGGTATTCTGTATAAGAGGATAATGCTAGGTGACTTATCCTGGCTTCTTCAAAAAGGTATTTAGTTTTCTGGTAATGCAATACTGCCACGTTACTGCATCTACCTGAAAAAATAGTCTATCATAAGTATCTGTCACTCCATCATAATGAGGGAATCTTTCAAATGGGAATCCAAGAAATCTTTCCAGACTCAGACCAATTATAGGAAACTCAAGAGACATTCTGAGCATACCCCTGGCCATTCCTCCAGTCCATGAAGTCTAGGATTAGGTGTTTTCTGACATCTCACGGCAGCCTGATTAACATCCCCCTGCCCCCATGTAACCTGATTGCTTCTACAGAGTGCTTGAGTCTCACAAGCACCTCTTCAGAAATCCAGTAGTGGACCCTACTGTGGTGTCTCTGAAGTATAGAAAGGAATAATCTGGGCCTGCTTTTGAGAACCTTTTGTCAAATATTAGGGAGTAGACTCAGGCTGATTTGGCATAAAGACATACACCTCAGTAACCCTGACCATGAGAGCTCTGAACTGTCAGTTCCACATGCTTAAGTACCTTGAATCTCTACAGGAACAAATCAAAGCCAAGGCAGAGGGAATACAAGACAAGTGCCTCCAGAAGGACTTTCAGGAATTGTACAGTGTGCTCCTCCATCTGTCCAGACATTCACTCAAGTCTGGGTATGATACATGAGATGCATCATGCAGGACGGCTACTAGGGGGTCCATCACAAGGAGACATGGCTTGTTCTGGACACAACCCCTGTCATATCATGTTTAAACAGAGCTCCTTAGTTCCCCACTTGAAAAGGAGTTTTCTTTGGACCGCCATATGAGAAGTTATTTAAGAAGCTAAGCCTGAAGGGGATACAGATGAAGTCAGTTTAGAAATTCTGTCATTTCCCTTTTTCCTAGATACAGTACAGATTACCTTAGCAAGTCCTGGCTTTTCCCCCAAAACAGGAAAAATCAAAACCTACAATGGAGAAAAATAACTAGGTATCAATGAATGTGTCAAACAGACCAAATCCACGAGTCTGGGGGCTGGGGGAGGGGGGGGGTCTAAGGATCTAACCCCCCACTAGGGAGCACCTGTGGCTATGTTCAGCACCTTCCCCATTTCACAAATCCTACCCTAACCCTAAACCCTTAGTCAACAACTTTTCTGGGAGGAAAATGTATTTTCCTCTGGGAGTAGATCATTCAGGACAAATGAGTATTACAGATAAAATGAGAGAGATACTTAGTTCTAGAAAACTCTCCCCTTCCTATGCATTCCTTCTTCCTTGAAATGACAGAGAAAACTGACAGCCCCTCATAGTGGCCCTTTGTATCAAGGCTCCATTTAACTAACCCCACCAGAAGAGGCAGACACAGGGTTTTTGTTGCATGAAAGGAACCTTTTAAGACTCAACAAGATTCAAGATGTTGACCTTACAAAAAACTTCTTTCTATTATTTTGACAGATGCATGGCTGATGACACTGGATCTAAAGAACACTACCTTCATGTTCCTTTTCTCCCGAAACACAGAAAGTTCTTGCCCTTCAAAGAAGGGTGACCCCACTTCTAATTTTATGGCTTACCATTTGACTTTTCTACTGCATCCAGAGTGTTTACTAAATGTCCAGTACCAGTAATTGCATTTTGCAGAAACAGAGAGGTCCATATCTACCCTAGACGATTGCTTTATCCAGGTAGTATCTACTGAGAAACTTGTATCAACCCTGGAATTCACCACAGATTGCTTCCAGGAGGTGGGCTTAACCATGAATGTCTAAAAGTCACAACTAATACCTAGTACCCTGGTTACCTTCTTAGGAGTAGATTTAGACTCTGTGCAACAGAAGGCGTTTTTGCCAAAAGACATGATTATTTTTCTTCCTGACTACTTCCTCCACATCTGCAGTTTTCAAACAGTAATAGTAAGGAAGTTCCTGAGGATGCTGGGGTATATGGCCTTATGTATCCTGATGACCCCCCTGGAATGTCCCCATGTATGAAAGCTACAGTAGTTCCTAAAAAAATGTTGATCTCAACACTAGCAACAATTAGAAACCCAAATCCCCCTCCTTCTGTAGCTGAAAATGGGGATTCTTTGGTGTGAGGAGAGTATCAAGATGAACCTAGGGGCCCTCCTTCAAACTTTCAGAGGCAAATCAGATCCTACAATGGACAGCATAGACCTGGCTTGGGGGCACATTTAGATAGTTTCAAAGTCCAGGGAACATGGGACAGGCACGTGGCAGCTCAGAACATTAGTATAAAGGAAATGATGGCAGTAATTTTGGCCATGAAAGCACTCAAAGAAAAGCTGACACCAGGAACCATAAAGATACTGGTAGACAATACAACCATGATGTGGTACATCAACAAAGAAGGGGACATTCACTCCTACCCTCTCTGCAGATTGGCAATGGAATTATGGCAAGTGGCACAACAACAGTGTCTGACTCCTATAGCTTCATAAATTCCCGGACAGGAGAACACGCCGGCAGAGAGTCTGAGCAGATATGTCCTAGATCCCAGTGACTGGATGCTAAAGAGAGAAGTGTTTCTAGATCCAACAAACAGATGGGGTGCACCATAGGATGACTTGTTTGCATTCACTAAGACAGGCAGTTTAACACTTTGTATTCAAAGTACCTCCCAGAGAGGGGTGTGGAGAACAGGCACCTTCTCCTTCACCAGAACAGATCTCCTTCTTCATACCTTCCCTCCACTACCCGTATCCCCAGGGTGTTGCAGAAAGTGAGGTCAGAGGGGCCAAGGTTGATACTGATTACTCCTTACTTGGCCAGGCAGCACTGTGTCTCTCAATTCCTCACCCTTAGTGAGGGAGGATTCAAAATACTTCCTCAGACAATGAACTTTGTAACCCAGAGCAAAGGGTCTGTTATACATCCCAACTTGAGGCAACTTAATCTTATAGCTTGGATGATCGGCTGATGATCCTGTCCAGGTAGTCATTTTCAGAGGATGTACCATTAATTCTGAAAGAAGCAAGATAACCAATTACCAAAAATCTTATATAGCAAAGTGGAAAAGGTTTTATGTTAGGTACAATGAAGGAGGTATTCTGCCTACCAAATTAGAATTAGAACAGGACTGGGAATATCTCATACACCTATATCTATAGAAGGCCTGTCTTACTGTTGAGTAAAAGTGCACATCTCAGCTATTTCTGCTTGCTTGCCCATGTGTCCTCCTGCTTACATTCATCCTCACATGAAGCAGTTTCTAAATGGTATCTTACACCTCACAACCCCCAAAAGAGACCCTTTCCCACCCTTTAAACCACTTATGGGAAAACTGCCCTGCTGCTGGCATTCACCTCAGCCAGCTGCATCTTTGAACTACAAGCCGTAATGTGCAAGGAATCTTTCCTCATATTCCAGAGAGACAGAGTTTCCTTGAGAACTAACACATCCTTTATACCCAAGGTGGTATCAGAAGTCTCACTCAACCAGGGCATACACCGTCCTGTGTTCTTTCCAAATCTTCAGAACAAAGAGAGAGGTTCTTACACTTCATGGATGTACTCAGACAACTAAGGTTCTACCTCCACCTGACTAGATCAAAAAACAGATCTGATCAACTATTGGTGACATTTGCAGAAGATAGAGTGGAGAGCAGAGGGGAAACAGACCATTTCAAAATGGATAGCTAACTGTGTCACTTTTTGGTATACACATCAAGGCAAACAACTAACTGGTGGAGTCAGAGCTCATTTAGCATGCCAAAAGCAGCTACCACAGAATTTCTGAAATGGACACCAACCCAGTCCATTTTATAAATAACTACTTGGTCTTTTTTGCACACCTTTACTAAACACTACCACCTTGGTGATATCTCCAGAGCCAGAGCTGGGTCTTTCCCTATCATCCTTCAAAACTTGGTATCCCCAACACAAAGTACTGTCCTACAACCACAAAAAGACAGGTTTGGGAGTCCTTCCAAGACTTAATAATTGCAACAGTAAGTGCAAAGACCATAGTACAATTGTGTTGGTAACAACATAATTGTAGACGTTAAAGTCGAGCAGTGTTACAGTATCCTTTCGCCTTGCACCTAATCCTGCTCTTCTGTTCACCTCTTTCCACTTTCCCTCTTCTAACAAAATTTCATATTGCCATCAGTAGGATCAGTGAGACAGGTTATGGTCTGTCTGGGGTACTTCAGCAAGGGGGAAGATGGCACCGGCCAACCACCCTTAATACCTCAGACATACTGAAGTCAGTTAACAAGAGTGTCTCTTGACAGAGAGATGGTGAAAGCTACTGGTGTTTGGGATGGCCATGGGCTGCTGCATGGCAGGAAGTCCCAAGATTTAGTAATGCAGCATCGATCAACTTGAGCTTCTACAATTGTGGTAAATTACCAACACTACTGTACTTTCAGCCTAAAGCTGTGTATCTACACATCAATTACACTCTTGTAAAATCCTGCGGTATTTCCTTCTGCTATTTGTTATATTATTTTAATGCCATGTAGGCTAGGAGGAGTATCTATAGTTCATAGCTCTTGAAAATGAAGCAAATAAGCAGGTCACCGATTGCAGTGGGGGGAACAATAATGTGTTTAAAACATAGGTAGTAAATATAGGCATACGTTTACATGTTTGTTATTAGTCATGGATGACCAGCTTTAACACCTCAGAAAATGTGTCTTGAAATTATTGTTTGAGTATGAAGAGAAAGACTAAGTCAACTATTCTTTCATTTCTAGCATTCAAGTGCCACTTAAAGTGCAGTATTAGGGATAGCCAGTAATGAAACATAAATTATGTCTTTAGAGAAAGGCAAACCGATGCTTTTTTGAGGCAAAAAAGTCAATAAAAGTACTCTTAATGGATATAATTAGAGAAGTATTGCCACAGTAAATGTTTTCAACAGATTACTCTCAATGTCTCCATATAATTTCTGCTTTTCTCCCCGGGCCTTCGCTGGAAATGGACATGTATCCATTCGGACTATCCTGATCAACAAATGTAAAATAAATAGATAAAATTACTCAGTGGTGATGAAAACCTGCACTATAAAATGAAATTTGGCAACATAGCAGCACCATCAGGTTATTTTAGGGTATAATACATCAGAAAATAATAACCACTCAGGATGATACATGGACATTGACATTAAAACTTTTTTCCAGCTGTTGCAGGTGTCTAGTGAGGTGCATGCTAAATGGGGCATTGTACTCGATGATTGGTCTAATGAGGGAGGAGTAGAGAGAGAGAATGACCTCTTTCTTCCTGGATGCAAAACCCTTGGCAATGAGATGTGCCACATAGAAGGACTTTCTGACAACAGTGGCAATGTGGTGGTCGAAGGAGAGGGTGCTGTCAACCTGTGTCCCCAGATCGCGTATAATGCCTTCTGTGTTCATTGGTTCATCTGTGTGGTAATTAGTGGGAACTGATTTTTTCCAAAGGGGACAGCGATGCATTTTTTGCCATTAAGTTTAAGGCTATGGTTTCGACACCAGTTATTTGTCTCAGTGAGGCCTTTCTCTAGGATGTCTGCATCACTTGAGAAGTTAATAACGGCTCCTAGCTTGCAGTCATCTGCGAACGTGGTCAGCCAGAGGCCTTCCGTGTTGGCCTGGACTTCTGAGAAGTAGATGCCAAACAAGAGAGGACTCAGGACCGATCCCTGAGGGACTCCACTCATGACTGGTCGGTAGTCTGACTTGGATTCTGCTACTTTCACGCTGTGGGTTCTATCTGTGAGCCAATTAGCAACCCACCTGATGATATAGGGGTTGATGCCTAGTTTGGTGAGTTTATCGATAATTCCCGAGTGAGGAATGGTATCAAAGGAATTGGCCAGATCGAGGTAGGCTGTATGAACTGCCTTACCCTCATCCACTGCAATAGTGACTGCCTCAAAGAAGTCAACTAGATTGAGCAGGCATGATCTACCTTTCACAAAACCAAATTGCGTGGGACCTAGAGTTTGGAGATTCCCTATGTCTTTGTTAATTAGGTCCATGATGATGCACTCCATAGCCTTACATATCAGGCTAATGGGATGATAATTCCCAGGGTTTGTAGTCGCTCCTCCTTTATGGAGAGGAATGACTGTAGTAGTGCACCATTCGGTAGGGGCAAAGCCTGAGGTGAGGCTGTGAGTGAACATGGCACACAGATGCAGTGCCAGTTCACTTTGTAGTTCATGTAGAAAACTGCCAGGGATATTGTTGGGTCCCATGAAGGCTGTATTCTTGACCTTGGACAATGCATCTTTAACCTGTGCTGCAGTGATACTGGGTGCTTGGCATTCTTCCTGTATCGTAAATGGTCCTTTGCTGGAAGAGAGGGGTAAAGTTGACACTGAATCTGTCAGCCAATATGTTGACAATATCTGTTGGCTCAGTATAGGAGGTACCATTGAGTAGTAACTCAGAGCAGATTTGGGTATTACTGTGGAGATTCTTGATATAACTATATAAGGCTTTGTGGTTATTTTTAGTGTCTGCCGCAATTCTGCCTTCATAGCTGGCTTTAGTGGATTTGATGAGGGATCTCAACTTTTTGTTTAGGCTAATAAGGGAATTTTTCCATTGCTGGGACTTCACCTTTTTCTGCAGCAGTTTCTTCCTTCTGTTATAGAGCCTATTAATGACACGGGATCACCAGATTGGCTTCCTTGTTTGGAGGAGAGCATCTTGGTTCTGTTGGGTAGTTCCATGCATTTAGGTACGTGTTAGTCTAGTGCATTGGTGTATGATTCAGCAGTCTTGCAAGTATTTTCCATTGGCATGGGTGCTGTGAATTTAGCCACTTCTGTATTTAGGAGCCCAAAGTCAGCTTTGGAAAAGTTTTTCATGGTGGTTACTTTTGTGGGGGGTGTGCGCGAGATGAGGATTTCTATGATGATTAGTTTGTGGTCAGATCTAACCAGGGATGAGTTGACTATTGGTATAGAGCAGCGGTTGCCCATGTTAGTAATAACCAGGTCAAGGATGTTGCTTCTTCTTGTGGGGGTAAGAATGTGCTGACCCAGGTATTGGAAGTGATGAATTCCAGGAAGCATTGAGCCAGTGTATTGATGCATGAGTAGTTTACCCAGTTGATGGAAGGGTAGTTGAAGTCACCTAATATGAGAGTGTTTGGTTGGACCCTGATAGATTCCAGGGTGCTTAGGAACGTGGAGTGAGAGTCCTGGGTCATGGTTGGGGACCTGTAGCAGGCTATGACCTGAATCAGAGTCTTACCTAATGTTAGTTGTACCTGAAGTATCTCAGAAGCATTATACTCGGCTACCACTCTGGAGTTGTGCATATCCTTTATGAATGTGGAGACACCACCGCCTTTGGAGCTTTGGCCCTTGTTCTGGGGCCGAAAGGTGTGGAATGAGTTGTAGCCTGGTAGTGCAGGTGTGCTTTCTGCTGCTTTAACCCAGGTCTCCGTTACAGCAGATATGTCAATGTTCTCCATTTTCAGGAGTGCATCTTGAAGTTTAGACTTCTAGCTTTGAGCAGCATGACCCTCAGATTGTTTTTATTTATAGCTGTTATGATGGTAGTTTGGTCTTTGGAATCTTGCCTATAAAAGGCAGTATAGGGGTGGCAAGAGCCTTAGCCAGTGCCAGGTGTGACAAATGCAGGCCATCTCTGACAAAGCATCGAGGTCTGTCAGTCATGTCACCCCAAGCAGGCAGATACTGGATCCCATTAGAATGACACCAGAAACTTAGCCAATTGTTAAAGTTAATCATATTTTGCTTGTACTGCAGTATCATTCTGGGCGACGGTAGGATGCTGCTCAGGGCCAGAGTCATACCTGCCTGGACCACATATGTTCCCCAAGATAATATATGAACATTAAAAAAGGAAAAAAAAAACTCATGGGTTGGGATATGAGGAGTGTCCAAGCAAGCAGCTTCATTCATGTGCACTTTTGACTCAAGCCTAATACGCCTTTTTGTATACTTCCAGTTTATGCCCATACCGCCTTATGGTGTCCAGAACTTTTTTTGGGTCTGGCTTCTTTAACTAAGTGACTTACAGCTAATAATAGGTAGTGTTTGAAAGGAGAAGGAGTTATCAATAAAATGACACTAAAATTGTTGGTCTGAGGTGTCCAGCATTCGAGAAATTACTCTTTGCCACTTATTATTCATATTTTCAAATTAATGTTTATATTTTTATACCTGAGAGATTTACATGTTATTGAAGTGTATAACACACTGCAGTGGAAATACTCCTAGTTGTTTACCAGTACTTAATACTTCAAAAACCAAGTGAAACGAAACCTCATGTGTTATTGAAAAAAAAAATGTCTTTGATATTTGCACTGTAAGTTGCACATCTTGAGAGATATCCAGTATTTGTTTTGCTAATTATACAGTTAAGCCTATGTTTTAATATTTCTGTAAATATCTTATTAAACATGCACTTATAAAGGATTTTTTTGCTGTTATGTGAAAGCTTCTGTTTGGTTAACAGAAGTGTTCAATTGATATATGTCTAGGTTGTACAATTTTCAAGCTATGAAAATTTGTGAAAGTTTACAAACAAAATAAGTTGGGGTTTGTCTACATTGTAATCTATTACTGTATTTAAAAATGCCATGAATACACTGACTATTATCACTGTAAAGAATACTTCTTACTGAGAACATTGCTATTTGTACAGTTTTAATAGCTTTTATTTTTCACAAAATATTTACATTTGTTTATCTCATGCTTTTTATTTTTCAGAAAATGTTCTGAAATGCAGGATGTGTGTAGGCTGCTAGAGGTGTGACATTCCACACCACATAGGTATTAATGAGTTTAAAAAAGGTAGAATAAAGTGCTGTGCATTGTGCAAGCAGCAATGTGTGCATTCTCAGTTCATGCACAGTACATGTCTTAGACATCAAGTTCAGTTAGACCATGGCTAGGTGGTGAAAGAAGGTTTATACCTCCTGTTTTCTAACATTCTGGGTTATTAATTACCAGCCCCAGATAACCAAGTACCTGTTATCCATACTCAACTCCTTAAACAAAGTATTTCTAGATCCACAGGGATCAGATTCCAAATAACACATGTTGTCCTTGCTTAACCAGGCTACTCAAGTAGCCAAACACAGTATATAATGTAGTTATGATGCTGTGGAGGCCTCTTCCAGAGCAGCTGCTTCTACATCAGTCATTTCCAGGTATGCATGGCTGCACAATCACCCCATGCCAGGAGACTTCAAAACCATGCTTATTGTCTCCTTTAGACAAGAACCTTTTGTTTGGTCCAAAAGCAAACAACTTATTTAAAGCTCTGCAAGAGCAAGACAAGACAATGAAAGACTGCAGACATATTCTGTTAACCTCTGTGCCTAGTTATCAGAGGGATTATGAGCCAAGCCCACTTCTTTTGTTAGAAGGGACTCCATACCTGTTAAAAAAAAAAAAAAAAAAAAAAAAAAGAAGGCACCCAGAAAGGAATTTCCAGAAAAATCACAGAGGGATCCCACATCTGGAAGACCTTTCTTTGGAGTAAATCATTGTCAGCTATCAACAAATCCCCATACCTCCACCCCTTGGTCCTGTCCTGCCCCCTACAAAAGGCTAATTCAGCCAGTTTTATTTATTTGTTGACATTAGTTGACCGGGAAAGTCCACTTGGTCAGAAACCCATTTTCAGTGGAGACCCGGAGAGAAAAGCTCCAAAAAATGTACAAAATATTAATACAAAATGTAAACATTTGTATAGCCATAAAAGGTATTGAGTTTTGGTACAAACTAACATTACAGCTAGTTATATTAACATGCAGTACAATTAGACAAGAGTTAAACAGAAAAGCTAGGTAAATGCAAGGAAGATATTGATTTATTCTGTAGTCAGGCAATTCTAGAGTTAGAAATTAGGAGAAGTTAGAAAGGGGAAATAAATTTCAAGTTTTTAAATGGCTTTATAAGAGGTTAGCAAAATGAAAGTTTGTAACAAAGAAGAAGAAAAATAAAGTGGATGGTTAACTTTGTTTATGATGGCTTAGACGTGCACATGAACAGATATGGTTGTTAAGGTAGTGGCATTTTAATGCATGTTAGGAAAAGATCACCTCAGTCTACTGGGTGCTTTCTGTCATAAAAAAGGGTTATGCCATGTCTTGGAAAGAACTTTCTCCATTGAATAGTAAACCCCCTCCCCACAACCAACTTTAGCTTCTACCTCCCATACTCCAAGAATTACAAGCTCAATGTACTATAAAACCAGTGCCCACATAATTTGTAGAAAGGGGTTTTTACTCCAAACTCTTCTAGTCTGGAAGGGCAGTGGAGATCCATACTGAGTCTTTCTCTGCTAATCACATTCTTAAAAGTGCCAACCTTGAAAATGCTCTCCCTACACACTGCTGCCTTTCATACATCCACAGGCATACCTAGTCTCTGTGGATTTAAAGGATACTTATATCCATATACCCATTTGCCCCTCCTGCAGGAGATTCCACAGTTTCTGTGGTTCATCTGACTTTGAATTTACTGTTTTGCCTTTTGGGCTTTCAACAAGAACAAAAATGCTGTGGTAGCTAAATGTACTGCTGTAAAACAATAGGCAAGAACATAAAAACAGCAGTGCAAACATCTCAAAATCCATTAATAAAATCGAATAAAACACAAAACTTTCAAGTCTCACAGGACTCTTCCTCATTGTAAAAAAAGGAGAAACTGCTACAATCCCATTAATATATACAATTTAGATTTTAGCTATACATTTGATTTTGAGTCATGTTGTGTCTTGACTGGAAGCAGGGGAGGCTTGTGCTATAGGACTGCGGGACTGCAGCCCCTCCACCTGTACAATGGGTCCCCCACCTGCAAAATGGATTAAATAAATTCCCCCCACCATAGAACATATTAAAATGAAAATTCTCGGACTCCGCGCATGCGTGCTTAATTCCTGACTGCTGTGTTAGGCAGACCAGAACTCCAAGCACGCATGCTCAGGCATTCCGAGCTCCAGACTGCTCTGTTAGGCAGTCCTGATAGGGAAGGCAGGAAACTCCACCCTTCCAGCCCAGAGGTCTGTGCGGTGACGACCACACAAACCGGAAGGTCACCGGACTGCATTGCCCACAGGCTGGACCAACAGCAGGAGGCTCCAGCCTCCTCACATCTCGCAGGAGACCCAACGGCATGCGCGAGGCATTATGGAGGACCGATCGGGCTGCAGGATTGCTACGGAGGAACTGTTCTGAGGACAGGTGATCACTGCAGAGGACATAGCTGAGTACAGAGACAGCTAGGGTGTTTATGAAAGACAGAGAATCTTGTGTGTGTGTAAAATACCCCAGTTGCTTCATGGTGGTAGGTAGAGAATAAGGCTTGAACCCTGTACCTTAGGCCCAAGTGACAAGAGCCTAAATTCCCTACCCACCACCATTTGTAAAACATTTGCAGATTTTTGCCTCATATTTGTTCTGTTCCTCATAAAATCTGTGGTTTCTGTATTTTTGTTACTTTACTTAACATAGCCAGTAGTGCAGTGGTGCAGTGGTAGCAGTGTTGCCTGACAGCTACGGGTTGTCTGGTTTGATTCTTGGCTGGGGTGCCTTCTTTGTGGAGTCTGCATGTCCTCCCTGTGTTTGTGTGGGTTTGCTCTGGTGTCCTCAGTTGGTATTTGTCCCTATTTTTTGGACTGCATTCCCCCATTATTGGCTTCGTCCAGGTTTTTTGTGCCAAGTTTGAGAGCTATGGTGATAACTGAACTCACTGAATATGTTTGGGGGCTGTATTCCCCCATTATTGGCTTTGTTCAGGTGTTTTGTGCTAAGATGTTGACAGCTATGGTGAGAACTGAATTCACTAAATGGTAGCCATTTAAGTTTCAGTCTTCCTTTCTTTCATAAAAATAGATGACTTGGCATAGTGGTATGTTGCTCTGGCTGTTTTGCACAGGGTCCTGCGTTCAATACTTGGCAGTGAAATGCATGGTGGTAACACAGCATTTTATTCTAGCAACTTTCCAACATTATACAAGCAATGTTTAAAATGTGTCCATGGTTTTTGGGCTTTTGTCTCCCCCAAAAATAAATTTTGGCTTTTTCCAGATTTCTTGTGCTGCAAAGTTCAGAGATACAACTGAGTGATGAGTAGATTTTACAAGGAGCTGCGAGCTGTAGGGGAACAAAAGTTTAGTGCTGCTTATGCCGAGTCTGCTTACATTGTAAATAGCACAACAGGTAGTGTACTTGCTTTTGATGCAGAAGGCTGATACTATACTCTGTTGTAAAGGGGATGGATGCTGCAGTCCTCTTTGGTGAAGATACCTAGTAACTATGAACCTGTTATCAGTTTGCCATCCATTCCCTAGTGTGATATTACTAGCATTATAATTTTTTTAATGCAACATAGGCAATTTATTCAAGGGCAACAAGCACTTTATTTGTAGATGAAACAATGACTTATAAAGTTGTATGCTAGCAGTAACATCTTCATTAGTTAACAGATTTCTTTAATGTGGAATTATTTAGATGACTTTTACTTCTTCAGAGATCGTGCATATTTACTGATACTGGTGGACTGTAGAAGTTTGAGTAGATTTTTATGATGGAAATGTTCTGAATTGGGCAGTTTTGTCATTACTGGTGCATGCATTTTGTTTCATTGTTTACTGGAAAAATGTTCAAAACAATAAATGTAAAATGCCCGCTAACAACTGTACTGTATTGTACAAGGAATATAATTTAATACAGTCAGGAAGGTATATCAAAGAGCATGTGTATGTTTTATGTTCAAGGGGCCTGTGATTTGAAAACAGCCCAAAATTAAATCTTTATCTGCCACTGGCAAAATGTATTTTCTTTGAATGTGGGTTTCAATGCTGTTTCAATGAATGTGAGTTTCAAGGCCAGAGAAGTTTTAATGCTAAGTTTATTTTCATTGTGAGAATGCATTGCTTTGTTTAGCAGATATCTATTAGGGTTTATGCTGTAAAATATAAAATAAAGCTTTCAAATGAAATCCATATCATAGCAGAAGTAAAGCAGTATGCACATTACAGAGTTTATGGCAAATGGGGCTAAATAACCAAGGAATGGGACATTTGAATGGCTGCAGGGGAGACGCTCCATTCGACCATGATTTTGTGTGGGGGAGAAGGGCAGCAAACTCAGACAGCCCTGGCTGAACTATACCTCTCAACTGTCCAGAATTTTGCAGAATGAATAGATTTTTGCTTCTTATTTTTGGTTTGTTCCTCATAAAATTTGTGTTTTTCTGCCAAATCATTTAGGAATGAAGTCACTAAATAATGACAGACATTGAGTTTCAGACGTCATAACCTTCAGAAAAATGCATGCTAAAGCAAGACCTGTTATTCTATCAACTGTCTTTTTAGTACTGTTTGTATGTTCCCCCAATATATTTGGCCTTATCTAGATTTCCTGCATTAAGAGGTTGAGAGGGACGTACAAATAAATCGCTTTATAGAATTAGGAATATCCAGACCTCTCAACTGTCTCCAATTTTGGCTCAAAATGTTGCTCTCCCCCTAAAAAGCATCTGCAAAATGGCAATTTTGGAAGAAAACGTGGAGGGTTTACAATTATAAATAATTGTAAAGATCAGATTTATAGATTGCTTTTATTTCATAAATGCATGTAGATGCTCTTATTTTGTCAGCTGCTCAAGTTAACAGTACTAATTTTAAAAAGGTGTCCCTTCTTTGACAGGTTCCCAGCTGTATTGTGTGTCAATTTTATATTTTTGCATAACATATTTGGTCTGTTTTTCATAAAAGTGTGGTTTTCTAGCAAATTAGCAGCAAATCATTAAAGATTGACGTCAGAAAATAATGGCAGACATTTGAGTTTCAGATTTCATACCCTTCAAAAATTCATACTAATGCAAGACCTACTGCTATTCTATTATCTTTCTAAGTTTGTAAGAGCAATATTTAAAAATTATCTTTATTTTTGGGCCGGTGTCCCACTTCTGTGTATGGCTTTGTCCAGATTTCTTGCTCTGAGGTTGAGAGGTATGAGTGTCAGAGCCATCATCGTCAGCCAGAGACATTTCAAACTGTGATCTACTTGTTGCACTCCACTCCCCATTGTAGTGGCTCTGGATGTGTCCAAGCAAGGCAAGGAGCAGTTATGCAGTGTAAGTGTGCATAGTATTCCCCCATCCAAGGTAGACCACAAGTATGACCGTGGCTTTTCATCTGTCCTTGATTTTGCAGAATGTTCTGGTTTTCTGTCATATTTTTATACTGTTGATCTATGCTTCTTATTATTCAGAAAATGCATGCTGTTGCAGTGCCCTGATGCTCTGTATTAAAGTAGCGATGCTTTAATGACCATCAGGTAAGCTTGACAGAGATTGTAAGATGCAAGTAAGCTTTAATAAGCATACTGTTAAAGAATTACCAACATTGAAAGCCTTTTCATTGTTGCCATGCAGAGAATATTTACATAACTAGATAACGTATAAGCCTTAGGTATTGAAATGCATCAGAAACCAAATGAAAAACCAGCTCGAACCAACTTCCAAATAGCCACATTTGGACAGTAAATCTAGCACTTTCATTCAATTTTAATTACATGAACGTCATCAGAAAAAACACTTACAGACCTACCCCTTCCTTTTATACTAAATTAATTTACAGGAAATGATGTAAAACACCAATAAATTAATTAATCAATCATTATAGTATAAAATAAAATGAAATCGATCCTTAGTACACGATGTAATAAACATAAATGACCTTTTGTATAAATATTTAGTAAAAAATTCATCTATACATTAAAAAACATTTCAAATTAATAACTTCATTTAAGCCGGGTGCTATATCTGCAAAATAAAAGCAAGTAACATGCGAGGAGTTAGACTTAAGGATATGGAGCATCTCTACTAGGGCAGGGTCCGAAATTGCCTTGTAGGCGAGACACAGATCATCTCTGAGCAATCTGTACGATACTGAGTAGAGTAATTGTGATTTGAGCCTGTTGGCATAGGATAGATGTTGGAGGCCATGGATTCTCTCTGAGCAATCTGTATGATACTGAGTAGAGTGATAGTGATTTGCGCCTGTTGGCATAGGACAGGTGTTGGTGGCCATGGATTCTCTTTGTGAGTTATTTTTGTGGCCTTTCCAGTTGGTGCAGATGTTTGGAGAGGTACATACCAAATGGGGTGTTATACCCAATTATTGGTCTAATGAAGGAGGAGTATAGAGAGGTTAATAACCTCCTTTTTTTCTGGATGCAGTCCCTTTGCTTATGAGATTATCAAGTAAAAGGCTTTTCTGACAACTGCCTCGACATAATGGTCGAATATGAGATTGTTATCAATCTGAGTATTCAGGTATCTCACCACAAATTGTGTGTTTAGGGGGTTGCTGTTGATGTGGTAATCAGTAGGTGCCGTGTTCTTGCCGAATGGTATGATGATACATTTTTTTGCATTTAGCTTGAGGCCATACTTTGGCACAGTCATTAGTTGCTGTGAGACTCTCTTGCAGTATGTTTACATCGTTTGGGGAGTCAATGACAGCATCCATCTTACAGTGGTCTGCAAACTTGGTCAGCCACAGGCCTTTTGTCTTTGCCTGGACCTCTGAGAAGTAGATGCCAAACAGTAGGGGTCCCTGGACAGATCCCTGAGAAGCTCCTGTAGTGACAGGTCTACTATTGGAGGTGGAAACACTTAGTTTGACCTTGAGGGTCCTGTCGGTGAGCCAGTTGGCCATCCACCTGATTAGATAGGGATTTTTGCCAAGTTGTGTTAGCTTTTCCATGATGCCCGAGTGGGGGATTGTGTCAAAGGCCTTGGCCAAGTCAAGGTAAGCTGTATGTACTGACTTTTCCTTATCCAGGGCCCTGGTGACAGTCTCAAAGAAGTCAACCAGGTTCAACAGGCAAGATCTGCCCTTGCAAATCTGAACTGGGTGTGGTCAAGTGCTTGGCGATTGCCTATGTCCTTGTTTATGCAATTCAAAATAATATGCTCCATGGTTTTACAGATCAAACTTGTCAAGCTAATGGGGCGATAGTTTCCAGGGTCAGTAGTGGTACCACCTTTGTGCAAGGGAATGACAATGGCAGTTCTCCACTCTGCTGGAATGAAGCCTGTACTTAGGCTGTGGTTGAATAGGGTGCTCAGTGGCGAAGCCAGTTCTTGCTGGAGATGGTGAAGAATACGGCCTGGGATACTATCACGTCCTATGGAAGCTGTGTTTTTTGCCTTGGATAGGGCCTTTAACACTTGATCTATGGAGATCTGAGGTGCAGGACAAGTATTGGGGATATCGAAAGGGCCTTTGGGAGACAGGGGGTGAAGTTTGCTCTGAACCTATTTGCTACCAGGTTGGCTAAGTCAACAGGATCAGTGTAAGTGATACTGTTAAGTATAAATTCAGAACAAACCTGGGCTTTGCCATGGAGGTTCTGACGTAACTGAAGAAGGCTTTGTAGTTTCCCTTTGTTTCGGAGGCTAGTTTTGATTCATAATTGGCTTTAGAGCTTTTCACTAGTGATCTAATTTGCTTGTTGAAGCTAAGGAGGGAGTTTTTCCAATTTGGAATTTATTCCTTTTTACCCTTGGACAACAGTTTCTTCCTTTTGTTGTAAAGCTTGTTGATAGAGAATGTCCACCAAACAGGTATGTGTTTCCTTGAGGAGTAGGTTTTAGTTCTGTTGGGTATGGCTGAGTCCATGCAGTTGTACAGGTGCTTGTATACTGCATTGGCGTACTGTTCATCATAGTTGTTTGCATCCTGTGAGGGGGGGCAGTGGTGTGCAGCCACAGATACCCTCCCTTAGGAGTTTGTAGTCAGCTGCGTTCGAGAAGTTTTTTTAGCTTGATTATGGCTTGGGGGGGGGGTTGGGTAGGATAGAAACTTTGAAATAGACAGTCAGATGATCTGATCTCACCAGGGAAGTGGTGCAGCAGTTGCCTATGTTGGTGAGAACCATGTCCAGAATGTTATTCCCCTTGTGGGAATGAGACGAGCTGGTCTAGTGCGTTAGAATTGATGAAGTCAAGGAATTGTTGAGTGAGTGCATTAGTGCAGGAATAGTTCATCCAGTCTGTGGTGGGGTAGTTGAAGTCACTAAGGATCAGGGTGTTAGCGGTAACTTCATGGAACCAAGTAGATCCAGGTAAGAGGAATGGGTGTCCTGAGTCATGGAGGGGTGGCCTATGGCTGGCTATAACTTGGATGGGTATCTTGCCAACTGTCAGTTGCACCTGGAGTAGTTCCAGTGCATCATGCTGGCAAACCACTCTGGAGGTGTGCCTGTCCTTAATGAAGATAGAGACTCCACCACCTGTGGTCTTCCTGACCTCATTTTGGGGTCAGAATGTGTGGAATGAGATATAGCCTGGTATGGCAGGGGTGCTCTCCACAGCCCTGAACGACGTTTCAGTGACCGCACAGACATCGGCATCTTCCAGTGCAAGGAGAGCCTCCAGAGAGTGCAGTTTCAGATTACAGCTCCTAGCCTTAAGCAGCATGACCTTCAGTTTGCTTTTTGACAGATCTTTTATGTTGGAAGATGTGTCTTTGGGACATTGCCTAAAAAGGCACAATGGGGGAGACGAGAACCTTGGCCAGAATCCGGAATCAAAGTGTTGACAGGTAGAAGCCATGTCTGGCCAAACATCAAGCCCTGTCAACCATGTCATCCCAGGCAGACAGATACTGGAACCTCTTGGAATGACACCAGAATCTAAGCCAATTGTTGAAGTCAATTATTTTTTGTTGGTATTCTGGAATCATTCTTGGTGAAAATAGGATGCTGCTTAGGGCTAGGGTCATACCTGCCTGGGACACATACTCTGAGAGCACAATCTTGTCTCTCTTCATATAGTCCATGGAGGTACGTCTCAAGTCATTCACACCAACATGGACAATGACAGAGTCATACTTGCACTTGTTGTGAAGAGACTTAAGTGCATGCATGATGTGGCAGATTCTGGCACCAGACAGACAACTGAGCGTGACCTTCTCCTTATCGAGCCTGGTGAGGGGGGCATCGGTGTGTCTCACAATTGAGTCACCAATGACTAGTATGTTTGGTTTATTGTTATGCCTTGTGGGCTGTGATGGTTTATTGTTTTGCCTTATGGGCTGTGTTTGTGAGACACTGGTGTGTTGTCTGCTGTGTGTGATGTGTTTGGTGTTGTGTGTGGAATATTTGTGAGTGTGTTTTGGAGGTCTCTGCTGTTTAGATAAGCTTTTATTGAGGACCCCTGTATGTATGTTGTGCTTGGCTATGTGATGTGAGTGGTGTCATGTTTGTGCTGGCAATCTCTTCTTTGTCAGGAGAAATGAATGTGGCCCAAGAGAACATGGATTCCAGGTTACTGATGTAGATGCATTTCTCACAAGTAGAAGAATTATGTGCTAGGAGAAGAGGGCTGTCAGTAAACATGAAGCAGTTGCTACACTGTCTCAATATGCCCATGTTGACCAGGCTGGCAGGAGAAACTGATGGGAATTGTCCAGAATACGTGGGCAGACTTATGGAGAGAGGGTTTTGATAAGAGTTTGTCCACAAGAGTGTAGACCACAAAAACCTTAAATGTAAAGTAACTGGCCTGAAGCACAAGTGCTAGAACCAAAACTAAGATGCTTAGAATAACAGGTAAATTTAATAAGGCTACTAACAAGCAATAATAGATGCAACAAAATAAAAGCACTTGAACACTTAAGAGCATGTTTGGTAGTGTTTTAAGATAAATACAATAGGGTCTTGCTCACATGCAGTAGCATCTGTAAAAGTGGTAGTTGTTAAATATGAGTCACTAGAAGAACACACATTATAAGTTTGCCTTTCTTGTTTGGGTGGCCCACTGTACTAGTGGTGATTGCCTCCTGGAAGACAGATTGATGCTTAAGTCAGGTATCTAAGAAATGGCAAACTCCATGGATAAACTGTGTTTTTCAGCCAGACATAGGATCTGGTTAGATTCTTGTTTCTTTTAACATTAGTACTGTAGTGTCACTGATACCAACTGTAATAAAACACTGCATATAAGTGTTAATGATTCCAAATGTTTAATTTTGTGTTTCAGTGACAAATTATTTCCTGCATTTGGATTTGGAGCGCAGATTCCTCCTACATGGCAGGTAATGTGAACTTAATAGGTAATACTGTGATTTCAGCCTCTTTTATGGTATGTCTTTCTTTAGTCTTGCACATTAATGAACTGTCCACCAAAATGCTACCTTTCTGCAAAGTACACAACTGCATTTATTGAACTATAAAGCAAAATATGAAGTTGTAGACAAATATGAAATGTGAGAGCATTTAAGAACTGCACATTATGCCGATTCTACCTGCCTGTTATATGAACCGCCAGACATTATTTAATTAAGTCTTAATTTACCTCACTAAACCTGTTTTATGCTGTCCCATTCTTTATTGAATTTTCCCACTGCATTTTTAATTCATCATTTCCTTATGCATAGTGTTTTGCATGTCTGTTTCTTTCTTTAATAGTGGAATACTGTTCATTGTTTTTTGCATGCCTCTTTAACTGCAGATTCTCTTTATTTTAATTCACCTGCTGTTCTTCCATTTCACTGTTGCAGTATTCTTTACAATAGGGATTCCCTGCCAAGGGTGACCTGATGTCTGGCTAGTATACCAAAGCTTTTAGATTGCTTTAAGGTACATTGTACATCACATGTATGCTGCCTGCGTATAACATGTTGCATAAAAGTGATGTCTGGACGTACCGTCCTCAGAACGTCTTTGACACCAGTCCAAATGTCATCTTTTGATTGTTGGTCTGAACTCCTGCATCGTTGCTGGTTCACCAGGTTATTTCGGGTAAGTGCCCCATTGGGGGTTTTTGCTCTTATCTTTTTTTCCTATTGTTTGTTGCTTGTGGAGTTCATGTCATTCAGAAAGGGTAAATGCCAGTGACGGAGACAGATTCCCCATAAAGACCATCACAGTGCTTATTTTGTCTTGGTGCTTACCACGACCATATGCCCTGTTCCATTTTTCAGGATTTCGTTCCAAAGATTCTCCATCGTTGACTTTCTTCTTTAGGCCTGCATTTGGAGAACCAGCTAAGCTTTTGGCGAAAGACACTATGGAAGGAACTTCCTGCTCTGAGGGTCAGCTACCCATGAAAAAGAAGGGCAAGAAGTGTAGATCAGATTCTTCGGCTGTACTGCCTCCACTGGACGTCTCTCCTGAGGTTAGTGAAAGCCTGGAGGATCACCTGGCTCCTCCATTGGATTCCTCTGCCTCAACCGCTTTGAAGGCAGGCATGGATCTCACCTCACGCATGTCCCTGGAGGCCTTGCAGATGTCCGCTTTGGATGTTCAGGGGTAACCACAACTGATTATTACTAAAGGGCCTAGGGTGTTCCTCACATTTTGGTTGGGGAGAAGTTCTGACTATGATTGTGGAATGTCATCCAGCTTCTGAGCCTTCTAAGTTTTACAGGTCAGGCATCCCTTTGAAAAAGAAACAAAAAGCAAAGTATGTTTCTCCTACACCTAAGAACCCTCAGAGTGAATGGCACAATTTCACTCAGGGTTTGTTTAATCCTGTTATGGCTTTAAATTCTCCTTAGGGAATTTCTGTCCCCATTCCACCTTGATCCTCTACTCCTCTGAAAAAGCCTCGGGAACAGGAATCTTTTGAGGAAGAGGTAGAGTCAGATGATTCATCCCAGATTCATCCTCCTTTAGATTAGGTAGGAGGAGGAATCCACTAGTTCTGACACTCCTTTTGAGGACACAATTTCCAGGATGAAGGATTTTTTTAAATGGAATTGTGGCTAGGTTTCTGAGGTGCAGAAGAGATATTACAAGCTTTTGCAAATGGACTCTCCCAGACTTTATGCTGTCCTTCCTCTTCTGGCTTCATTGTTGGATGCCTTTTCTACTGTGTCTTAGGCTTCCAATTCTCAGCCCCCTTGCCCTCAAAAAACCTGATGGGTTTTATAGGGTGTCTGAGGATTGCAAGTTTGTATATAGATGTCCTTCATCTGATCCCTCTGTGGTGTCTGTGGCATCTGACAAGCCTTCTCAGTTACTGCCTTCTACAAAGCTTCTTTCTTCTGATAAAGACAGCAGGACTATGTAAAGGCTAGGTAAGAAGGTTTATACCTCTGCTACCTTGGCTTTTAGGGCTGCCAGTTGCCAGGCCCTTATGTCCAGATACATTTTTGGATCTTCTTTCTCAGGCCTGTCAGGTAATTTCTGCTCTCCCTGATTCTGAAGGGAAGACTTTCACTCTCTTTTCTTGCTGGAGTCCTCTTCTCGGGTGGCTTGCCATTCTGTTAAGTGCAATTATAATGCAGCAGATGCTTCTTCCAGAGCTGCTGCTTTTGGTTCAGTGGTGAGGAGATATTCCTGGCTTTGATTTCAACCTTTCCCTGATGATAGTAAGGCTAAGTTGATGGATGCTCCTCTGGATACCAAGCACTTATTTGGTGCAGCTGCTACTGATTTTTTAAGTCTCCAGTATAAAGGCAAAGCTTTACTGGAATTTAAACATGTTTTTGTTTCTCCTGTGCCTAAATTTCAAAGCAATTACCATGATAAGCCTGCCCTTGTTTGTAGTCAGTCTTGCCCTCCTCCCAAGGATATAAAAGGGGGTAGGGGTAAAAGGGCTCCTTCTGCTGAAGCTGCCCAGAATCATGTGACACAGAAATCTCCTTTTCCTTACAAACTAGGTGCTGTCTGACTGTCCTCTTTCTCTTTCTCTTCATCTTTCCCTATCCCTTCCAGTTTGATTAAAGATTACTCAGGATTCCTGGTTTCTGTCCATTGTCCACCTAGGGTATTATATGATCTGGAAATCTCTTCCCCCTTCAGGGGCATTCCTCAGTTCCCTCAAGAAGAGTTAGCTTTCTTTCCAGGGGGTTTCAGGATCTTTTGACTCAGGGAACTATTCAGGAAGTTCCAGTTTCTCAAAGGGGAAAGGGGTTTTACTCCAGAATGTTTTTTGTTCCCAGGAAAGAGGACACTTGAAGACCCATACTGGACCTTTCTCACTTAAACACCTTTCTGAAGGTCTCTTCGTTTTGGATGTTGTCCCTTCAGACTTTATTCCCTTTGCTGCTTCGTCAAACCTTTCTAGTTCCGTGTACCTCAAGGATGCTTATCTTCACATTCCTATTCATCCCCTTTTCAGGAAGTCTTTACATTTCTCTGTTGCTTTTTGTCATTTTCAGTTCTCTCTCTTGCCCTTTGACCTTTCTACTGCCCCGAGGGTGTTTACCAAATGCCTCACTCCTGTAATTGCTTTTTGCAGGCTAAGGGGGATACAAGTCTTTCCCTATTTACACAATCTCCTGTTTCAGGCATCCTCTCCAGAGATTCTACTGTAGCATCTTCACTTTGCCATTTCTGTCCTGCAAAGCTCTGGGTTCACTATACATTTCCGAAAGTCCTTTCTGCAGGATAAAGACTATTCCAATGCTGGCATCCTTGCCTCCTCCTAAGACTTGACTTTAATTTCTTTCTTTCAGTCCCTTCTTCCTCAGGCCTTGATCACAGCCAGGGAGTTTCTGAGAGCTCTAGGTTTTATGGCCTCCACCATTCCTATGTTCCCTTTTGCCAAACTCCACATGAGAAAACTTCATTGGTTTCTAAAGTCCGTTTGGCTTCAGCATTCTCATCCCCTGGACTTCTTACTTACTTTTCTTCATGCTTCAGGCTGGAGTTTCAGTGGTGGATTCAGCAGTTGACTCTCAGTCCAGTGCTTCCTTTTCAACCCCTTCTTCCCTCTCAGGAGCTGTTCATAGATGCTTCAGACATTGGTCACCGCATGAAAGGAAAGAACACATCAGTGTCAAAAGAGGTGAGAGCCCGTCTTCTGGTACATCAAGCATTTCACCCTCTATTCTTCCCAGGACCTCCCAAGGTGTTTGCAGATAATGCCACAGTGATGTGGTATGTCAACAAACAAGGTGGGACAAGATCCTGTCTCCTATGCCAGTTGGCTTTTCTAATGTGGGAACTAGCTATCCAATATCGTGTAACTCTTCAGGCAGTTTATAGTCTCTCAAGTCAGAACATTGTGGCAGACTCTCTGAACAGGTCCATAACACAATCTCATGAGTGGATGCTTCACAGAAATGTGTTTCTGGACATAGTCCACTAGTGGAATACTCCTCAAGTGGATCTATTTGCCTTCCCTCTGAATAGGCAACTTCCTCTTTTTTTGCCAGAGTCCCAGGAAGGGAATGTTTATTTATGCTTTTCCTCCCCTTTCCTCTCATTCCAAAAGTCCTGTTTAAGATGCTCCCAAAATCATGCTGGTGCCTCCCTTTTGACCCAGATAGCATTGGTACCCTCTTCTTGCCAAGGGCAATTATCACAAGTTACCTCACAGAATGGACCTAGTCACACAAGACAAGGGATCTCTCATCCATCTGACCTGTCCAATCTTCAACTGATACCGTGAGTGATAGGATTTTGATTCCATACAAACATCCTTTTTCGGAGGACATGCTTAGGGTCCTGCAGGAGGCCAGGAAGCCCACAACTGGGAAGGTTTGCTTATCCAAATGGAAGAGGTTTTCTGTTTGGTGTCTTTCTTCTAACCTGGATCTTCTTTCTGTGGATGTTCCTTTAGTTTTATGTTATCTGTGTGAACTGCTCAATGCTCGGTTGGCTTATTCTTCTGTTAAGGCCCGCTATTATTGCTTGCCTGCCTTCATCACCTCTTTTAGCTTCTAGATTTGAGGCTAAACAGTTTATTAAAGGGGTCTTTCATATTAGGCCTGCCAGGAAGCCTGTCCCTCCTCCCTGGGATCTTAATTTTGTTTTAGAAAAATTGACCCAGGCTCCTTTTGAGCCTGCAGCTTCGTCTTCCTTACAGTATTGTTCTTGGAAGATTGTACATTTCGTAGCCCTTACTTTTTCTGACAGATGGGTGTCTGAGCTTCAAGCCCTTATGGCTTGTCCTACTTTTTTTAGAGTTCCACAAGGACAAGTTGTCCCTTCTTATTAATCCTTCTTTTATGCTCAAAGTGGTGAATGTTATGCTCAAAGTGGTGAATGTGTTGTATCTTAGTCAGTCTATTCATTTGCCCACTTTTTTCCCTTCTCCGCAATCTGCTAGTGAGAAGGTGCTGCACACTTTGGACGTGCGTAGACAAGTCAGATTTGGAAGTAATTATGGCTTTTCCACAGTGATTCAGTGCAATTTAAAAGTGGGACTTTTCAAGTCCCACTACTCTGCACAGTGGGCAATGGGATGAGGCAGCTCAAACCATGAGTGTACCATTGATAACGGGACGGGTGGCAACCATAGTTCTTAAAAATATCTAAACTAGTGCATGTTTTAATGTAGTTTGGTAGTCTGTTCCATGTATCAGCTGCTTTGTCAGAGAACCAATTAGTACACTTCTCATTCCTACAAAATCTTCAACTTAGGTTGTCTGATGGATTTCTACTACTTTTTGGTAACCCCAAACTTTCCCTGAGATAATTGTCACTAAATGTCCTATATATCTGAATAAGATCTTCTTTTCAATATCTATAAGAGACACTGTACTTATTTATAATAACTTAAATTTTCACATCCATTGATGCTCTTTGTATATTTCTGCTGTACTCTTTCCAGTTTACTCATGCTTGTTCTTTTATAAGGTTTTCATATTGTTATTTTATACTCAAGTTTGGGTCTAATGTAATTAACAAACAATGACTTTATCATTTCTGATTTCCTACACTTTATAAATCTTTTTATGCAACCTATAGTTCTGTAACTATCGTATACTAATTGGTTTATATGATCAGTAAAACTAAGATAGAGCTACCGATAGCTCTACCCATATACCCAGGTCCTTAAATGAATCTACAGTTTCAATCACTGTGTGTTGTAATAATTATTCAACATTCAATTTATATTTCCAAAATCTCATATGCTTAGCTTTTGATATATTTATCAGCATATTATTCTCCTGTGCCCAAATAGTCAATTTAGTCAAGTTCTTTTGCAGACATCCCTTATCTGTAACACATGTAATCAGTTTACCCAGTTTCAGGTCATCTGCATACAGACTGTAGAACACCTTAGATGAAAAAGATAGGTCTGAAAGATACAATCTAAACAAGTAAGGACCTAGGACAGAGCCCTGTGGGACACCCTGACTGTAACCACGAATCTCACCTATCCATTTGCTGTGTGATACTTGCCATGTCCTATTTGTAAGCCATACAGCTATCCATCTTATCAAGAGTAAATCAATATCTAGCTGTTATAATTTATTGATCAGTGTATTCTGTATGACCCTGTCAAATGCTGAAGTTAGAGCTATATAAGTAACATCATGGCACAATTTTTCATTTATAGCTGTTATTATATTGTTATAGAACATCATCTTACAGATGGTAATAGAATTTCAGTAATTGCATGCTGATATATGGTTTCAAGTCCCAACCTTCCAATTCTGAGAATAACTTTTCCAATATTACATTCTCCATTATTTTTCCACAACATGAAAGTAAACTTAATGGTCAGCATGACTCTGAGTTTGTCCAACTGTCCCGTAAAGACTAAGGTTTAATACACGCATGTCTCCAGTCTTGAAGACTTTCCCCATATTTATATGACCTAGTAAGTAATAGATATAATGGTATCTCCCTTTTTAATTTCTCCAAATCTTTTGAGTTTCTAATACCATGATGTGAATGGACTCCATTCCTAAGTCAAAGTACAATTTAAGTTCAGGAAATTAGTATTGTTTCACTCTTTGATGTCAACCAAAAGTGCTCCTCGCAGCACCCACAGTGTGCCCAGTAATGACTCCTTCTGCAATTTGTACAGAGTTGCATATATTAGTAGTATATCTAAATATGATTGTAGACTATTTTTTATAAGACCCATTGCTTCTACTACTATTGGAACTATCTGGGTATCTCTCTTCCACATTGCTTTCGTTTCTGCTTGCAAATCCTGATATTTTATGGCTTTTTTCTCTCTGTACACAGGACACTGTAGTCACTGGGTGTGGTGATTTCAGTGATCAATGCTACCTTTGTCTTCTTTTCTTAGACCACTATATCTGGTTTTCTAGCATCTTTTGAACTGTTGGCAATGGATTATCCCATATGATGTAGACCTCATCATTTTCTGTGATGCTTTGTGGCTCATGTTTCCAGCGATTTTCAGTCACTTCAGTACCATAATGCTTGCACAATCCTGAGTGCAACAGTCTCGCCACATTATTATGCCTTTCAGTATACAGTCCTTCTGCTATTAGTATGTTGCAGCCAGCAATGAGGTGTGCAACTGTTTCCAATTCTGTTTTACAAAACCTACATTTGCCTGTTTTTCCCACATATTCAGTGGACTTTGTAAATCAGCGTGTACGTAGCCCACTATCCTGTGCCTCCAATATTAACCTTTCATCTCTTGGTTTGAATTCGCCTCTCCTTAACCATTCCTGCATTAGTTCCTGATCAACATGAGATTCTTCCAGAAGTTTTCTATACTTGCAACTATAATTATGCATTTTGCACATTCCTTGCCTTCTCATCTGGTCCTTCACCTTTAATTCTTTTTTTTTTTTGTTTTTTGGCATATTCAGTTGCTGCCTGTTTTTTATCCATTTGTGGTTTGATTTCCATCCCTGCTTGACGCCGATATGCTTCCGCTAGCCTAAGCAGGGGAGCCATCTTAGATTTATTCTCCTCATGTTTCAAAACTTTCACTACACTTGGGTCTTGTGAAGTCAGCAGATATGTGTGGAGTTCCACTATTGCAGATCTGTACATGTAATCAGTTTCAAGGAGGCCCAACCCTCCTTTGGAGCAGGGAATATATAATTTAGGTATGCACTGATTTTTATAAATCATTTGTTGAGCATGAAACATCCTTCTTGTTTTCCTATCTAATCTATCCAACACGTTTTGGGTCCAGTCAGTCACTTCAAAACTGTGTGTTAGGACAGGAAGAGCAAATTGGTTTATAGCTTGGATTTTATTCCTAGATGTCAATGCTATTTTCAGGATTAATTTAAGTCTTCCAAAGTACTCCTTACTAAGATTTATTTGCATTTGTTCGTGTTTTATTGTTGATCCTTCATCAGTTCCCAAATATGTATACACTCCCTCTTGCTCAAGTTCTTTTGCATCACATTCTTGTCCCAAACTGATGTTTTCTTGGTGCTGCAGTTTTCCTGCTTTAAATGTTGCTTTTGTACATTTATCAAGACCAAATGACATTCTTATATCATCTGAAAAAGTTTTGACAACCTGCAGTTGTGCTTTCAGTTCCTCATCTGATGAGCTGTACAGTTTCAGATCATAGACAAAGAGAAGATGAGAAGTCTTTACACTTTGTTGTTTTCTTGGAGCCAAATTGTAGCATAGACTAAGCTGTTAAGTAGACAGCTTAATGGGTTAAGGGCAAGGCAGAATAGCAGCAGTGACAGAGAGCCACCCTGGAATATCCCTCTTTGAATTTTTATCCCTGGAATAATAATTAGTCCTTTGTCATGGCTTAATTGCAAAGTGGTCTGCCACTGTTTCATGATCACTGTAATGTAGTCGACCAGTGTAGGGTATATCTTATACATTTTTAAGCACTTTTTTATCCATGAATATGGGATACTATAAAATGCTAATTTGTAGTCAATCCATGCCATTCACTATGACTTTAACAACAACTGATCCTTTGCTCCATATGACTTACTTTTATTGCCCTTTTATTGTATTGTCATAATTGAGTTTTCTTCTAAATGACTATTGACTCTGTCTGCATCAGTTCCAGTGTATAGTGTATACGTTGTTGGAAGGCAGGTTATTGGTCTATAATTTTTAGAGTATCTTGCAGGTTCACTGTTAAGTAGGAGCATTGTTTTTCCTGTTACCCATGTTGGTGTCTGTCCGGGGTGCACATGCAATAGTTCTTACTCATGGCTAAATCTTCATGCAAAGATGTTAATACTTTTAAACAGAAGTTAGGTACTGCATCTGGGCCTGGGGTTTTCCAATTTGAGGCTTTTCTTAATTTTGTTTCAATCTCTCTGGCTGTTACTTCATCCCATTTCATATGCTGTATCTTTAAAATTCTTATTCTTTCTTTTACTTCTATCCATTTAGCATCTTTGTTATGTTCCACAGGATCTTCATAGATACTTCTCCAAAATGTATCTATTTCTTCTTTTTTTGGTGGTCTTTCAGTTCCTTTTACCTTGTTGCCCAATTCTCTATAAAACTTTTTTGGGTTATCAATAAATTGCTTATTTTGTACTTTTACTTTATATTTATCTGCGTATCTTCTATGTTTTTCTACCTGTGCTGAGAGTTTTGGTTTGTTATTTGCGATAATGCATGATAGATTCTGATCTGTTCTAATACTGTGCATTGCTTTTATCACATCTATCTTTCTAAGTATTTTCGTTGATCTTTTCCCTCTTCTATACTCTTCTGACAGTGACACTTCTTGTTTTAGTTGCTTTATAGTTTTCTCTATTCGATACTTCCATGATGGTATTCGATTTTTCCCCTTCTGTCCCTCACTACCCTGCATTCTTGTGGTAGAACTTTTATCAATTATTAATTTAGCTGTAGAGTAATATGTCCTGTTTACTTCTGTTATATTGCATAGATCTCTATGGATAGTCCTAATTACTGTGCTCATTTGTTTTACTAAATTTCTGACTTTTTGGGTATTATTGACCTTCTGCAGTCTATTTCTTTCATTCATCTTAATATGTCTATCTCTATTAAGTCAAGCAACTCTTCCCTTAGCTCATTTTCTTCTAAACAGAGGGCACATTTTTTGTTCTCCATTTCCTGCGGGCATTCTATAGAAAGTTCTATAGCAACTTCCTGTGGCACATTGTCTTCAGTTTCATCCTGTGTCATCCATTGCTCTGTCGTATGAGAACTCGCTGGCCTTTCACTCCTCAACATTAACTGTGTCAGTTTCCAAAGTTTTCTGTTCCTTCTCTTGCCATCCAGCTTCAAGTGAATGTTTATACTCATTTCCTGTGGAAAGCTCCAAAATATCTTTATGTGGTACCTGAACAATTGCTTCCCATTCTACTGGTTTCTCCTTAATTTGGAGTTCCATTGCTGTATCCTTTTGTGGTATTTTAATGGTACTATAAGTTCTTGCTGAAGTGTTCTCAGGTTATTATTACTTACAGTGCCTTGTTTGGATCCAGTTTGCATAGTTCTTTTTCAATATAATCTATTTTGAGTCCAGTATCTGAGGTTATCTGGATATCACAAGAACAACTTATCACCCCCTTTGTGGAGCCAAACTGTTTTGCATAAGATTTTGTAACTCTATGTATAATTTGTAGAATTATAGAAGAAATTTTAGAATCTACACACAGTTTATCAATTTATGTCTTTACTCCTTCCACATCTTACCTGCTATAAAATGGTTTCCTATTATGTTCAATGTGATGCCCCACCACTGGACCAGTAAACAAGGAGCCTCAATCCTCCCCACTGGCAACAGTGGGGGACGTACACCAGGAGGGTGACAAGCACACATACATAGTATTTCCAGATGCAGCTCTCTGCAGTCAGTGCAATTTCCCTTAAGACCACACAGAGACCACAGACAGTCCAGGGCTGGTTTCTCCCTCTTTCTCCAGTTCCCCAATAAGACTCCCCACTTGCACAGTTATAGAGTTGAGATCTCAGCCAAGTGACCAAGCCAAGACCTTCAGCACCTTCTCTGTCCAATCAGTGCTTTGTGTCCCTGTCCAAGTAGCTGACACACACACTCTTTGAGGTTTGATTCACACACACACACACACACACACACACACACACACACACACACACACACACACACACACACACACACACACACACACACACACACACACACACACACACACACACACACACACACACACAGACACACACACACACACACACACACACACACACACACACACACACACACACACACACACACACACCTGGGAAAGACTGGCACAGGTTTACTAGCTATGTCCCCTTTTGCCAGACCCTAAAGTAGTTACCACTGCCACCAGTCAACTCCTTATCAGCTACTTTAAGGCCCTTAACAAAGGGTGTCCAATCCTACTACATAATATTAACAGTAACACAAATGGTAGTTTGACCAAGAGCAAGGCTATTAGGAGTGGCCCACACAGTGTCGCCAAACAAATATGCAGGTACTCTCAAAATTTAAATATCTCTACACAGATCAGCCACAGTGAAAGGTTTAATATATTTAATAATAAGTAATAAAAACAAGACAATACTAAATATCTATTCACAGTGGCATCAGAGTTCAAAACCACAGGAAATATTTAAAACAACATTGCAGGGCAGTCTCTGATTAATAAAGAAAAAACATCTAAACTAAGCTTTACTGTATTTCTGACTGTATCTAAGAGAATTACTATACCCTAGAAACTTACTTCATTAGAGCAAGGCAGATGTGTGGTGAATGGTTCTTGTCAGGTCCAAAACTGAATACAGAATGCCCTTTCTCACTAAGAGACTTCTCAAATTAGTATCTAAAATACTACTTCTGGGATAGCTTGCATAATGACATAATTTCTTGTAATTTGACTGCTAGTTCCCAGGCCAAACAACCATTGATGAAGCTGGCAGTATTTAGCATTTGCCTGTAAAAATATACAGGCAAGGGCTTCTCCTCAGATCTCTGGCAGATGCTGGAAGTCATAAAACAATTGCATTCCTTCATGCTTTCAAGACTAGTAATTAATTCATATAAAATGAAACACACAACAACGAAGTAGATGAAACACCAGGTAAAATTTAATGCATAAATAATTAAGTATTAACTATTTCAATAATTCAATTAACTCAATTAATTACCATATTCACATTCACAAATACCATTTGTAAAACACAAGTCAGCATTTAAAATGACAGTGCAAACTGGAAATGCATTGTAAACAATAAAAAAAGTCAGCAGAAAAATATACCAAAGCAAATGTTTTTAAAAATTCATGGACACTTCCTGATTTAATCATCCTGGATGCAAAGTACCATAATTAAAAATAAATGAAGTCTCCAAATGGTTGAGCCTTAAATGGAATTTGTCCCTTGATGCCTTAACCCTGGCCAGAACACTAAAGAATAGAGAAGAACCCCCCCCCCCCACCATGGACAGATGAAAAGTGATAAGCAACCAGACTCTCCCTTTTATTGTTCTTAATGTCCAAGAGATGTTCTCTAATTGTTATTCTGGCCATCCTCTTTGTTTGCCCTATGTACCACATTACATTCTCATAACCACATCCCAATATATATATATATATATATATATATATATATATATATATATATATATATATATAAAACCCCACAGGAATTACAATTAAACTTCCCCATTGTTTGATATTTCCTACCATTGATAGTGGTACCTGAAAGATTTCTGATTCTAGAACAAAGGTTACAATTCCCACAGGGAAAAGCTCCTTGTTGAACACTCATCTCTGTTTGCAGAATAGGTTTATTCAATAATTCCTTTAAATTAAAAAATCTGCCATAGGAAAAAATTACCCTATTAGGAAAAATACTACCCAAAAGTTCATCAGAACTGATCATGGGCCAAAGTTGTTCAACAATATATACAACTCTATCACAGAAAACAATATATTTCATAACATAAAAAATGATCTGAAGTAGTTGACTTCATTCATTCTGCACATATGGGTATACGGATCCAATTCAGATCCGAGCCGGCAAAACTTTTCAACTATCAGCTCCAAGTTCCAAGCCCCTCCCTTACCTATATTACATCACTTCCTCCTATCTATCCCTAGATCTCGTTTGCCGCTCTAAGAGTCAGCATCGTGGTCTCTGAGCTCTAAGCAAGGTGGTAAGGTTTTTTGGTCTTTTTGTGTTGGTTGAGTGTGAATACCTTTCCCTCCCTTTGCGTTCGATCGTCGTGTTAGTTGTAAAAAAAAAAAAAAAAAAAAAAAAGAGTTATAAGTGTTTTGTGTTTGTGATATTGGTTTCCCGCCTAAGCCCAATCCCTGTTAGAGTGTGTGTGTGAGTGGGCCGTTAGGGCTTTTACTGTTTCTACTATGACTGAACAGCCTAAGGTTCTTTTTAAGAAGTGCACAGAGTGTGGTCACAAGCTGTCACCAGCCGATGGCCACACTCTGTGTGTTCTATGTTTAGGGGTCGCCCATCTGTCTGCATCTTGCGACATTTGTTCAGGCTTTAACCCTAGGGCTTTGAAGGATCGCCGGGCTAAGCTTGTGGCTAAGGGTCTGCTACCTGCTTCTGCCCTAGAGTCTGCCTCGGTTTCCACCCCAGCCAGTGGCACTGTGCAGGCAGGGACTCAACCACCCACCAGGCCTGCTTCATCGGATTCGTCCCAGACAGGTAGGGACAGAAGGGATAAGGAGAGGTGCCACAAGGAGAGGGACAGGCCTAGAAAAAGATCACCGGACAGGGAGTCTTTCTCCAGCCCCTCTTCAAAGGCACCCAGGTCTCGTTCTCCTCGGCTCCACTCTCCCCATTTCTCGCTGGAGCCAACGGAGCCATCGGAGCCGAGGCACTCCCCTCAGATCTGGCCCAGACCTGAGTCGGTCGCTTCCTCCAGATCGACTCGGAGTGTCTCTGACCTGGATGTGGCCAGGCTGATGAGGAGGTTCATCCAGAACCAGATTCAGATGGGGGTCTTGCCAGGGCCCTCTCCCATTGGAGAGGGTCCTCCTTCTTCAACTAGGTTCCACCCTATTGCACCTTCCCTGATCCGACCCGACACTTCGAGGTTCTTGGGTCTGAGACCTTTCGGAGCTGTTGGGTTGGCGTCGATGGTTCTCGTTTCCTCGACGCCGGCCGTCACCTTGAGTTCCTCGGATCCGATCTCGGATCCAGGAGACTCTCGGAGCTGTGGTCGGGGATTCAGACCCGAGGGTCGAGATCTCGCTCTTTCGGATCCCATCCTTGGTGCCCGGACTACCCCTCCGTCAGCTCCGATCCCTGCTTCGGTGCCGGGGAGAGCCTCTTCCTTACGTTCTACAGAGGTGTGCTCTCCATTGGCGTTCGGGGCAGTGGAAAGGGTTCTCTCCCAGGGGTTGAGACCACAGCTAACCTACATGGATCCTACCCAGACCCCTCTGATTTTGGATTCTGCTCCCATTACCCTGTCTTAGGGACAGCTCGTGCCAAAGCAACCCCAAGTTGTTCCCCTCAGTGAACCCTCGGAGTCTTACAAATCCTCTCCAGAGAGTCCCACTGGAGAGGAACTTCGTAAGCGCAAGTGTAAGAGGAGGCACTTGGACTTCCCTGAGTCCATCACCACTGATACGGACTTGGAGGAAGGAGAGGGTTCCCCCAGATCACCTTCCGAGGACGTCTCGTTCGGAGACATTATGGAGATCCTCCGCCAAAGAGGAGGTTGGTCAGCCCCCAAACCCTCTGCGGATGAGTCCGTATTCCTGGAGGCCTTTGGCGTGGGCTCATCTACTTCCTGTGTCTCCCCTCCAGCAGATCCTTTGGTGGACCTCATCACCACTAGGGCATGGAAGGATCCTGACACCATAGAGCCTATACCCAAAAGGCCAGACAAAATTCTTTCCCCGCCATCAGACAGGCAGGTATGGACCAAAGGAGCCCTGGTAGACGCTTTGGTGGTTGCAGCTGCCACAAAGAAGGAACTGGCACAGGAGAGTTCCTCGGTTCATCCACCAGACAAAGAGACCAAGTCGATGGATCGTTTCGGGAAGCGCATGTACTCGTCAGTGACATTTTCTATTTGTGCGCTGAATTACTTGGCACATGTCATACGACTGCAGCGAGACCTTATATCAGAACTAACTGAGTCGCCCCTGGAGTCTCTGTCACAACAGGACAAGCAATCTTTCACTGCGAAGATGACTACACTGAAATCAGTGACAAATACCTCTATGCATCTCCTCTCTCATGCTACGGAGGGAGCCGCTAGAGCTGTTGGTACAGGCGTTGCCTTGAGGCGTCACGCCTGGATCAGGCTGTGTCAATTTGCAGACCCCTTTAAGGCTTCTTTCATCAACACCCCTTTTGATGGATCATCCCTCTTTGGGAAGACTGTATGCGACACCCTAACCCAGAGTGAGAAGGATGGAAAAACATTGTCAGCCGTTGGAATCCGCTTATCTAACCTCCAGAGGTCCTATTCCAGGAACCAAAAGGGGCAAAAGAAGATGTGGTTCCAGAAATCACAGTCCTTTCATGACACTCAGGAATACCCATCCCCCAGAGGCAGAGGGGGACAAGACTGACGCTGTCCCAGAGGCAGAGGGGGTCCCAGAAACTTCGGGTCTAGGGAAACTTTTTCCGACAGACCCACACAGCAACCCTGAGGGGTTGCCTGGCTGCTGTACTCTGGAGGCAGTCGGGGGAAGATTTTCCTTACATCCAGTGGCATGGTAGTCCATTACTGCAGACCGCTGGGTGTTAAGCATCATATCCAGAGGATATTCTATCCCCTTCATTTCATGTCCCATAACTCCAGCATGCCTTCCAGATGTTCCACCCGCTCACAGGGAGGCTGCAGCCTTAGAGGTTTCGAAGCTGCTGCAAAAACTAGCCATCGAGCCGGTCCCCCCAGATCAATCCGGATCAGGCATCTACTCCAGGTTCTTTTTAGTGCCAAAGAAGACGGGGGACCTCAGGCCCATTCTGGACCTGTCTATCCTCAACCTGTCGGTAGAGAAACTAAAGTTCCGGATGGTCACTCTACAGTCCATTCTACTGTTTCTGAGAGAATGCGACTGGATGTGCTCGTTAGACCTCCAGGACGATTACTATCACATCAAGGTCCACAGGAGCTCTAGGAGGTTTCTATGCTTCCTGCTAGGGGCCAGTCACTTTCAATTCAGAGCCCTACCCTTTGGTCTCACCACAGCCCCCAGGGTGTTCACCAAGGTTATGGCAGTCGTAGCGGCTCACCTGAGACTTCAGGGCATTCAGGTATTCCCCTACCTAGATGACTGGCTCTTCGCTGCATCCACCGAACGTCTCTTGTGTCAGGCCCTACACTACTTCCTCAGTCTGGCTCACAAGTTAGGCATCACGATCAATATCAACAAGTCCCACCTGCTTCTGGTTCAGATCATAGACTTCATAGGGGCACGGTTGGATTTGATTCAGTCAAAGATTTTTCTCACCCCGGAAAGGATAGAAAATCTCAGACTCCATGTATCGGCTATCTTGGATCACTCGGTAGTCACAGCAGCCAATGTTCTCAGGGCCCTGGGTTCGATGGCAGCCGCTATCTCTATCCTCCCTCTTGCACGTCTTCACATGAGAGTCCTTCAGTGGAATCTAGCAGTTCAATGGTCTTGGCTAGACCTTCCGATGAATTTCCACATCCAAATCAATCGGACATGCAGAACGTCACTCCAGTGGTGGCTTCAATCAGCTGACATTTTCACAGGGCGCAGCTTTCTAGCCCCTCTGGCTCAAGCCACGGTGACCACGGACGGTTCCCAGCTCGGGTGGGGGGGGGCACTCGGTCCAGGGCATGTGGTCCCCTCCAGAGTCCAAGCTACACATCAGTGTCCTGGAGATGAGGGCGGTGCTTTTAGCATTGAGAGCCTTTCACCCTGTCTTACCTCCGGGGACAGTAGCCATTCAATCAGACAACATGTCTGTAGTCTTGTACATAAACAAACAGGGAGGGACCCGATCCTACCCCCTTTGTTGCGAGGCCGTGAGGGTTTGGGAGTGGGCCATATCCACCAGCCAGTTTCTCATAGCAACGCACATCCCGGGACGCTACAACATTCTAGCGGACAGTCTCTGCAGGGCAATCCTTCTGCCTTACAAGTGGTCTCTAAAACAATCAGTGGCGGAGAAGATCTTCCGTGTTTGGGGTCAACCTTGCTGCGATCTCTTCGCATCTCCTTCTAATGCGAAGTGCAGCAACTTCTTCGCTCTGATCCCCCCTCTGGGGTTGTCCCCAGGGATGCTTTAGTCCATGCTTGGCCTCCCTGGCTACTGTATGCTTATCCCCCATTACCTCTTATTCCCAAGTTCCTTCAGAGAGCTTGCCGGCTGCAGTGCAGAGTCATTCTCATAGCTCCCTTCTGGCCGCATCAAGTGTGGTTTCCCTTCCTATGGTCTCACCTGTTGGCTCCTCCATGGACTCTAGATCCATGCCCGGATCTGATTTCTCACCCGTCGGGCTTGCCCCTGCCCAACCTAGACAGTCTCAAGCTGACGGCTTGGCTGCTCCAGTTCCCATGATCATCAGGACTCCCGGACTTTCATCCCCTGTTAAGAATATTCTGGTAGCTTCTCTTAAAGCCTCCACTAGGAAACTCTACAATAGCAAGTGGAGACGTTTTTGCGTTTGGGCCTCTCAGCGCAATCTGAATCCGTTTACAGCCCCCGTTCCGGTCATTCTCGAATTTCTGTCCAATCTTTTTCGATCAGGCACAAGTGCTTCTACCATCAAGGTTCAGCTGGCTGCCATCTCTAATTTTCATGTGGGTGAAAATAAGGTTGCTCTGGCTTCTGCCAAATTGTGTAAAGCTTTCCTGAAGGGCACCTTTTTATTGCGACCACCAGTTAAAGAAACGGTGCTCCCCTGGGATCTGACTTTAGTCCTTCAGGCTTTGACCTCTCCCCCCTTTGAGCCAGCCGGTTCAGTTCCGATGAAGTTTTTGTCGTGGAAGACAGCCTTCTTGTTCGCCATCACGTCAGCCAAGAGAGTTTCTGAGTTACAGGCCTTATCCTCCTTGCCCCCTATTTGGTTTTCCACAAGGATAGGGTTTTGCTGCGTACGAACCCTTCCTTTCTTCCCAAGGTGTCCTCAGCAGCCAATATTAATCAATCTATAAATTTGCCAGTCTTCTACCCAAATTTCCAAAATAGAGGTGGACGTAAGCTTCATTTATTGGATGTCCATAGACAGCTTCGTTTTTACCTACATAGGACTAAACCCTTCCAGAAGTCGGATCAGCTGTTTGTCTCCTTTTCAAAACCATTTTTGAGCAAAGCGGTTTTGAAAGTGTCCTTAGCAAGGTGGATCGCTCTCTGTATTGCACAGGTTTATAAGGACAAAGGTTTATCTCCTTCTGATGTACTGAAGGCTCATTCCACTAGAGCAATGGCCACTTCTGCAGCCTTCTGGTCATGAGTTCCGTTAGACGATATCTGTGTGGCAGCGACTTGGGCCAATTCGCACACGTTCATCTCTCATTATAAACTGGATCTTATTTCTAGAAGGAGAGCATCCTTTGGCTCTGCGGTGCTCAGGAATATCCTTCCATAAGGGCCTCCCAGGAATAATAGTAGCTGGGGACTCTGTCCCATATGTGCAGAATGAATGAAGTCAACTACTTCAGATAAAGAAGTTATGTTCTTACCATAACGTTCCATCTGAGTAGTAGACTTCATTCTTCTGCACCTTCCCTCCCTCCATCCCCCTCACTTTCAGGTTTTTCCTGTTTAGGATTGTGGTTATGTTGCCACTGGTGTCAGCAAACTCAATCTGGGGATAGATAGGAGGAAGTGATGTAATATAGGTAAGGGAGGGGCTTGGAGCTCGGAGCTGATGCTTGAAAAGTTGTGCCGGCTCAGATCCGAATCGGATCCGTATACCCATATGTGCAGAAGAATGAAGTCTACTACTCAGATGGAACGTTATGGTAAGAACATAACTTCTTTTTTTCTTTAGTTTTCCTGGAATAAACAACCCTTCTCTGTGTATTGACCATGCTGTTACACTTACTAGCCTTGTTCTTCGCAAGTTCTACATTTTCTTTCATATAACCCCTATCAAGCAATCTCTGCTCCACCTCATCCCAAAAATTTTCTTAAGATGTCCCTGGGAATTATTTGCCCAAATACGCTTGCATTCTCCATAGGGTAGTGCCTTGATCAAATGTAAGGGATGCATACTCGAGGCATGCAAGAAACTGTTCACCGCAGTAGGTTTTTGAAAGGGTTTATACTGAACTTTCCTATCACCATCCACAAAAAAAACACACATCCAAAAAATTAATGTTTTTTTTTGTCCATATGAAAACTGAATTTTAACCCATGAGGGTTTAAATTAAGCCCTTCAAAAAATATTACAAATTCCTCAAAGGGACCCTTACAAATAATGAGTAGGTCGGTTATGAAACATTTATACACGACCACCCTATTTTTAAAGAATTCTGTTGAGTACATAAATTGTTTTTCAAATTCACCCATATAGAAAATTGCATATGAAGGGTAAGCTGCCCCCATAGCAGTACCTCTGTTTTGCAAAAAAACTTTATTATCAAACAAAAATAATTATGACTCAAACAAAATTCCAGCAGTTCCACGATGTATGATGAACGTGGACCCTCACCAAGAATTCTTCCAACCGCTTCAAGCACCCACCGCACATCAGTGTTTGAATAAAGGGCAACCACTTCAAGACTGACCCAAAAATAATCATTTTGCCATTCTAGATTCCTAATACATTTGCGCAAGTCCTGACTATTCTTAATATGAGATGGAATTTTATTAACATAAGGTTTTAGTAAGAAAGCCAAAAAAGAACCAACATTGTACATAAAAGAACCCCTCCCTGAGACAATAGGTCTACCTGGGGGGTCCTGTTTATCCTTATGGATTTTAAGTATAGCAAAAAATATGGGGTCCTGAGGGTCTGAAATATGTAAACTTTTGACATCCGAATTTGTCAAAAAGCCCAACCTTTCTCCTTTCTCTAAAAGTTCAAGTAACAATCTATTAAAACTTTTTACTGGGTTCATGAGTAAACAGGTATAATCATTAACCTGTCCCAATAAATTACCCATCATTCTGTTATAATGAGTTCTATTCATAAGCACCCAGTTACCTCCTTTATTTGCTTCTTTGAACACTACATTATTAGCCTGAGCTCAGAGTTTCTTTAAAGCCTGCCATTCCTCTTTGCATAAATTAAAATTCTTACATCTAAAGTTTTTGAATTCCTTTTCAAAGTTATACTATAACACCAACTGGTGCATTTTAGGTGGGGAAAAGGTGCTAAAAGAGAAGGGGAGTGTAGGTACTTTTAAATGCCCATAAGCTATATTAAAAACATCCAGACTTCAGCTTCATTTTCTGCCAAACTTTCCAAAACACTGTCATAATCATATACTGATAGATTTAACAGAGAATCATCAATATTATCAATACTGTCTACATTATCAGAAAACATTGCCTATTATCATAAACATTGTTCTCTTTTTTAGAAAAAAAACTCTAAGGTGCAATTTGTGGCAAAATTTGCTTGCCTCAATCAGTAAACTAGCTGAAGAAGGCAATTTCATTGGCACAAATTTTGCGCCCATTAACAGTACCTTAGTGGCTTCAAAAGAAAGTTCCAGATTCAATATATTGATGATAGTATGTCCATTTTGTTCACAAAAAGTGGAATATAAAGTTCACTTGTATCTTCCCGTTCGTTTTGGATCTACCGTTTTTTCCATTGACTCCCTCATTAGACCTCTGCTGCTGAACCAATTGGACAGTTCAATTAGGTGATCCCTCTAAAGGGATACTCTCAAAAGAGACACTCTTTTTTGAAGATAGTTCACTGGAAGACACTGAGAAGTCTCTGCTCGAACTCCGAATATTTTGTTGTCTCCTTTTAGATCGCCCACAACATTGTCATTGGTAAACCTGCCCAGAGTGGAAATCATTGATTTCATTTAATCATTGCTGACATTTTTATTGTTTACAATGCATTGAAATAATTAATACTTAATTATTTATGCTATTTAAGATGCTGGTGTTTTTGCAAGAAATGATCCCTTGAAGGCGAAAAGCTGAGGTACCAGGATTAAATTTTACCTGGTGTTTCATCTACTTCGTTGTTGTGTGTTTCATTTTATATTTTCTACGCATCATTTGTTTCTTCTAGCAATTAATTCACCCCAAAGACAATACAGAAAGCTCCCTAGTACAGACATTGTGTCTCTTGTTACATTGAAAACTGAAAGATAACATCTTTTATGGCCTAGCCATAAAGTAATTTAATTTCAGTTATTTTTCTGAAGTTAACCTCCTGTATTCCAGTTTCCACTGTTAAAATATATACATTTAAACAGTTACAATAGTGCATGTACATTTATGTTTTCTTCCAGTAGAGCATATTGTGGCCACATTTCAAAGAGCATTCTGCAAATACCCTTTTCAACACACATGTCTGTACAAGCAGTTTGATATACACATGACATACAGTTCTAATACATTTGTAACACAAGCATCTTGTATAAATCATTTCGATATTCACCAGTGACATATAATTATTTACAAAATTCCAGCTAGCTGGGCTGGCAGTATCTCCTTTCATCACACTTCTTGCCCCCTCAAAGGCTCAAGCTACTTTTTCAAGTGACCTTTGAGAAACGTTGCTGGGAGGGATGAGCCAATCTGTGGATATATTACCCCATACCCTAACTTGAGATCCCAGCTGCCTTGGCATTGCTGACCCCATTATAGTGTTGCACTGTCGTATCATATGCTTGCAACCCTAGGCTCCACCATAGTAACTTGGGATTTTGCTGGATGGCTCCCTGCAGCCGTAGATCCCCCTCAGATGACTCTTACCTTCTACTGCAAATACGTAGCACCAGGGCCTTTCTAACATGGTAAGGTTTCATCATGTTAACATGGTACAGTTTGTGCTCCTGCCTTGCAGTTCTACCATGTTGTGAACATCACAGACCTTCCTTACCACTTTGAAGGGTCCCTCCTGAGCTGCCTGCAGCTTGTTGTGTCTGACAGGAATGAGAACCATAACCTGCTGCTCCATAGCATACTGTCTAGCTCAAGCATTCCTGTCATATCAGACCTTTTTCTGCTGTTGGGCTTCTGCAGGTTCTCCTGGGCCATGCCCATGAGTTTCCTGAGCCTTGTCCTGAGGTTTAGGACATATGCCTCAAGTGACTCCTTGTGGGATTCACACTCACCCTCCCACTCATCGTGAATCAAATCTAGAGGTCCCCTCACCCTATGCCCATACTGCTACTCAAAGGGTGAAAAACCTGTGGATTCCTGGGGCACCACTCTATAAGCAAATAACAGATGAACCAAGTATTTGTCTCGCTCCCTCTTCAGCTGGTCTGCAAATGCCCGTAGCATGGTCTTTAGTGTAGAATTTAACCTGTCCACCAGACCATTAGTCTGGGTTGGTAGGGGGTGGTCTTTAGGTGCTTCACCCCACAGAGCTTCCAGCAGGTTTGACGTGCAATTGGCACCTCTGTCAGTCAGTATTTCTTTTGGGAAACCTACCCTGCTGAAAATCTCTAACAAAGCGTTTGCCACCTCTTCTGCCTCAATGGAGGACAGAGCCACTGCCTCAGGGTATCTGGTAGCATAATCTACTACCACTAGGATATACAACTTCCCTATGGAACTTGGGGTACCCAGAGGCCCCACAATATCCATAGCTACTCTCTGAAATAGCTTCACAATCACAGGCAAAGGCATCAAAGGAGCTTTGACCTTCTCTCCTGCCTTGCCTACCTTTTGGCACTCCTCATATGTCCTGCAGTACCTTATGTCCCTGGAAATCCCAGGCCAATAAAAGTTCTGCATAATATGTCTCTTGGTACACTTTATGCCCATATAACCTACAGAGGGAATGTCTTGAACTATAGCTAGAAGTGCCAGATGGTAGGCTGCTGGCACTACCAACTGCTTTATTCTCGCACCCTCTAGCCCTCCCTCAGGGTTCCACTCTTTATACATTAACCCTTTGTCCCAGTATATGGATTTCAACTTTCCTTCAGAATCAGGTGCCTCCCTGACTACCTCCATCAAGCCTTGTAATGTAGGGTCTGAGAGCTGAGCCTTTGTCAACTCTCTTTTTGTTACTCTTCCCAGCTCCCCTTCCACAAGAAGTCTGGTATCCTCTGACAAAGGTGCCTCACTGTCAGTTTGGGTCCTACTCCTCCCCTCTGCCCTTACAGTCACCCTGTCCAAGGGAACATCAGTATCCACAAGCATTTGTGGTTCGCCTTGAGTCTCACTGCTGCAGGGTAGCTCCCTTCCTGAAGTAGCCACCTCACCAGTCCTGGCTTCAAGTGTGCGGTCTGTCTGAGTCTCCCCAAAGCTACCAGATTCACATGGTTGTCTCCAAGCCTGACTGCATGTAACTGCATACACACACAAGGTACTGCATTATCAAAATCATTCCCCATCAGGACATCTGCAAGGATATCCTCAGACATACCTACTTGCTTGCTTCCTTTCCACCCTCCCAGTCAAGGTGAACCCTAGCCAAAGGTATTTGGAATGGGGTTCCTGCTAAAGTTCTGACTGGAGTAGACTGCCCAAGCAAGTAGTGCTACTCTTTAACCATTGCAGGCTTCAAAATGGTTAGGTCAGAGGCTGTGTCTTTCTTAGCAGTGGCCTGTTTCCCATCTACTAAGATAGGATATAACCTCTTGTGGTAGTTTGGTACCCTTGTTATCTCCAGACAACTTGCTGCTGGCATTCTGTCATTCCCACTGACTGGCTCCCCCACCTTTTGTTCCCCACTTTGCCTCCGTTGACATCTATATGCTACATGGCCCCACTGGTTGCATTTAAAACATTTAACCTTTGATCCTGGCTGTGTAGCTGAACTAGTGGCTTCCCCTGTTACTGGTGGATCTGTTGGGGCAGTTTAGGCTGTCCACCATGGGTTCCCTTAGACCCATGTGCAGTACTGGGTATCCCTTTCCAGTGCAGTGATGCCCTGTTTGCTAAGTATAGGTCTTCCCTTTTCCCCAACTCATCTGCGGTAGTCCATTCCCTATCTGCCAACCAGATTTTCATGTCCTCAGGCAAAGTGTTAAGGGCTTACTCCCTCACCAAAAGGTCTGCCAGCCCTTCAAATGTGGTGACCTGACACCCACTCACCTACCTATGAAAATAAGTGCTTAACTCAGCAATATATTCACACACACTTTCATCTGCCTTGTGCCTATGCTCAAGAAACTTTTTTTGTAGTCTTCAGGTGTTAACTTAAATCACTCTAATAAATATTTATTTACTGCATTATAATTTGCGCAATCAGTGTCAGACAATTTAGAAACAAAAGTTGCAGCTTTACTATGGAGTAAGGGGGTCAAGAACCATACTGAGAGCCTTTGGTCAACATTATACTGTTTACATACCCTTTCAAACATATGAATAAAACTATCAAAGTTATCACCTTGTGTAAATTGTGGAAGAAATTTACTGACCTTTATTGCTTCTGGGGTTCGGTTACTCCCTACCCAGTTACCTCCATGACCCTGGCAAAGAGTCAGCATCTCTTTTTCATGTTGCTTCTGCCTCTCATTTTCTTCAGCTTCCAGACATCTTGGTCTCTCTGCTGATTCTGCTTTGACCTCCAAATACTGCAGTCTCTCTGCTGATTCTAGTTCCAAACGTTTGGTCTCCAGTTCAAGTCTCTTTAACTCCAAATAGATTTTTAAGTCCTCTGAGGCAAAGTTGAACTGTCCATTTTCTGAGAGTTGTACATCCCCAAAGCCAGTCTGGTTGTCCTCCTCATTGCTGGTCTGTGACACAGTTGTGGCTAAGGCTGCAATAATTTCTGCTTTAGTCAGGTTGGGTTGCACCAAACCTTTGTCTTGGCACATCTTAGGCAAGTGGTTCCTTGTCGGCTTGCCATACTCCTGTGCTAACATCCTTGCCTGCTCTCCTTGACTAACTAAGCTAACAAAAAAAAATAAATAAAACTATTGTGATATGGAACTCTGAATGTCTACCATGTGGCTGCTTCAGAGTACAAATACCTTCTTTAGTGACCACTGTTTATAGGCTACAGGAGTTCAATATCCACTCCACTGAATCCAGTATCTGATGTGGTGATCCCACTGTTACCAGCCAATATGTGATGTTGATATCCCACCAGTGCCAACCAATATGTGATGCCCCACCACTGGCACCAGTAATCAAGGAGCCTCAATCCTCACCACTGGCACCAGTGGGGGATGTACAACTGGAGGATGACAAGTACACACACAGTATTTCCAGATGCAGCTCTCTGCATCCAGTGCAATTTCCCTTAAGAGCACATAGAGACCACAGTCAGTCCCGGGCTGGTTTCTACCTCTTTCTCCAGTTCCCCAGTAAGACTCCCCACTGGCACAGCTATAGAGTTGAGATCTCGGCCGAGTGACCATGCCAAGATCTCCAGCACCCTCTCTGTCCAACCAGTGCTTCTTGTCCGTGCCCAAGTAGCTGACACACGCATTCTTTGAGGTTTGATTTACAAACACACACACACATACCTGGGAAAAGCTGGCACAGGTTTACTAGATGTTCTTCGTGTTTCACTGTTGCAGTCATTACATTTGGGTTATCTGCCTGCAGGTAGCCCTCAGCCGGCCTGAATACCAGAGTCTTGGATTCCTGCTTCAGATGCTGTCTATTCTTCCATGATGTCAGGTCGTCAGGGGTATAAAACATGCAGCCAATGCCATTACATCAGTCTTTCTTGCCGTGCAGTGCCCGAAGCAGAAGCAGTTCTCAAGTGCCGGTCAGCCGACTCCTGAAATTTTCGTTTTCGAGTTTCAGAATGAAGTCTTCAAAAAAAGATAAATACCCTGTTGGGGATCTTTTTTCTTGCTCCAACCGATGTTAGTAAAAGTTAACAATTGTCTTACTTGTGAAAATCAAATCCCTCATAAAGATTTTCATTCGTACTGCATTCCCTGCTCAGGCCCAGACCACGACGACCCTCGCTGTCGGTTTTGTGCCTTGTTCAACCCCCAAACTATTCATCGTCGGGCTATATTTGCAGCAAATTATTTTGGTACTCAGTATCTGTACCCTAAAATAGCTTCGTTAAGCCATCCAACTACCAATCCTCCGAAAAAAACGTAAGGATAAAGACAGACACAGACCGCATAGGTCCAAAACTGCCGACGATGCTTCCGTTAAGCTAGTCGCCAGTCTGCCGGTACTCAGTGAGGTGCTTTCGTAGCCCCTGATACCCGCTACGTCAGATTTTCAGGCTTCTACTGAGACCCATTTGGAGTCCGGTATGACGCAAGATGCTTCTTCGACTATGAAGCCTGCGGATGTCTCTACCTTGGATGGGTCTTGAGCCACTGTGCAGGCACCGGCTTCTGAGGGTGTATTCAGGCCTACAGACTTGCATTTTAAACCGAAGCCATCTTCTTCATCCAGGCCTAAAACTCGCACCACGCCTAGAAATCAGACGTCCAAACCACATGCTCAGGCCCATATGCCTAAAAAACAAATGCTTAGAATGGCTGAAAACCTTATTACCTTAAATAGGGGAAGCCAGTCTTCCTCCTCTAAGAGACCTTGAACTGATTTTCCTTCTGATTCTTCTGATCAGGAATCTGATATTTCTGTTTCTTCTGATTACCAGGTTTTGCCCTTATCTACCTATGAGGATTCTGATGCAGTGGATTCCATTCCCTCTGCTTCCCCTCCAGAAGATTTCTCTTTTGTTGAAACCTTGCACACTCTTAGGGAGCATTTCCGCTAGGAAAGCCAGGATTACTCTTGACTCCAAAAAGAGGCTTAGGGAATTCTTACTCCTTCCTCAACACAGGCCTTTAGCTATCTCTCCTGTTCTGGACATTGTAGATGATGCTTTCTTGGAATCTAGCCTTTCCCCAGACACTTTACCTCCAGCTCCCAGAAAACCTGACAGGTATTAAAGAATACCTGACTCTCACAAGTTCCTCTTCAAGAATTCTACTGCGGATCCAGAGACCATTTCCCAAGGACCAAAGGGCATTAAGGCTACTGCTGCCAAAAATCCTACCCCTTCTGATAGAGATTCTAGAGCCTTGGACAGATGGGGTAAGAAGGTATACACTTCTGCTGCTATGCCATTAGGGCTTTGAATTGCCAGTTTCATATGTTAAAGTACCAGCAGCATATTATGGGACTACTTAAACAGAAAATTATGTTGATTCCTGACTGTGCTGAACACAAAGAATTACAGGATTTAATGCATTCTGCAGAACAAGTTGGCAAACATACTTTGTAATGTGGTTTTGACTCTTTAGAAGCATCTGGCAGGGCTGCTGTCACTGGGTCTGTACTTAGAAGGCATGCTTGGCTTAAGGAGCAAAACTTGCTAGATCATGTTAAAGCTAAATTACTGGATGCTTCCTTAAACCAAGACTGCCTGTTTGGCAACAAAGCAGAAGAAGTCCTCAAAAAGGTAGAGGAAAAAGCTAAATCTATGCAAACTGTTAAAGATTTCCTGCAAGTACAGCCTCTCAGATTTAGTAGGCATTGGCCTTCAAAGAATTGGTCCTTTCCAGTCTCTTCCAGGCCTTCTCAGTCCAAACCCAGGAACAGCAGACCACCTAGGTTACAGTCTCAGGTTACGCACAGGCCTAAGCAGTGGGGGGGCTCCCACCTCAAAAGCAGGGAGTAGTAAGGCACCCCCTACGGAAAAATGGCGCAATGACTTAACCTTAACCCTTCCAAGCCCTGCTCAACTGCCTGCTCCCTTAGGAGGAAAGCTCGCCCTGCATGCAAAAAACTGGGAACTCATTACCCAGGACAAATGGGTTTTGAATATAGTTTCCCAAGGATACAGATTCCACTTCCACACCCTACCAACCCCAAACGGTTGGCCAGACCTACCCTCAAATCAGTGGGCAGAGGCCCAACTTCAGGTTCTCTCTCTTCTAAATATCAGGGCTTTTCAGCCTGTCCCAGCAGAAGAAAGGGGACAAGGTTTTTATTCAAGACTTTTCCTGGTACCCAGATAAGACAGCTCCTGGTGTCCTATTCTGGACCTCTCTATTCTAAACACCTTTTTGGTAATCCCAAAATTCAAAATGCTAACACTTCAACATCTGCTTCCTATGCTAGGCAAAGATGCCTGGTTGGCAACCTTAGACTTAAAGGAAGCTTACCTGCACATTCCAATAAGGGAATCTTGCAGGAAATACCTACACTTCACGGCAGGCTCCATGCACTAGCAGTTCTCTGCACTTCCCTTTGGCTTATCTACTGCGCCCAGGGTATTCACAAAGTGTCTAGCTCCAGCCATCGCATTTTGCAGGCAGAAAAAAAATCAGATATACCCATACTTGGATGATTGTCTGATTCAGGCAGAAAGCCAAGACTTGCTATTAAAACATCTGACATTCGTAAAGAAACTTCTAACCTCTCTGGGATACACCATAAACGAAAATAAATCTCACCTAGTACCCTGCCAACAGATTGTATTTTATTTATTTATTTATTTTACATTTGTTAACCGGGCTAGTCCAACTGGATATATTTCCATTTTCAGTGGAGACCCGGGGAGAAAAGCTCCACAGTGACATTTAAAAATTTATAATGCACAAATATAAGAGAAAAATGTAAGACAAAATAAGATGAGAGAGCAGTAATTGCAAAGTTATACTATTTAAGCAAATACCATATTCAAAAGAAATTATTTACACAAAAATTAGTTAAAAATAATTAGAGAGCTTTGGCTAGAGAGAAAGTATGCAAATTATGAAACAAAAAAAAAAGAAACTTTGAAAGGAACAAGATACTCTTTCAAATTAAGATATGAGAGGTTATTTACAATATGTTCACAGTTTAATTCATCTCCTATTTGCAACAATAATTTCAGATAGTTACCGCTACCCAGGGATAAGTAGTGATAAAAGGTAAGGGGAGGCAGGATAGAGAAAAATGGCAAAAGAGAATGCAGACAATTAGTCAGGTTAACAGCAAGGGCATAACCAGTGAGTTTTAAGATGTTGCTTCAGCCTTTGTTTAAAGAGTGGGAAGGAGGGAAGTACTGTTAGATCTGATGGCAACATGTTCAAATATTTTCCAGCAGTATTAGAAAACAAGGAGTCACCTGCCAAGTTATTAGACTTGCTAATGCTAGCTAGTAGTTTAGTGGAATAGGGTAAGGAATTAAGGTTTACATAGGTGGTAATAAGGTTAGAGAGTATCGGTGTGTTGTTAGGTTGGTAGAATATCCTATGAACAGTGGTAAGTTGGGAAAGCACCAAAATGTTTTTTAGTTCAAGTCAATCTAGCTGCTTTAGGTTCAGACAGTGGTGAGTTCTGAATGGGTTCCCAGTGGCAAGCCTGGCAATATTATTATAGGAGTTAGTTAGTGAGGTTATTTTTCTTTAGGTTGGTATAAATGGGGGAATCATAAAGAAGAGTAGAGATTAGATGAGAGTGGGCAATTGTAGTTCTGGCTGTTGGTGTTAAGAAGGGTTTTAGTCTATATAGGGCTCCCAATTTTCTATTTACGGATTTTATTGTGTTATTTATATGATTGTCAAATGTAAGGTTATTGTCAATTAAGACTCCTAATAGTTTGGTGGTAGAGTCTGGGGTTATAATGGTGCCATTATTTGATTTGATTGAGAAATTGATGGGGGGGGGACTTACTGTTAGGTGTGAAGAGTAAGAGCTTGTTTTTTTTGGCATTCAAAAGGAGGCAACGGTTTAGAAACCATACCTCGACTGAGTTGAATACTGTTTGGGTTAGGGATTGTAGTTCAGATGTGGAGTTGGCAGAACATATGAGCGTGGAATCATCTGCATATTGTATGCAGGTAGCTTGGGATTGCCAAGTAAAGGTCGTTGATGAATACTGAGAATAGAAGTGGGCAGAGAATGGAGCCCTGAGGCATTCCAAGGGAGACTGGCAGGTGGGAAGAGAGTTTGTTCTCCCAAAGGACTGCTTGTTGCCTGTTGTTAAGGTAGGACTTAAACCAGAGAACAGCCTTGGTGTCAAGAGCAAGGGATTCAAGAGTTTTTAGGAGTAGGGGGTGGTTGACCATGTCAAAGGCTTTTGACAGATCAATAAAGAGTGCTGATGAGAGGATGTTGTTGTTACGGTTTCTACTGATAGAGTCAGTGAAAGATAGGAGGGCTGTGGTGGTACTATGAAATGGCCTGAAACCATGTTGACAGTTAGCTAGTATATTATGTTGGGTTAGGTGGTTAATTAGTTGATGGTGAATGCATTTTCCATAACTTTAGCTAAGGGTGAAAAGGGAGCTATAGGCTTGTAGTTGGAATACTCATTGGAGTTTCCACCTTTATGTAGAGGGATAATATGGGAGATTTTCCAGATATCTGGGATTGTTCCTTCATTTATGGTTCTGTTTATAACGATTGATACAGGATAAGCAACTGCTGTAGCTGCTTTTTGCAGGTATTCAGATGGTATTTGGTTTGCAGAGGGGGTAGATGGCTTAAGTTTATGTATAAGTTTTTGGATGTATGAGGTAGCGATGGGTTGTATTTGGAATGCTGGGAAAGTATTAGGTAAAGAGGTTAGGGGATTAGAGTTGTTTGTGAACAGTTGACAGGCTAGAGATTTTTTGGTGTCTGTAAAGAAGGTATTCAAGGCATTTGCAGTTTGAAAGGAGGTATTGTTTTCCGACCCTAGAGGAGGTAGTGTGCTGGAGTGCCCTGGATGAAGGAGTCTATTAACGCTAGACCAGAATTTTTTTGGGTTGTTATGGTGAGATTGCTGTAGTTTACAGTACTAGTTTTTTTTGTCAGTAAGTATGGCTTTTTAAGTAGTATTCGTTAGCTGTCTAAATGTTTGCTGCTCAGAGATATTTTTGGATGCTCTCCACTTGGTCCAAGATTTATTCCTAAGTAATATGAGTTGTCTAGTTTCTTTTGAAAACCAGGGGGCAGGTTTGGACTTCATTCTGATAGAACATTTAGGAGCATGCTTATCAAGGATAGTTAAGAATTTAGAGTTGAAATATTTGACAGCCTGCTCAAGAGGGAGAGTTTTTAGTGGGTACCAATTACAGGCATTAAGTTCATTTTGGAATAATACAGGGTTAAAATGTTTGTTGGTTCGAGAGATTCTATAAGTAGGGGTGTTTGGGATGTCATTCTTTTGTCTTATAATGTAAGTTAGCATATGATCACTTAAGTCATCTGGTAGAGTTCCTACCTTGTATATTTGTTGTTGATTATTAATGAGTATCCAATCTAAGATACTCTCTTTGTTGTTGGGTTTGTTAAGTCTAGTGGTAGTGGCGATAGTTTGACTAAAGCCATGAAGATTAATATGAGATGAAGGATTATCTGTATTTACACATTTCCAGTCAGTATTAAAATCACCAAGTATAATGGTTTCTTGTGGGTAAGAAGTTGATACCCAGCTTAGAATGTCTATTATAGAGATAGTATTACCAGGGGGTAGGTAGATGCAGATAATATAAAGGGCTGTGGAAGTGTTTAGTTGAAGTCGGGAGATAAGAACTTCAGCTTTACTACCCTGAGGTGGGTTATAGGGTATGGAGGAGATCTGTAGAGTGGATTTATACAGTAGTGCTACACCCCCACCCCTACATTTTATGCGGTCCAGTCTCAATATATTGTAACCTGGGGGGATTATTTCATTATCTTTAGTTGCAGGTTTTAACCAGGTTTCTGTGAGGCAGAGTATATGAAAAGAATGAATATCAAGGAGGGCATGGAGATGGGCAATTTTATTATTTATACTGCGGATATTGAGATGACCTAAAAGTAAAGAATTTGATAGACAGGTTTGGGTAGTTAGGGTGGGGGGAGTAGTAGAAGGAGTTGTAAAGGTTGGAATGTTTGTTGGGCCTGGGTTAGGGTGGGTGTCACCATCTTTTAAGGTAGGAGTTTTTAGGGCAGAAGATGGGTAGTTAAGGAAGCTGGTTAGGTATTTTAGTTTTTTTACAGTTGTGTTATTGAATTTAATATGAGTAAGTCGATGATATTTGGCCAGCAGGTAGCAGGGTGTGGATGTGGTATTTATTTGAAAATGGGTAAAGGTGTAGTTGTGACTAGCTGTTTGTTTAGGAGAGTAGTTGAAGTAGTCATGATTAACTTTATTAATGGAGGTGAAAAGATAGGCGGAGGTGAGAATAGATACGAGAGTAAATAGTATTATAGATTTGGTTAGGATAGGTTTAGTTGTTGAGGACATATTTTAGAGAGTTTCTTGTATACCTATAGCAGGAACAGGGAAAGAAAGACGAAGGAAAAGTAATGGTATTATAAAGTTGTTTGTGATGAAGCAGAGATAAGTATAGAAATATTTTAAGAGGATTAGAAGGTGGTACTGGATATAGGAGGTGTGGGAAGTGTGAAATAGATTGGGTGTGGTTAAATTATATAGATTGGTAGAAGTATTAGATTGGATGGTTGGGAGAGTGGGTATGGTTAATGGAGTATAAGTTTAGGACCTCTGGGGGTGGTGGGAATTGAGCGGAGTGAGCCCGCAGGGCGAACGGAGCAGGTTACAGCTGAGAAAAGCTGAGAGGTAATCAGTTATTCAGCGAGACTGTGATTTATACAGCTTAGAGTAGGTAAGTGGCACTTTCTTTAATTACTTTCCAAACAAGAAATGTAAAGGGTGTCCTTAGTTCTAGGTATAAGGGGAGTAGATATTTAGTAAGGAGCCCAGAAACAGGAGTAATTAAGAGACAGAAAGAATGAGCTAGCTACATAAAGTACTGTTGATATAAGAAAGTAAAACCCTGTTTTATGCCTTTCTAGGGGAGGGGGGATATCAGGATGTAAAGATCCTACAGGAATAGCTGGAGGTAGGTGTTAGATAGAGCTGGAGGAGTTCAGCTAGAAGTACAGAATACAAATTTTAAAGTCTGGTGTTTTGCTACCATCTAGTGGCCTATGAGGGGAATTACACTAATTCACAAAGCTTGATCGGAGGTAAGGCAGAGAAGATTAAAAAAGGGGGAATGGACGGCCTCGGGGTAGGTCTGCAGGTGTGCTGGCCCTTACAACTAGGTTACCCAAAGCACTCACTACTATATAGTTAAACCTGTAAAAATGTAGGATATCACCTACACTATGAGGCTGAGCGAAGCACTTCTAGGTAGTCCACGTAAGGGTTACAGGTGGGGTTTTCTTCTCAGTTCAGTAGGAATTTCTTTTTTGTTGCTATCTTGTTAAATAGGGGGGCAGCCTGAGTCACAGCACTAGGCTTATAAGCTGAAGAAGAGACAGAGACAAATAAATAAAAATTGGCAAATTAGGTTACAGTCTTTACAAAAATTTGGGAAGAGAAATGGTGGGGAGGAGTGCAAGTCAGTAACTGAGTGGAATGTAAAGAAGCAAGGTAGACTAGACAGAAAAACATCAAATAGATTCTTGGAAAAAAAATAAATAATATTGTGGGGCACATACAAAAAAACATTAGCCCCCTGCAACCTTCTTCAACTAACCAGTATTCACTTTAGGATCTTAGATAATGAAGATAACAACAGAGCAGATTAACAGTTAAATACAACATTCACAGCATTCACAGCTACAATTAATGCTTTCATTAGCTAGAGCAAAATTGTTGCATACTATAGTGCAAAAACGCATTAAATATCAGCATATACAGATTACAAAAGCCACTATATTAGATAAACAACAACTAAAATGTACAAGTAGTATGCAACTCTAGGGTAATTTCCTGTACCTAGGAATTTGGAATCATAATCCACATAATATCAACCTGAGCAGGTTCTAATATAACTAGATTAAATTAACATTAGTAGGACCTCGCATGAGGTGAGGAATGGCTAGGGTGATTAACTCATAGCTAAGTTAGTTTACAGACTAAAAACAACTCTGAAACACCAGTAATTAGGCTTATAAATTGCTATATTAAGTTTCCCCCTTGTAAAATACTGCGTCTGATTAATTTATGTCCTAGTTGCATCAAGCAGATCAAAGTAAATAAGAGATAGTTGCCCAGATAGCAAAAATCACATCTTTGTACCTGGGAAAAGAATCTGGTTTCTAACACAAGAGATAAAAATAGTCAGCGCTCTATGCCCGAGCACTTTTTAAAGTGGGCTATAAGCGTAACTAGTAAAACATCATTGCATGGGTCTGAAAGAGTTGTAAATATCAGCACATTGTGACCAATTACATTTAAAGGAGGCAAATAAGCATATATAATTAACATTCTATGCCTGAGCACTTTATAAAGTGGGCTATAATTGTAACTAGTAAAACAACGTTACATGTGACTGATAGAGTACTAAAATATCAGCACATTGTGGCCAAACACATCTAAAGGAGGCAAATAAGCAAGCAAATATAGGGTACAAACAGCTCTCTGGGTAGCGACTGGAATTACCACTACGAAGAAAAAACGTTCTGTTATACAATTGTAGTATTACCTATCCGTTTGCCACAGCATAAGATAGGTGCACACCGGTTAGACCTCAGCGAGTAAAGCTGAGTTAAAGAGAACCAGCATTTGAGAAGTTAGTCGTACAAACATCATGAACTCAAAAAAAAACATATAACAGCTCTATTTCTACACTAAATACATCGTAAACGCTCAAATACACAGTACATGCCACGTGGGTGAAATACGCTCAGAACCTGGATAACATAGCGTTTTACCAAAGTAAAGTTAACACAGATTATAGGTAGATAATGCCTGTTCAGCTAACAGAAAGTCTGTAAATCAATAAAACACATAAGTATAGCACAGCAAATTCAAAAAATGCACACTTACGGACCGCATACCACACGGAGGACCAGAAGTAGGTCTGCTAAGGGAGAGGGATTTAAAAATGGTGCCAGAAGTCCTAACCTATATTTATAGGTTTGGGATAGATACTAGGGAAGAGAGGGGGTGGGCGGCAGGAAGTACCGGGCAGAGGAGGGGGGAGGGAAAGTACAAACTACCTAGAGGGATTGGACAGGTCTTTTAACAGGAAGTGAAAAAGAGTGCAGGTAAGGAGATATGTAGAGCTGAGAGAAGCTGAGAGGTAATCAGTTATTCAGTGAGAATGAGATTTATACAGCTTAGAGTAGGTAAGTGGCACTTTCTTTAATTACTTTCCAAACAAGATATGTAAAGGGGGTCCTTAGTTCTAGGTATAAGGGGAGTAGGTATTTAGTAAAGAGCCCAGAAACAGGAGTAATTAAGAGACAGAAAGAATGAGCTATCTAGATGAAGTACTATTGATGTAAGAAAGTAAAACCCTGTTTTATGCCTTTCTAGGGGAGGGGGGATATTAGGATGTAAAGATCTTACAGGAATAGTTGGAGGTAGGTGTTAGATAGAGCTGGAGTAGTTCAGGTAGAAGTACAGAATACAAATTTTAAAGCCTGGTGTTTTGCTACCATCTAGTGGCGTATGAGAGGAATTACGCTAATTCACAAAGCTTGATCGGAGGTAAGGCAGAGAAGATTAAAAAGGGGGGGAATTACGGTCTCGGGGTAGGTCCGCAGGTGTGCTGGCCCTTACAAATAGGTTACCCAAAGCACTCACTACTAAATAATTAAACCTGTAAAAATGTAGGATATCACCTACACTATGAAGCTGAGCGAAGCACTTCTAGGTAGTCCACATAAGAGTTACAGGTGGGGTTTTCTTTTCAGTTCAGTAGGAATTTCTTTTTTGTTGCTATCTTGTTAAATAGGGGGGCAGCCTGAGTCACAGCACTAGGCTTATAAGACTATGAGGCTGAGAGAAGCACTTCTAGGTAGTCCACGTAAGGGTTACAGGTGGGGTTTTCTTTTCAGTTCAGTAGGAATTTATTTTTTGTTGCTATCTTGTTAAATAGGGGGGGCAGCCTGAGTCACAGCACTAGGCTTATAAGCGCACACCACGCGGAGAACCAGGAGTAGGTCTGCTAAAGGAGAGGGATTCCTGGGAGCAAACATGAACACAACTTCCCAGATGGCTTTCCTCACTCCAGAGAAACAAGTTTACATGGCAACCTACTTCAAACTATTGGTCACAAAGACCCAGCTATCTGCAAGGAAAATTCTGCAAGCCCTGGGGTTCATGGCCTCTTGCATTCTACTAATTCCATATGCAAGACTGTATATGAGGAAACTACAATGGTATCTAAAAAGCCTATGGTGTCAACATTCTCAGGACCTGGAATCAATGATTCCTATCATTCCCTGTATAAAGACAGAGTTCCTTTGGTGGACAGAGGCCTGCTACCACAACAAGGGGCTCCCTTTCTCTCTACCCCCTGCTGCCCAAACCCTTAAAACCAATGCATAAGACTATGCATGGGGGGTTCACTTGGCAGGGCAGTGCATTCAGGGCAAATGGAACCCGAGACAGATGCACCTGCATATCAACCAAAAAGAAATGTTAGCTGTACAGAATTCCCTGACAGCCTTCAAAGACCACATTCTTCCAAGACAGTTATTGGTAAAGACAGACAACACCACAGTTATGTGGTACATAAACAAGCAGGGGGGAACCCACTCGTATCCTCTCTGCAGACTAGCCATGGCTCTGTGGAACACAGCCTTGAGCTACCAAGTGCACCTGCAAGCTCAGTTCCTACCAGGCAAGCTAAATTCACTGGCAGATGACCTAAGCAGAAATCTCATGGACCCACATGAATGGAAACTGGAACCAGAAATATGCATCCTCTTGAGGAACAAATGGGGGACTCCAGAGATAGACCTGTTTACCTCCCTTCAGAACTACCAATTGGACAAATTGGAAAGCCTCTCAGTTTATGCCTTTCCCCCGCTGCCTCTCCTCTTGAAGGTTCTGCAAAAGGTCAAACAGGACAAGCCAAGGACAATACCGATTGCACCAGTCTGGCAACGCCAGCACTGGTACCCCAAGTTGCACAGTATGACACTACTGGAACCATGGCACCTGCCTCAGACCCCTTCCCTGCTGTCCCAGCAGGCGGGCCAGATTCTGCACCCTCAGCTTCAAACCCTGAACCTTGCAGTCTGACTAATTCCTTGAGATCTCCAATAGCATCCCTCAGTAAGCAGGTGCTAGATGTCTTTCTGGAGGCAAGGACATCTAGTACTAGAAAATCCTATGCTGAAAAGTGGAAAAGATACTGTTCCTGGAGCCAGACTCGGGATGGGCACAACAGTGCCCAGCTTACCTCATATTCTTCGTTACTTAACAGAAGTGCTCCACAAGGGCCTATCCTTCTCGTCAATTAGAATTCATGCCCCTGCCATTTCAGCACATTATAATACTGAGCCACCCCTCTTTTCTCACCCCCCTGCTAAAGCAATTCCTTAGAGGGGCCAAAAAATTAAGACCCTCCAGGAGAGCCCCTACTCCAGCCTGGGACCTTAATTTTGTATTGGAAAAGCTCACTCTCCCTCCCTTTGAGCCAGCTGCAACTGCAGAGTTGAAATTCCTTTCTTGGAAAACAGCCTTCCTTCTAGCCATCACTTCAGCAAGAAAAGTGTCTGAATTACAGCCCCTTATGGCAGTGGAACCCTTCATTATCTTCCATGCAGACAGGGTTTCCCTCATGACCAATCCTTCCTTTATGCCGAAGATGGTGTCTAGTGTGGCCCTAAATCAGTCCATTCATTTGCCTACTTTTTTCCCTAATCCACAAAACAAAGGTGAATGAATACTGCACTCTCTGGACGTGCACAGATAACTTAGATTTTACTTGGACAGGACAAAGCCTTTCAGAAAATCTGAACAGCTGCTAGCTGGCTTTGCTGCAGGAGCAGAGGGGAAGGCCTTTTCAAAGCAAACCATTTCTAAATGGATAGCCCATTGCATTCATTTCTGCTACAAGCACCATGGAAAACCTACCCCACAGGGGATAAGATCACATTCCACCAGGGCTGCATCTACCTCTACAGCCTTTCTCAGAGGAGTCCCTACCAGGGACATCCTAGAAGCTGCTACCTGGAGCTCTGTACATACCTTCACCAAGCATTACCAAATGCCTATTTTTTCTAAATCCAGAGTTGGTTTTGCCACTGCAGTCTTGCAGGGCTTAATAGCTGGCCCTAATGCTCTCTTAACTTCCTCCTCCCTTCCTTAGCTTTGGGAATCAACCCAAATGTGATGACTGCAACAATGAAACACGAAGAACATAGTACATTTGTGTACACTTACCATAAATGTAGATGTTCGAGTGTATTCACTGTTGCAGTCCTGGTTACCCTCCCTGCAGCTTCCAGACTTTTCTTGGCTCTACCCTTCCTTCTTGTTTGGTGTATTTAAGCTTTATGGTGTATTTGCTTTTTTGATGGAGGTGTACCATAACATATAATTGCTTCCCATTGTGGGGACACTTGACATCTAGGGCAAGAAAAACTGATGTAATGGAGTCGGCTGCATGTTTTATACCCCTGACGACCTGACGTCATGGAAGAAGAGACAGCATCCGAGGCAGGAATCCAAGACTCTGCTATTCAGGCCGGCTGAGGGCTACCTGCAGGCAGATAACCCAAATGTGATGACTGCAACAGTGAATACACTCAAACATCTACATTTATGGTAAGTGTACACAACTGTACTTTATGCCCCCTTCTGCCCAGACTATAAAGTAGTAATCACTGCCACCAGCTGACTCCTTATCAGCTACTTTAAGGCCCTTAGCAAAAGGTGTCCAGTCTTGCTGTGTAATATTAATATTAACACAAATGGTAATTGGACCAAGATCAAGGCTATTAGGAGTGGCCCACACAGTGTCACCAAACAAATATGCAAGTACTCTCAAAACTTAAATATCTCTACACAGATCAGCCACAATGAAAGGTTTAAATATATTTAATAATAAATAATAAAAAAATCAAGACAGTACTAGATATATAATCACAGTGACATCAGAGTCCAAACCACAAGGAATATTTAAAACAACATTGCAGGGCAGTCTCAAATAAATAAAGAAAAACATCTAAACTAAGCTTTACTATATTCCTGACTGTATCTAAGAGAATTACTGTACCCTAGAAACTTACTTCATTAGAGCAAGGCAGATGTGTGGTAAATGGTTCTTGCTAGGTCCAAGACCTAATACAGAATGCCCTGTCTCACTAACAGACTTCTCAAATTAATATCTAAAATGTTACTTCATAGGTTCATAGATAGGTACTAGGCTGTCAGCCATAGGGCCTATACAAACCTATCCATAATAATTCCCTGGCTATTTCTTCCCACAATATTTACTTCCCTGGACCCCTGTCTAGCAGGGTGACTGACGTGATCCCCGGGGTGAATTTCCTATCTCCCATCCAATCGTCAAGGTTCCTTTTGAAGAGGGCCAAAGAAGAGCTCTGCTTGACATGTATGGGCAGTCTATTCCAGAGTCTGGGGAGTCTCTGGGTCAGAAACCTATCCCTCCAGCATGTTTTGTTCATTGTGATGACAAGGTTTAGTTTCCTGGAGCATGTGGTTCTGAGGGATTGGGGGTTCTTTAAGTGTAGCATGTCCAGCAGCTCTGGGTTTGACATGGCCTTGTATGTTAAGCAGAGGTAGCCTCTGAGTAGATGATATGTGATAGAGTATAGCTGGAGTTTTTTTAGATGGTCAGCATAGGGCATCTGCTTTAGGCCTGTGATTCTTTTAGTGAGGTATTTCTGCAGCCTTTCTAGTTGCTGCAGATGTCTTAAGAGGTACATACCAAATGGGGCATTGTATTCTGTAATGGGTCTAATGAGGGATGAGTACAGTAGGACAATGACCTCCTTTTTTCTGGATGAAAAGCCCTTATTGATGAAGTGTGTCACATAGAAGGATTTTCTGACTGTTGTGGCAATGTGGTTATCAAAGGTGAGACCACTGTCCACCTGTGTCCCTAAGTCTCTTATCACACTTTCAGTCTTTAGTGTATTGCCACCTATGTGGTAATTCATGGGTACATGTTTTTTTCCCAAAGGGGATAACTATGCATTTCATGGCATTGATCTTGAGCCCATGGTTCTGGCACCAAGCATCTGTTTCTGGAAGGCCCTTTTGTAGAATATCCACATCATTTGGGGATTCAATAATGGTTCCCAGTTTGCAGTCATCTGTGAACTTTGTTAGCCAGAGTCCGTTAGTGTTGGCCTGTACTTCAGAGAAGTAGATGACAAACAAGAGCGGTCCCAGGACTGAACCCTGAGGTACTCCACTTGTCACTTGTCTGGAGCTGGATTTGGAGTCAGCTACTTTTACAGTACCTGTAAAAATATATAGACAAGGGCTTCTCCTCAGATCTCTGGCAGATGCTGGAAGTCATAAAACAATTGCATTCCTTCATGCTTTCAGTACTAGTAATCATTTTACCCTTAAGACAGTACAGAAAGTTTCCTAGTACAGACATTATGTATTTTGCTACACTGAAAACTGAAAGATACCATCTTTTATAGGCAAGCCATAAAGTAATTTAATTTCAGTTATTTTTTCTGAAGTTAACCTCCTGTATTCCAGTTTCCACTGTTAGAATATATACATTTAAACAGTTGCAATAGTGCACGTACATTTATGTTCTTTTCCAGTAGAGCACACTACATTTCAAACACCACTCTGCAAATACCCTTTTCAACACACACGTCTGTACAAGCAGTTTAATATACATGTGACATACAGTTCTAATACATTTGTAATACAAGCGTCTTGTGTAGCTCCCACTGTATTTCATTGTAGAGGTAATAGACTATAGTTTTTCATTACACCACAAGGTGGAGCTCTTTTCAGGAATATAAAAGACAATTTCGAAAGTGAAAGAGGAGACTGAGATACTAGCTAAAGGCGGGAAGACTGAAACAGGGAGCTGAAGGGAAAAAGGGCCTTGCAGCATGACTGGATTTTTCTTTTCTAGTGCTTTGGGACAGGGAAGTGAAATAGCAGATTGCATCTGTCTTTTGCTGAAGTCCTGGATGATGGTATTTTGTGGAATCAGGAGAGAAGTCTGAAACCAGTAGTTTCATGCCTGCATATGATTCAGCAAGAAAAGGAGTTCCTTTGGGCCTAGTACAGAGAAGCCATAGATGATTACCAGAGTTCTGTCAGGTGATTCTTCTACTTTTCTCAGCAGAGAAACCACGGTACCTGTTTACTAGGATATTCTCGACGGAGTGGTGAGAGGCTCTGGCTGTCATTTTATATTTTTATAAGATTATGGATTCCCCCCAAAATGCTTTGTGGATTATAAATAACTGGGATCCATATGAGCTCCAACTTGGGCCCCATCCTGCCGGCAGCAAGACTGTAATAGTCACTGGCCAGTGAACAGGGTATAATAGACCCCCGGATTCTCAAAAGCTTGCACGGGGTTCAAGATCTGTGCAGGAGCTCAAGCAGGCAGGCAATATGTCTGCTGTACGATCCAGGAACAGCCTGCAGGGGCATGCACGAGCGCTCCTGCACTAATCCTGCACAGACTGAGCCCTAGTATGCAAATCACCCCATTTGCAGAAGAAATCTATGCAAATGAGTTGATATTGCTATCCAGGAAGCTTGCAACAGTCCGTACAGGACTAGTGCTATCTGCAGAAATGTACTCAGATAGTAACGGAGTACATTTCTGCAAAATCCAAAACGGAGCTATGACCGCTCCAAATAAAAGCTGCATATCATGTAGTAAGCATGCCAATGGCCAAGTATAAGGCCATTGACATTGCAAACATAAAATAAATATAAAAATCAACTTTAATTTTTTTTTGCCGATCTTGGCTGTTTAAGCGTAGGGCAGTGGGGCGCAAACAGGATTGGGGGGAAAACAATAAAATAAACTTAAACTAAGCAGTCTAACTAAAACCACTATTCTGCCATGGAAGTCAGTGACAAGCAGAAGACAACCTGGCCAGTGAATAGTGATTGCTAAGGGGGGAGGCTCAGTGTGAGACATGTAACTATGCATTAGCAGGCAATCCTTTGCAAATGAGGGAAGTGATAGTGAATCCCAGTTTTACCCAGCATGTGAGTCAGGTCCCAACAGTGTAAGAGTAGGAATAGCATGGTGCAAGCCTAGGAGGTAGGTGACATCATGGGGGTGTGTGTCAGGCATACTGTAAGCGGATTGGAGCCTGTGGCTCGGGTTTGCTCCTAGCTTAGCACAGCTAAGCTAGGGGGTGTGTCTAAACTTGCTTAGCACTCTTTACAAAGTCTAAGCGGTGTGCGCGCCGCACACTGGGTTTTACAGGAAGAAAAATTAGGCTAAACCAGGAAATAGCAGCTCTGTGCACATTTGAGCCCCCTGTTTGCGCGGCACGCCCCAGGCTTAAACAGGAAGGCAATGGGAAGGGAAAACAGCAGTAGGAAGGTAATCAAGGAGAACTAGCCTAGCTGGCAGGTGAAATGTATCAGAATCAGCCAATTATACAAGCAGCAGACCAGCCCAGCCCAGAACACTACTATAAACTAAGCAAACACCTTCCCCTCTGGTATTTCCCACACTCTACATCACCGGTGTATACAAGCGGGGAAGTCTTAAACAAACCTACAAAATGAGAAGGGCTGCAGCAGGCAACATAGAACAACATGTGCAAGAGGCTGAGGGTGGTGAGGATGTGAATGCTGCCGATCAACCCACAGTGAGGAGACGGAGAAGAGTGTACAGACCCAGGGTAACCTACCAGGGGCTACATGAGCTGGAGATAGTGGAGCGCTATAGAGTGGACAGAGACCTCCTACAGCAAATTTATTGAGCTGTGCCAGCCACACCTGACACACCAAACTGACCGAGGGGAACCCATCCCATTGGATACCAAGGTATTTGTAGGCCTAGGAATACTAGCCACAGGTACCTCCCAAAGCTCAACTGGGGATGTCATGGAGATCTCACAGGCATCAGCATCCAGTGTATCCCACGAGTTCCTGGATGCCATGTCAACACATGCCAGTGAGCACATATATTTCCTTAACACCCGTGAGGTGTTGACCAGCAGTATGCGTCTCTTCCACCAAATAGCAGATTACCCTGAGGTAGTGGGTGCTATAGACTGCATGCACATACACATCAAAGCACCACCCAGTGATCAGGGTAGGGCCTACATCAACCGCAGGGACATCCACTCCATCAACTGCCAGGTTGTATATGATGCCCAGGGCATTATAATGAATGTGTGTGCTGGCTGCCCTGGAAGCTGTGACGATTCCCACATATGGCAACTGACACAGCTGTACTAGAGGTTTGCCAGTGGTGACATCCCGTACGGTCACTTAGTGGGGAATGCTGGTTACACACTGGAGCCGTGGCTGATGACACCCATCAGAAATGCACACACACCTGAACAAGAATGCTAAAATGAGGCACACATACAGACCAAACATATAATAGAGCATGTGTTTGGGATGCTCAGGTCACGGTTCTGGTGTCTGGACACATCCAGTGGAGCCTTGCAGTACTCACCAGCTACATGTACCCAAATTATTATGGTATGTGCTATGCTACACAGTATGATCCTGTGGAAACAGCTGCAGCAGGAACAGCATGGGGCAGGGCCAAACAGCCCCCCACCAATGCCAAAGTCTGCACAGGCACAGAGTGACTCAGAGGAGGATGGAGGTGTGCCCAGTATGCCGAGGCTGCGGCAAAGAGACAACGCATAGCACATACACTGACACAGTAGGGACCCAGGGAATGACACCTCTGTCTGTCGCACATACAATAAAAGGGATTCCAAACATGACACTACCTGTGCTCAACCATGAATAGGAATTGTACTATGTGCATCTGGTATAGGCAGCCCTCAAGCACTATCCACAAGTTTGGCACACCTTCAAGGTAAGTCAGTCAACCTACCAATTGCCGAATGAAGTAGAATGTGTCGTTACCTATATCTATGGTATGGATGTGAGCATGCATGGGAATCGGGAGCCTGAATGTTATGGCAACAGACAGTAGACACCCATAGTGGTACCATGACATCTGTAAAACATACTAGAGTCACCATAGTAGCCAGTACTATACAGGGTGACAAAACCCAATGCAGGAAATGTGCTGAGTGACATGTGTGTCCATATGACCCACACATGCCAGTCAGGGCGGTTCACATACCCAGCAACAGTCTCAGCCAGCAAGACAGGTGTCAACAAACCCAAACAGAGCCTCTGACATGGTCCCTGAATGATGGCTATGGTTCACCTCCCCCCAGGCCTACACAGACAGACTACAGCAAGGCAGGCATTGAGATGTTCTCAAGGGTAGGAAGTCAGACAGTAATATGTAGGGCAACCAAAGCCACGATCTGTAATACACTGGTATGCCTCTAGTCAGCATGATAGTTAACAATACAGAATGAAATGGCGTACCTGACATACCAGTACAGTCATAGCAAATGTATACAAGTGTCACGTGTCCCCCCACATCCTACATAATAATGTAATAACAGTCAGGTGTGCCCTCCCAACCCTGTGTAGAAATAGACCGGTGTGCCCACCCATGTAGTAATGTAATAACAGTCAGGTGTGCCCCCCATCCTGTGTAGAAATGTAGAAATAGTCAGGTTAGCTCCCCCCCCCAAACCTACGTAGTAATATAATAACAGTCAGGTGTGCCCCCACCAACCCTGTGTAGAAATAAACCGGTGTGCCCTCCTGTGTAGTAATGTAATAACAGTCAGATGTGCCCCCCCCATCCTATGTAGAAATGTAGAAATAGTCGCCTGAGCCCCCCCACATCCTATGCAGAAATGTAGGAACAGTCAATGCCAAATGCTTGCTGGATACCCTGCAGAAGCAGCTTGCCACTTGTCGGTGTACAACACCAAGGTCAGCACTGCAGTACAAACTACCTGGCCTCGATCCACACATTAAATACGGAAGGCCATACTGGGCATGCTCACACACTTAATCACACGAAGGCCATGTCTGCAAACACCAGTGGACCAGACATATCTGGCAGTTGCAGTTGTTAGTGCAGACACTTGTCAGTATGTACCACACATGCCTTGCACACACAGTGGATCGGAATACAGACATATATGTAAGGACAACACACTATAATAAGCCAAAGGTAGACGTACATAGATGTGTGGAAGAGGGTGACTGTGACAAGGAGCCATCCAGGCCTGTCCAACCCAGCACACAGCCAAAGGGCCCCAAACACATGAGGTTCAGATGTCACTCACCGCAGATACTAGCCACCAGTATCTATCAGCATTACAGACTATTGGTGCACGTGCCAGCTGTGAAACATGACTGTACAAGGAAGTAGTCATCTAGCAACTGAATACACGTACCTGTGAAATATGACCCTGTGTGTGCCCGCATGTAGCGTGTCAACCTCTAGATAAATGGGTTATGGCCCATGCACACACACTGCCCTCCCCATAGCCCTACTATGACGAGCCTGCTGAGGTCATCCACTGTGAAATACACCCTTGGGAGAATTGTAGCCCAATAATCTCTGTGGTGCATACCATGACTTTGTATTGCTGTAGTGTGATAAATAGGTAGAAGTTCTATTCCCAGACATAGCAACTTTGTGTGTGTTTGTCTGAATGTGTAGAGCGCAATGCTTTTTAGGGTAGTCATACTCCCTACAATTCAAATGCTCATCTTTGGCAAGGCTGCTGATGTCATACACCTAGAAATACACCATTGGGAAGGATGTAGCCCAGTAATCTCCGTAGCGTGTCCTGTAACTGCATACTGCTGTAGTGTGATAAATTAGTTAGGTAGCTGTTCTAATCCCAGACATGGCAAGTGTGTGTGTGTCTGTCTGACTCTGTCTGTGTAGAGAGCAATGCTTTTTAGGGTAGTCACACTCCCTACAATTTAAATACTCATATTTGTCAAGGCTGCTGATGTCATCCACCTAGAAATACAACCCTGGGAAGGCTGTAGCACAGTAATCTCCGTAGCGTGTCATGTAACTGCATACTGCTGTAGTGTGATAAATTAGTTAGGTAGCTGTTCTTATCCCAGACATGGCAAGTGTGTGTGTGTGTCTGTGTGACTCTGTCTGTGTAGAGTGCAATGCTTTTTAGGGTAGTCACACTCCCTACAATTCAAATGCTCATCTTTGGCAAGGCTGCAGATGTCATCCACCTAGAAATACACCCCTGGGAAGGATGTAGCCCAGTAATCTCTGTAGTGCGTCCTGTAACTGCATACTGCTGTAGTATGATAAATTAATTAGGTAGCTGCTCTAATCCCAGACATGGCAAGTGTGTGTGTGTCTGTTGTCTGTGTAGACAGCAATGCTTTTTAGGGTAGTCACACTCCCTACAATTCAAATGCTCATCTTTGGCAAGGCTGCTGATGTCATCCACCTAGAAATACACCCCTCGGAAGGATGTAGCCCAATAATCTCCATAGCGCGTCTTGTAACTGCATGCTGATGTAGTGTGATAAATTAGTTAGGTAGCTGTTCTAATCCCAGACATGGCAAGTGTTTGTGTGTGTGTGTCTGTGTGACTCTGTCTGTGTAGAGAGCAATGCTTTTTAGGGTAGTCACACTCCCTACAATTCAAATTCTCATCTTTGGCAAGGCTGCTGATGTCATCCACCCCTGGGAAGGATATAGCTTAGTAATCTCTGTAGCACATCCTGTCACTGTATACTGCTGTAGTATGATAAATTAGTTAGGTAGCTGTTCTAATCCCAGACATGGCAAGTTTGTGTGTGTGTCTGTCTGTGTAGAGAGCAATGCATTTTAGGGTAGTCACACTCCCTACAATTCAAATGCTCATCTTTGGCAAGGCTGCTGATGTCATCCACCTAGAAATACACCTCTGGGAAGCATGTAGCCCAGTAATCTCAGTAGCGCGTCCTGTAACAGCATACTGCTGTAGTATGATATAGACCTCTTGTAGGGTTCTATATCCACCCATGGTGATTCTGGATGTTTTGTGTGTGTTCCAATGTCTGTGCAGGGAGCAATGCATTTTAGGCTAGTCACACTCAGTACATTTCAAATGCCCTACTTTGGCAATCCTGCTGATATGATTCATTGTGAAATACACCTTTGGGGAAAGAGTTCTCCAGCAATCCACATGGTACGTCTTACAACAGCTCCATGTTGTAGTGTGGTATAGACCTCTGTTAGGGGTTCTATACCCACATGTATCAGTTGTGGATGTTTTGTGTGTGTGTCACTGTCTGTGTAGGGAGCAATGCATTTTAGCCTAGCCACACTCACTACAAGTTGGATGTCCTACTTTGCCAATCCTGCTGATGTCATCCAATGTGATATACACCTTTGTGGAAGAGGTACTCCAATAATCTCCATGGTGAGTACTATACATGCGTAGTGCTGTTGTGTAATAAACTAGTTAGGTAGGGGTTCTACTCCCAGGAGGGACAGGTGTGTGTGTGTTTAACTCGTATCCTGTGTGGAGGTGGGTGGGAGTGTGTGATACCTGGGCCCAATGTGGATCGGGTTTTGCAAATTTCTTATATGGTGGCCTTAGTATATATCACAATGTCCACCATACAGAGATAACAGATGTGAAATTCCCAAGAGGCTGGGGTGCAAATCTATACCCATACATGACATCAAGGCCAGGCAATCACAGTTAGCAACCCCAGTATTACCCAGAGCACACTCTCAACCCATGTCCCATACACACAGACACACACACACATGCCTAGGCAACAGCCAATATGTGGGTAGTACACTGCATATTGGACAATGATAGTAACTATGGTGTGATTGCAGTTGGCTACAGAGGGCATTACACATTGTCCATTTGTCCAATAGGCATGTACATGCAGACAGTGCACCTTCCCCATGTTCCCCACTGGACACCTGCAACACCTGTGGTGCCATCACATGTGACCCACAAAGGACATACCATGCCTGAAAACATGCCCTGTATGGACAGATGCTGTAAACAAAACTCCTCGCCCGGACAGCAACTGCAGGGTCAAAGTAAAGGTAGCACCACAAAAAAAGGGGCCAGCAGATTCGAAGAAACAAACATTTATTACAATGTACAGACCGGTTTCGGTCTAATGACCTTTCTCAATGTAACAAACACTAATCCAAGAGCCTTAAATAAATACATGTGACCAAATTCAAACCCACCAATCAAAAAAGTTTTTTGATATTACAATTCAAAAATTAAAAGTATAAACCCATTATGTGAAAGCTGGATATAAAATAGACATTAAAATTATATTACAATGTGAATATGCATTATATACATCCAAAAGGTATATATATATATATATATATATATATATATATATATATATATATATATATATATTCAACCTTGTGAAGTATAATAAATGCATAACAAAATAAATATAAAAAAAATCTAATCACATTGTTCATATACAAATATAATCAACTGATTGTGACTGACCCTGAAGTCAAAACAATGAGTACAAATGTATTTTATAAAAATAATTGATAGTACATTATGGAGCCACCTAAATATAGGTGTACATATATCACTAATATCATGAAATCAATATGCAAAATTGATGGTATAAACACAGATAGAAAAAAACGACTGGTCAGTATATATGTTACAAGAGCTTAGTGATATAAGATGTTGCCTCTCATAAAATATACAAAAATCATTATTTATAAATGGTCATTCAAACCAGGGGGAAATAAACCCCCTAGGTTAATGATCCAAGATCTCTGTTTTTTATTAAGAATGTCATGCCACTTATTTTTAGAGAATTTAGAATCAACAATCCTATCAATAATCATGAATGAAAATTTAGCTGTATTGTGAGTCTGAACATGTTTATATAGTGCATTGGTTGTTAGCTTGTTGTGTATATTGCTCAAATGTTGTGAAATTCCAAGTTTAAATGGCCGAGAAGTTTGACCAATATAGAAAGCTGAACATGGGCACTCAGCAAGGTATATTACCCATCAACTGCTACAGTTGGACAATGTGCAGATTTCAAAGAATTTAGAGGTGTTTTTACTAGATAATTCTTTAGTTTTTAGTACATATCTACAGAAGATACAATGTTCACATGGATAACAACCATAGGCCGTGAATCCCCCCAAGGTCTTTTGTATTTTCTCATGAGATTGGATGGGTAGAGATTTTTTTATAATGATTGAAATGGCCCCCTAAGGTGACTCCCTTTCTATAGGAGAATTTGCATCTATCATCTAAAATGGTAACAAGATGTTCCTCAGCAAAAAGTATGTCCCAATATTTGTTAATAACCTGAATCAACAATTTAGTATTTTTACCATATGTTGTGGTAAACCTTATCTTGGAATCACCCCTAGACTTAGATTTGCCATAGGTCATAATCTGTTCCGTGGGCATACTGTTCACGAGCTGTTTGATTCCAGCCAAATGCTCTTCCAAATAACCACGTTCCACAGATCTGTTAGTGAGATCATGATCACAAATTTCAAGCTCTACTTTATTGGAGCAAATTCTTTTATTCCTCATATATTGGGACTTGGGGATATTCTGCGTAATGTGACCCGGGTGACAGCTGGAGGCATGCAATAAAGAATTGGAACTATGGGGTTTTATGTATACCGTGCTAGTTAATATTCCATCAGACTCCTTTGTAACCAACACATCTAAAAAAGAAATAGATTTCTTGTTTTCAGCCACCGTAAACATAATGCCCAATTTGTTCTCGTTGAGATAGTCAACAAATTCATTCAAATAAGTCATATCTGACTTCCAAACCATGTAGCAGTCATCCAGGTACCTACGCCAAATATCTGTCTCATCCAAATAAAGATTATGACTCCTGTCATATATAACTTGATGTTCCACAAATCCCATGAAGAGATCCGCATATATGGGAGCAAAGGCAGCTCCCATAGCAGTACCTCTGATTTGTAGATAGTATTGTCCATTGAAAAGAAAAACATTCTTTGTCAAAACTAGTTCTACCAAACCCAACAGAAAGTTATTAAAGTCAGTGTTGTATAAATTTAATGTGGTAAGCCATAAATCAAGCGCCATAAGCCCAGCCCAGTGAGGGATACAGGTGTATAATGCTGTCACATCCAAGGTGCACAAGAGTCACCCCTCCTCCAACTCTGAGTTCTCAATGATATTGAGAAATTCCGTTGTGTCTTTAATCCTAGCTCTTACACCCTTATGTAGAGGTTTCAAATATTTAGTAAGAAACATGGAAATTGGTTCCGTAAGTGAACCATGACCTGACACAATAGGTCTCCCCGGGGGATTATGAAGACTCTTGTGCACCTTGGGAAGAAGATAAAGAAAAGGTACCGTAGATTCATCCACCATAAGATGGTATAGGGTCTGATCATCAGTGACACCCTGAGAATGAAATTGTTGAAGGAATTCATCAATCTCAGCTTTAAATTTAGGACTGGAGTCCATGAATAGAGGGGTATAGAACCTAACATCATGAAGTTGTCTCATACCTTCTTTCACATAATCGGCCCAATCCATAACTACTATTGAACCCCCCTTGTCTGCTTGTATTATCACCAGATCCCTCCTGTCTTTTAATTGGAGCAATGCCTCTCTTTCTTGTTGATCTAAATTATCTTTCAAAAAATGAAATCCACATTTATTAGCAAAATGAAGTTCCTGAAGTACGCATTTTTGACAAGTATCTACATATTTGTTCATGGGTGGAGTAAATTTAGATGCACAAAATCTAAATGGACATTCTTCTAAACTATTTTGTTGTCCTTGACCACCAAAGAAGACTCTAAGATTTAATAATCTACAAAAAGTCTGTAAATCCTGCACAAAATCATATTCTGACACATTAAAAGTTGGAATATAATTCAAACCTTTATTGAAAAGCTTATATTCATACTCAGTTAAAACAGTGGTGGATATATTTATGACATTATTGGTTTCACTTTGGGTTCTAACAATTGCGACATTGTTTCCAAATTGTCCCCTATGTTTATGTTTCCTACCCCCCCATTTCCTACCAACCCTAAAGGGTTTTTCTGAACATACTGTTCCGGACTGATCAGTCATACTACGTTTAGAGACTGGTGACGTTTGGAGAACCTCATTTTTGTTGTCAGTACAAGAGGAAAAATCTTCACCCGACCCATCCCCCTTAGATTTCTTGAGGATGGATTTCTTTTTCCTTTTGGGTCTAACTGCCTGAACATTATTCTTTTGAAATTTAACATTCTTAGAATACTGAAAGAGAATGCCCGCTTTATAATCCGATAAATCTCTGTTAAATTTGTTGATCTTACCCAATTTAAGCTCATTCTCAACAACCAACAAATCCGTATTCAATTTCTTCAAACAATCTTTATATTCTGGCTTATCCTCCCATTTCTTAGCATCCTGGCACATTTTAGAAACTTCCAAATTCAACATCTCAATCCTTCTTCCATAAAAGGCATGAAGTGCCCTAACAAATTCCATAGTTGATAGAATAAGGCTCCAGGACCCTGCTGGGCAGAAATTTAATGATAGAGTCCCACAAGGCCGGTCATAAGACACGTTGTGCTTTGGACGACTGTGCATTTACTTAGAAGATAGACCACCATTGCATGTATACACATTTTTATATTCGATTTGGGATTATACACAATGGGAGAACAAGCACTTGTAACTTAATGTTTACTATGCTTGTAGATAGGTCAACATTTCCCCTAAACATTTATACACACATTTTTTACAATTTTTTATAACTTATTGTGGTAAAAGGGGGACTCGTAGAGAATGAACCTTGGTCAACACGATTGGTGGACTAAATGTACAGGCGTGGGTATTTCATTATGGAAAGGGTACTTCATTATGGAAAGGGTACTACTTTATAGCTTTTGTACTTGATGCCATTGTCTGAAATTTAAACACCATACATCCCAATAATTACAGTATTTTAAATGAACACATGGTTATTTTTGTTACACTAGACTTGGTTTTTACCTCAGTGAGGGAATTACCATACTGTTTGGACATTATGTCCACTTAACTAGTGAGTGTTACATAACACAGTTTGTTTTAAAGATTTTTAATAATTTTAAACATATCCCTTATCTAAGAAGATGCCCCCTTTTTTCCTATGAGAATGCACTCATTAATTGAGTAAGGGATCGCTTGCCTGAATGAGCTACGTTTATGTAATTTTTATGCCTTTAGACTACTGTCCTAATATTACAATTTTTATGCCTTTAGACTACTGTCCTAATATTTTAAATCTTGGGAACCGGAGCAAATTAACAGCTTGACTTGCCGTTATGAATTTTTGGTTTTGGCGTGGTTGTGTACGAAAAGCAAGCTCTGGTATGGTTAGTTACCATGACAACCACCATTAGGTGAACTAAATTATGTTAATTGATGGCGGGGCCTCCGGGCATGTGACAGTACTTAAACTTTGTGTCTGTATGAACCATTGTTTCTAGCTTCTGAAGAAGTTGGTGTATGTAAACCGACGAAAAGTGTATTGGATATTTATCGCGCTTTAAGCACATTAAACTACTTCAATTTTAGCGGAGCAGGGTCCTGGAGCCTTATTCTATTTACAAATTCCATAGTTGAGCTTTGTTGTATTTTTGCCCAACCCTCCAATAATTCAGCATCTGGTTGACCCACAAGAGGTTTCAACCTGATTCGTAAGCCTGTGGGCATAATGCCTTTGTCCATATAAGCTAAAAACAATTTACTATGCCATACACAGGCCCGTAAGCCCTTCATTTTCTTAAAAATGTTGTCAAAAAAACTGACAGTCATCCTGTGTATCTCCAATTATGTCACCACCCCCCTTATTAATTATAGTAGATGTAAACACATCAGTGTCATTTTTGTCATGAGACAACCCTTTAAGGATGGTAATGAGATCCATATTAGTCCTTAGAACAATGTTTTAAATGTCAGTAGCAAGTAGGAAGACTAACCAGACACACAAAGCAATAAATATGTATACAAATTCACAATTTACAAATGTTGATGAAGAAGTTGTATTCAACATATAGAATAAAACATAAAAAAATTGCAAAAGTCTTACAGGTTGTGTCTAAAATGGCACTTGAAAAATAACTAATATCTAGATTGTCCAAAAGTGTATGAAAATTCACCACAAAACCATTTATAAGTTGTATATCTGGCAGGCTATGTATACATAATTAAATGGCAATGCTAATATACTATATAGTTGGACAATAATGTACCAAAAAAGAACACATATATGTTGATATTAACAGCTGTAAGAAATAACCAATATAATCAATACATATATGTTGAAATTGACAATATGATGTTATAACTTTTATGCCCAAAGTCAAAGACTAAAATGAATTCTGGGCAACCTAAATAAAAATTCGTCACAGCCAGAACCTAAAGAAAATATATAAATGCACTAATAGAAATAATAACCACACATAAGAATGCTCATCATCAAATGGCAAGAACAAATATTGCTAAAAAACTGTATGGTTATATTATTCAAAAGTATACTCAAACCCTCCTAGGTATTATACCAGTCTCAAAAGAGGTTGATGCCAGTCAAACAATAGGATCCCTGAGAACACTCAAAAGATCTTAAATGAATGACTACAATATGGACATAACATCGACACACTATAGAAACTATAGCGTACCAAATTTGTAAACATTCTGATGAAAATCACAATTTAAATGTTTGAAATTTGTCTTTAATTTGCAGCGAGTCTTCCTTGATGTTATATTAGTCTCAAAAGAAACTAATGGCGGCCCAACACTATATACTTGAAACAAAACTTCCACCAAAGCTGAATAGGATCTTCAATAAAATAAATATAGCTTAGACATAACACTGACACACCATGACGTGCCGTACAGTATAAAAGTCGCAATATCAATGTCCAAAAGTGAAAAATACTTGTCTGATAATTAGAACACGATACCTAGTGAATGAATTTACCAAAAACTATATAAAGTTGCAAAACCTGTTATAGTTTTCCATTTATTAACCCAATTTCTTCATGGCAGTTGTTCAACACTGACACACCATAGCGTGCCGAAGCATACCAAATTTGTAGAAATACTAATGAAAGTCACAATGGCAATGCCCAATGGTACAAAAAGTATATTCCCATGATCCGAGTACAGTACCTGATGAATATATTCACCCCGAGGACTGAATAAAATTGCAAAATCTTATTCTGAGTTTCCATTTATTAACCCGATTTTTTCATAAGAACTATTCAACAAATACTGCCCTTAAAAGGACAGCATCATTGAAAAACAAAAGCTTCTTTTCACCTAAACCAAATGGCATGACATTCTTAATAAAAAAAGAAAAGAGGGATCTTGGATCATTAACCTAGGGGGTTTATTTCCCCCTGGTTTGAATGACCATTTATAAATAATGATTTTTGTATATTTTATGAGAGGCAACATCTTATATCACTAAGCTCTTGTAACCTATATACTGACCAGTCGTTTTTTTCTACCTGTGTTTATACCATCAATTTTATATATTGATTTCATGATATTAGTGATATATGTACATCTATATTTAGGTGGTTCCATAATGTACAATCAATGATTTTTATACAATACATTTGTGCTCATTGTTTTGACTTCAGGGTCAGTCACAATCAGTTGATTATATTTGTATATGAACAATGTGATTAGATTTTTTATAGTTATTTTGTTTTGCATTTATTATACTTCACAAGGTTGTGTAGATATATATATATATATATATATATATATATATATATATGTATATATATATATGTATATATATATATATGTATATATATATATATATATATATACACACCTTTATTTCTTTGGGTGTGTATAATGCATGTTCACATTGTAATATAATTTTGATGTCTATTTTATATCCAGCTTTCGCATAATGGGTTTATACCTTTCATTTTTGAATTGTAATATCAAAAAACCTTTTTGATTGGTGGGTTTGAATTTGGTCACATATATTTATTCTTGGATTAGTGTTTGTTACATTGAGAAAGGTCATTAAACCGAAACCGGTCTGTACATTGTAATAAATGTAATAAATGTTTGTTTCTTCGAATCTGCTGGTCTCTTTTTTTGTGGTGCTACCTGTATGGACAGATGCCACTGACACCAGGGAATGCTGTTAGCATGCTGTGAATGTAGGTGCAGGGTAAACCTGCCATCCATTACCAGTTACCGCCACAGGTGGCCAAGAATGGCACATCTGCTGATAATCTGTGTACACAGCATGGGCCAGACATCCCAGGTACAGTTCCACATGTCACTGTACATGCATGTGGGAGGTGTGCACATCCCAGATGCCGTCCATATCATGGACTAAGGAACACATACATGGCAAGTGATGCACAGCATTGGCCACACCCAACAGTCACCCAGGGGTCTGGATGGGGGCTACAATACCCACCTGTGTGGGCAAATGCAGAAACCACAGCCCTGAGCCACAATGCTGACCATCGGCATGTGGCCTGATACCCAGGTATACCCATCACCTGGCCTTGTATAGCCATCTGGCACAGTTGGCACCACACACCCATGCAGAAATGCACCCATGCATGTCAGTACTGGCACCCTGTGTGTTTGTGTGTGTGTTATATGATGCATATGATCACATCCGCACTCACTACAACCCCCAATGGCATGCGGAAGCATGCTGTCTGATGTCAGACACTTCCCCATACCCTTTGCCTGTATCACCTCTGTATGACCCCTGTGGTGCATGTGATACCTGCATAGTATTGTGTTGGGGCAATCTCACTAGTGATGGATTGTATTTGTTGCCCTGCCAAGTGTGTCAGTGTGTGTGTGTCCCTGTGAGAATGTGGCTGTGTTGTCACTGGCAACTGTACATGCGGACAGGCACGTGTACTACACCTACCATATAGCTACCATATCCCTGTTGCAGATGTCAATCACCATCACATATACGTTCTGAGGGCTCCACAACATGTAACCTATGTGGTGTATCCAATAACTGCATAGAAATGGGATAGCATGACACAGCTGGCAGGGGTTTGATACCCTGTGCTGGTAGGTGTGTGACACAAACATGCTTAGGTTTTACACTCCCTCCCCTCCCTGATGTGTCTCTGCCTCTGTCTGCTTCTTTCACTCCCTCTCTGGTGGATGTGGAGACCTACACCTGCTTTGCTTAGGCAGCAGCATGTGTATTTTCAGTGATGCACATGATCAGCTGATGGCCTTTGCACGAATTGCAGCTCCCCCCTAGCTGATTGCATTTGGAGCAGCTGTGGTAACATTCCCATAGCCATTTGCATGGAAACACACTCCAATATCTAGGAACATCATGTTGGTGTTGGCCCTTTTCATTCACTGTGAGCAGGAACTAGATCTGTTGTTTGACAAACCGCATCTCAGATGGATTGGGGAGTTACCTCTAACAGCATACACTGTGGAAACAGGGCAACATACAGGAGGGGGATGTGCCTGACCTGACTACTGACTGTATGTGCTGCTATACTGCATGTGGAGTAATGTTGGTTTAACAGTGTGTGTGTGGGGGTCTACCTGAGATGGTCGACAAGCCATTTGATCAATTTTCATTTGGTCGACAATTCATTTGGTCGACAAGCATGTTATGTGGGGGGGCTTCACCCCCACACCCCCCAATGTGGGGGGGCTGTGCCTCCCACAACCCCCCTAACTATATATATCAACTCCAGGGTCGCACAACATTGGGGAGGGGGGCAAATCTGCCTGTCGACCAAATGAATTGTCGATCAAATGAAAGTTGATCAAATGGCTTGTCGACCATCTCAGGTAGACCCGTGTGTGGATATGGCTGTCCTACATGTTTTAATACCTGCCATGTCAGTTCTATGTTTATTAGGAATCCACATCTGCAGGGGCATCTGCAGACTGGGCAGTGTGTTGTGCCCTTGGTTTCATGTGTTACCCACAGAGCATGTATCTGTGAACTGCAGAAGGTAGTGTGAGGATTGCAGTCTGTAGATGGTGAAAGCCGTGACAGTTACTGACTTCATATCCCTCATAGGACATATGTTGCAACAAACCCTGTTACAACAGTAAGGTTATTATTATTTTTTTTTTTTATTTTATTTTATGTTTTTTTATTTTATTATTGTTATCACAGCAACATGTCAATATTGGCTCTGTGTATGTGCTTCCAGCCACAACTCTGTCAACCTTTGTACTTATGTTGTGCATTAAGAGGTGCATATGTGCTGTACACCATTATTAGTGTCATCATCTGATAGCAAGCCAGTGAGATATCAGAATGCTACACGTTATGTACAGTAGGGGTTATATTTGATGACATAACCTGGACATTCTGTGGTCGTTTGTACAGTACTGAGGTCTGTGTACCTATGGTGAATGTCGACAGTATGTGTATTGTTAATATGTTCTTTAGCCTGTGTACAGACTGTGGTAGATATCATTGTTATAGGTCCATCCTATCTGATGTTACATGCTGCTCCACTGTATGTTACCGTATTGGCTTACATGTTTGTAGGGCCATACACACACATGTCCCATACCACAGAAAGCCAGCAGACCAAACCGTGTAGCAGCCCAGTATATGTAGGGTTAGTCTGTGAGTGGCACATATGAGGATGTTGTTGACCAGATAGTCCATATATTGTAATTTTATGCTAGCTTACCATATGCGGCTGTGTTCACATTGGTTGTGGTTATGCACTTTCACACAGGTGTATCTTACCCTGTGTTGTGACATGCCTGCAGAGCCTGCTATATATGCAGGTACATGTGCATTCCCCCATAGGAGATGTAGGACAGTGTTGAGCCAGTCTGACTGTAGCTTGCACAGTGCATTGTTACATGCCTAGCAGCTTAGTGTACTTACCCAGTGAGATGTCATGTGCAGATACTTGCTGGATGTACTGCTGCCGGGCCTCCCATAACAGTCATGTATGTCAAACAGAGCAGTGGGATGCTCTACAGATGTATGTCAATATCTAGTGGGTAGTATGTGGCCATGACACCCCTGTACCAGCGGTTATTATATGTCAGGCCAGACAGGGGGGTGTGAATGCATAACCTTTGGTGGCATATGTATACCAGTCGTTATGTGTCATACCCATCTATGTGGCTGTTAACATCCATATTGTCATGCATGATACACATGTTTTGCACTAAGGGGTTCTGTGTATACCTCTGGATTGTAACGATTGTTTCAGAATGTCCACATATATTGGCCAATATCTGTGCTGCAGTCCACAGGGGCATTACATGCTAGCAGTGGTACTTTACTATGATGTCCTTAGGATGTCTGTCAGTAGCCAATGGCACACGTGGAAAGCAGATGTGACCTCCCACACACACCATGTCTGTGAAGACAATCCCAATTACAGTAGCAATGGTCTACTAATATACCTGCTATACATACCTGACATCCACTTACACTACAAAGTTGGGACTGTAGGGGCTGGGGTACAGCTACACTCCATGTCCAGGACATATGGTGAAAATATCTGTACATATAATCATCCACATATCTATATATATGATTACACATATACATATTGACATATATAGATGGGTATGTATATGTACATATATATATATATATATATATATATATATACATATACACACCCAGATATATATACATATACAGAGCAATATATGTCTACACATATACAGAGAGTGATACATATGCAGATATATGTATGGATATCTACAGATATATCGACAGTAGTAGGTATATCGGAATAGATATGTATGCACATATAGTTATATATTTACACATAGGATATGCATACATATATAGCTGTATACACATATATCTATATGTACATATATGTATACCTATATATACACATATACCTATATATATATATATATACACATATGTATAAATACATATATGTATACATATGTACATACGAAGAGATGTACATATGGCCATATATATATATATATATATATATATATATATATATATATATCTATATATCTATATATATATATACATACAGGCATATGTATGTGTATACCTGTATATGTACATGTAGACATCTATACACCTATGATATGTATACAACCATATACCTATCATGAGTAAACATCATGGTTGTACATACCCACCCACATGTATCCCACCGTATGTATCTGCTATGTGTACACTATGATAAAACAACATATGTGATGCAACAGTCATATTAATGACAAAGACTACACAATCTAGGAAATAAAGGTAATTGTTCAATACTACTCAATATGTGTAATGACAGCTATATTGGTAAAACAACAGCTGTCTCACAGTGGTCATTTCATAGTGGTTAAGTGTTGTGACTTCAGTGTAAAAGGTCCTGAGTTCAAGACCTGCAAGGGCTGTTCATTTTGTTGCTGGGCAGAGCAAGGTCTTTTGGATACAGAGTGGTTAAGGCAGTGTTTGTGCAATGTAAGCCACACACGTCAGTATCCTGACATTGCTAGCTAGGGCTCTAGTCCCAGTGTTGGCAAGTAACAGTGTGCATGTATGTTGATGGGTCTACATCAGGTTGCAGGGTATACACTCCTCAGTGAGCCACCTATCCATGTGGCACAGGCAATACCCGGTATAGTAACCTGTGAAATGTGTTCGACTGTACCCCAGATATGTCACTGCCATGGTGTCAGCACAGTGACATACCCCGTTGTGCAATATGACTGTGGACCATCCATTTGCTGACGCTTGTACACCTACAACACATTTGCTTGTCATTTTAGAGACCACAACCAAGCAGTGTTACTAACAGCTAGAAGACATCATTGTTGGATGGCTACACTACCTGCCATATATGCCTCACACTCTACTCCCTACAATATGTTACACTGCAGGACTGTGGTACACTGGTGTAAAGTCACTGTGTGCATCAGGACCATATCAGCCTGTCCCTGCATCGATGGCATGGATGACCGGGATGGGGCACAGGTATCATCATATGCACAGGGCATCCTCGTGCTGACACGTGTACACCTACAACACAGTTGCATATCATTTTAGAGACCACAACCAGGCAGTGTTACTAACAGCTAGAAGGCATTATTGCTGGACGGCTACACTACCTGCCAGATATGCCACACACTCTACTCCCTACAACATGTTACACTGCAGGACTGTGGTACAGTGGTGTGCAGTCACCATGTGCATCAGAACCATATCAGCCTGTCCCTGCATCGATGGTATGGATGACAGTGATGGAGCACAGGTGTCATCATATGCACAGGGTGTGGTGTTGATCTGCCAGAGGCTGAGGGTGGGCCATACATTTGACACCATGTGTGTGGGTGAGGGGTGTACTCTGGGGAGCTGGCTGAGGTGATGTGGTGTGTGTAGGTATGAGGTTGCCCTAGGTGTGTTTGCATAGTGTGTGGGTATGCATGCACACAGTTCTGCCTTGTGGCTGTCCTACACAGGTGTTTGTGGACAGCTGCAGACCATACATGGCAGGGTGTGCAGTTCACTGCCTCCGGCCATGGACATGTGGACTGTGCCTGCCAGGGGTTCCCCGGACACGTGCAGGTACAGGCGTTGAAGTGCTACTTTCACCTGCTGATGACATTTGTCCGCTGGTACCACATCTCCCCTGGGACTGGCCAGGACCACGTGCATGTGACCTGCTGTGGTGTGGTGTGGACAGCACACCCCCCACACTGCCGGGGCTGCTACTGCCACTATGGGAGCCCCTAGGTGTCCTAGCACTCCCACATTGACTGCCAGCTGTTGGTGTTGCTGGCCCATGTCCACGCAGGTGCCACCACATCCCCACCACACGTTAAAGCACGGACATACCACGGCTGATGAGGGCCATCATCTCATCATGCCATCTATCCACTTGCTTGGTAGAAGCACGGACGGCACCCAACAGTTCACAGAGGTTGTCACTTACAAATACGAGAGCAGCCCTCTGCAGTTTAAGGCCCTGTCTGGTGTAATGCTCAATATGTGCCTGCGCTGCCATTACAGCCTGGAACATGCTTCTGCTGGTTGCAGCTATGTCGCCTATGCCAGGGGCATGATGTCCAGCGGCCCTACCACGAGCACCCTGGGACATCCGCCTGTGTGGCAGCTTGCTGGACATCCAGCTATGCCTGCTGCGGCAGGACACAGTAGGCATGGTTACCACACTTTCCTGTGCACTGCCACTGAATGCCAGCTATCCCTCTGCTATGGCCACTGGTGATGGGGTGTGTACAGGCACTGTGCCGGGGTGGGGTGGCTAAAAGGGGGCTGTCAAATGTTGGCCCCTGACAACCCCACCTGTGTCTCAGCATTATCATCATCATCATCAGTGTCTGTATGAACATCTACATCAGATCCTGACCCACCTCGCCACCTGTGAGGGAAAATAATAACCACACTTTAAAACCTGTGCAGTATTGCTTAACAGTATACACACACACACACACACACACACACACACACACACACACACACACACACACACACACACACATCTCCGTAATACCTGCCTGTCCATGGCTTTACAGACTGTCCCACATATATGTCCATGTGTTACCCCATCCTGCATCACACTTGTTAACATACACACATTGATACCACTCATTAACATCACAGTCCTCTAAATGCCCACACAAGCGGGCACAACACAAGGCCTGTTGCTATATTACCTGCCTGACCTGTGTGTAGTGGAGTTACATGGCCTCAATGCTGTCATTCTGCATGCACCCTCTGTATGGCCGGAATGATGTGCACGGCCCCTATATGTGTGGGCTACTATGTTGTACCCATAATAGCTTCCACTGGTATGTCATGTATATGTAATGCTCAGTACATGCCAGATATGCTGCTCCGTCGGCCCATGTGTCAGCTGTAATATTTGGTTACACTCCCTGGTGTTGACTATTACTTCCCCAATGCATCTGTAGAGCTGCATACATGGGTTGTAGGTGACCTCTCTGCTGACTGCAATATTAAGTGTGTACCTGAAGTCTACCTTCCCTCTGGATGCCTGTTCCATGCTACAGACCATGTTATACTATTTGCTGTCCTGTGAGTATATGACAGGTATTCCTGGTGTGCAATGTGGCACTCCATGTCCATGTACTGCACGGTCCCAAAGGGGGGGTACAACCGTATGAACACCCGACAGTCACACGTGCATACATGGCCACACACACAAACACACACATGCACACACGCATCATACATGCGTCTACCTCCCACCACTTCACCAGAGTGACCCTGCAAGCAAACTAACTAACTACCAGGATGCGCACACGCACACATACAGGTGAGGTTGCACAGTGATCGTACACACAGTCCTCCTATTACCAATCTGCCAATATGCAGAACATACGGTGCAGAGCAGCATGCAGTACAGCTATAGTCAATCCATGCTAGCAACAGTATACATGTGTATGATGCATGTGCTGTGACTAGGTGATGCCCCTTCCCATGGATACCACTGCACCCATGTACACAGTATTGATGTGCACCTGTTCTGCACCCTGCCATGTATTGTGCACCACAACTCACAGGTGTACAACCCATTGTGGAATGTGTAATACTATGTCAGTTATGTCAGCTGTACCTCTCACAGCCCCTGTGTGTTTCAGCAACACATACCTGGGATAATATGTAGACTGTTGTCATTGGTGAATGCCTGATGCCTGATTTATAGCTGTCAACATCAACAGACCATGTATGACCACTGCAGAAATGCTTACACTGACAACCATCAGAGCATACTGTGGCTATGTGGGTGTACACACCTTTATTGATTTTACACAAACATCTGTGATCTGCCATGGGACCACAGTACTGCATATCTTAGCAGTACACAAGCCTGGTGTGTAACATATGTCCTGTACTTTCACATGCAGTGTCTACAGATTGTGTTAGGTATGCGACTGCTGACCGCAATGCATACACACAATGTGGGCATATGTGTGCACACCCTTATCATGCCGGTTTATCACACCTCTTGTTGTGTGTACTACAGCAGTCACTGCTCATGGCAGTGGTATGCCTGCGTGGGCCTTCTGCAATTGCCAGTGTATGTTCAGCCTACCCTACACATGTCCCCCTATTCTGCATAATTGCAAGGTCTACTCATGTGCATATCCCATGGTGTTCACACAGTGCCATCACTATTGCAGTGTGGGTAGGGTTACGGCTGCCACAAGTCCTGAACCTGACTATATGCAGATATAGCCATTCCTACCATCCTTAGGATCCCTGCTGCAGTGCACTGGTGGTTCATACTGAGACACCCCCCCTCAGCTTTTATGCAGATGCATGACTGGTAAGCCCTACACATTTGTGTCAGCTTGCAGCATCCCATACACGGAACATCACATGTTGCAGCCTAGACCCAGCTGATAATGTGGACTACTGTAATGCCGTATGCCATAGTGTATCTCTGCAGCAGTTGGCATTGCCCTACAGGTATATACACTGACGTTGCACTGTATATGGGTGTTGTTCAGAACATGTCACTACTGTAGGCCATGTCTACCAATAGTATGTTACCCCTTGTGGACACATTCTGCAATGACAGGATGTTAGTTGTCATGCAGGTGTGTGACATACCCTTTCTATACCCCATCATGGTCGCCCCTGTGAGACCATGCATTTCACAGCAACAATACATGCACATGTACAGCATGCTTTCAGGGTAGGTGTGTTAGATGTGCGCATGGAATATAGCATCACCAGTACATGTCCGGTGTGTTGGCATGCATCTACATAAGACATACTCACCAGCTATAGGCTGCTGCCTTGTTGTTACCTCGGAGGGACCTACATAAGCGGGTGAGAGATACAATGTCAGCGGCCACACCTGTGGCACTGCTACAGGCTGGGTGCAGCACTACCATACATTAACCATAAATTCCCACAATACTACCACATCTGGATATCTCTTTATCACTACAGTGCAGCAACACAATATATGTATGACATGTCAGATATGCATGAACTACCTGTACCACTGCAGATATTTACACAACAGTGGTTTACTGATGTGCCCTGTGTCCTTACCTGCATGCTCCTTGGCTGGTGTGTGGGTGACACCCACCTCCATGAAGGGGTCCAGTGGTTGATGTTGTTCTGGATGGGCAGGTGCCACGAGGCGGGCCAGGATCTCCTTCACACGTGTCAGGGGGGAATGGATGGCATGCCCCCCCGTGGCGAGGTGATCCCCCCCGGACTGCGGCAGCACGCCGACTGTCATTGCAAAGCAGGTCACTGTAATGATGCCGGGCCTGCGCATAACTGCAGTTATGCAGGCCGACATCATTGACCCTGTGGACTAGATCGTTCCACAGGGCGGTCTGCTCCTGCTGGTTATGGGCTGACCTGCCAAAGAGAACCTGGTAGTGCTGAACCCGCTGGTTGATAATGACCACATTCTCCTCTGCTGAATACACGGGTAACGTGATGTGTGACATCTTGCCTGAGAGACATGAAGATGGAAACAGGCCTGAGCAACTCATATGGCAAAGTTACCACAGTTCGTAATACACATCTCTGTCACCCCCACCACCATATCAGCTTCAACAGACTGTACACACAACTCATTTGGTATGGCTACAGCTCAACTACTGTTTGGACAGATTGTGTATTGTACCACACCTTCTGCTATGTGATTGTAGCCAGGTCCACTGTGTTGACACTAACATTGCTGGCCTGTTACAGACTATTCACTTGCATGCCATTGTCAGGGCCACTATGGTTACATATATGCCAGTGGTACGGCTGCTCTGAGACTGCTGCACATCTGACAGTCTGTGCTATTGGGGGAATTTGTGTATGCTGTTGGACATGTACCGGGTTTGTGTAGACTATTGCTACCAACAAATGTACTATAACAGTGACAGAATAACATGTATATGTTCCATTGGCCGGCTGATCCACCTCTCCACACCCATCTGACCAGGATACCTGGCCCCATCACATGTGTGTGCCAACCTGGAGACTCCTTGTGTACTGTTATAGCAATACCATCAGGTGGAATCGCCCAGGGGATGTTGCCTCCTCCAGGGCACACACCAACATGTTCCTGGGATCTGTTCCATACCAGGCTCCACAGACACATGAGGGATGTGCTACATCAGTCTGAGGCACCCAGTACACATTCACATGGCCAACATGCTCCTCCTGCTCAGCCTCCAGACCTGGCACCTTCAGGATGTGGACTGCTGTTGTGAGTGGCAGTTGGTGGGAGCCTTGTTCCCATTGTGCCCATATCGGGGACCATGGGGCATCCACATCACAGACCACACACACCATCCACTGTGTTTACCCACCACATGTGTCACATACCACCCCTGTAGACTGTCCACTATATCTACCAGTCCTGACCACTTCCACGTGTGTATCTGCCATACTTCCCCATATTCCCATTGCATACTTCACAGACGGGGCAGTGTGGTGCAAAGAAGGGACTAACATCTGACATACCCATCCATGGTGCACACACTGCCAGTTGTAGGTATCTGTGTGTATTGCTATGTGTGCTGCTGCCACGCACATAGCACACATCACTGTGGTAGTGATATAGGGGACATGTCTTTACATACATATCTGTTTGTGTGTGTGTTTGTACATATGTAGACATGTGCATATAGGTATATATCTGTATATAAACACAAAAGAAAACGTCCCAAACCAAAGTGAGTAAAATCCAAAGAATAATAAACAGACTTGTGGAATCTTTAACAGTGTGCCTGTCGCCATACCTTGGGATTTTTTCTGATATATATCTATATATGTGTAGATATATGTGAATTCATATATATGTGCGCATATATATGTCTACACATGGGTATATGTATATTTCTGGACATACATGCTGATATACATTTATCCTTATATATTATATATGTGATATATGTACACATATGCATACCTATATGTGGGTAACAGTCAGACATCAGCTTCACAATCTCACACCACCTTCCTGCACAGCTGCACTCTTTTGCCTTGCTACAACACAGACAGGTGCCACATATGGATACGGCCTGACATTAGTGGGGTATATGTGGGACCTGTTTGCAGGTAACCCTATTACACACCTATGGCATTCCAGCATGCTACATTACAGATTCACCTGGGTATCCTGCCAGTGGTGGTCCATGGCTCCCACGTGTCCAGCATAATGGCATTACTTCCACCACCAGCTATTGGCCACATCATATACATAATCACCATTACACAACACACACTATGATGGCTTACATCCTGTCTGTCAGTGCTGTCCTGCACAGTTAACAGCTATGACCCTAAACCCACAGGGACAAACACTATTGTCCATAGCAGTTGTTCAGTTGAACATCAACACAAGAACACCCAATGGCAAATATAACTCATTCTACATCATCTATCACATTACGATGGACCAGGTACTACTTTCTAATACATGTACATATACTTCACATACCTGTTGTGGGAATGATGGATTTATGAATGGCAGCTGCTCTCTCTCTCTCTCTCTCTCTCTCTCTCTCTCTCGTCTCCCTCTCCTTTGCAACCTGGCTTTAGTAGGTGATGCACTTGATCAGGTGATGGCCTCTGCACCAGTGTCCTACACTTGCTTAACTGCCTGCAGCTTGCTGTGTAGTACTTCCAGTTACCACTGTCATGGCAACCACATACTATAAATCCCTACATCATGTGGGCATGGTCCCTTTACCTTTCCTGTGGGATGGACATCCTTCCTGTGTGTGGGCATCAGTGTTACAGACAGCAGGTAGCAATACCTCTTCCAGGGAAACCGGCACACTCAGGTCAGCTACATATTTGTAGGAGGTTCCAGAACTACAGACAGTGTGTGAGTAGAGTTGTGTTATGCTTTGTATAGTACTGGTGTTACAGGGCGTGTGTGTACATACTAGTTTACCTTGGAATGCAGTCTGTCTGCATAGCTCTCAACTGTGGGCCTATCCTGTTGGTGGCCAGAGGTGTGCCTATCATGTTTTGTCTGTCCACCACAAAGGCCCTGTGTCAGATATTTCACTGGCAGTGTGTGTGTTGAGTGCTATCAGTACATGGCTGCATCCATTTATGTTTCTAACCTCAATTCCCTGGTTAAGGGTATGTTGCAGACTATCCTGTAACACCAGCAACTTGCTTATTGTATAGCAACAGTTTTCCACATATGGACCTGTGTTCCAGCCTCTGTCCTCCACCTACATACCAAGCTTTGCACATATGACATGCTGTCAGGGATTGTTCTGAAGTGGGCTGTGTGTATATCACACTGCCATTGCTGCCATCAGTCCACTGCTGTTGTATTCCCCACACATACAGTGGTGCTGGGGCCATATATGTGTGTGGGCTTCATCTACACAGAACATGTGTGCCCTTATGCACTCCAGAGGCCAGTGTATGTTGTTGTGTCTTTCGGCTTTTCCCGGTTAGGGGTCGCCACAGCGGAACTACGGTCCGCTAATGATTGGCAGTAGAATTTACGTGCCGAGTTGCCAGCTCTGACGTACAACCTTCAATGAAGGTACGCCCATTCACGCATGTCTCCACACAGAAGATGCTCTAGCTGAGAATCGAACAGGATAGCATCTTACTATGAGGTGGCAACACTACAGCAGCACCACCATCGCAGCAGAGGCCAGTGTATGTAACAGTGGTATATGGCCCTGTAGTACTGAGTCTAGGAGGGATGCACCATAAATGACCTAGGTTGTTACAAAATGTGGGGGTATCAGGGGTGAGCTGCCTTAAGGTATCTGGATGTACAGTACCATATACTTCACCTATATTTACATTACTCACATAAATTAGGTTAATGCAGGCCTACTGCCTCCTGCCATACAGACTGTTCTGTTTGTCAGTGTGTTTGTGAAGGTGTCAGTTATGCCTTGTTATGTAACAGTTACATTCCCTTTGGTCAACTGAAGTCTTTACCACCTAGTGATGTTGCACATAGTGTAAATAGAGGCTGCTGAACTATACACCTGCATTACATACTGTTGATTGTTTGGTATCCTGTGGCCCAGTCTGTCTATACTATTGTACAAATTGAAGGCTTTGGCCTGGAAAGCAGCAGTTGTGAACCTTTCCAGACTATTAGTATAACTGTTTCACAGTTGCATTACTCTGTTTATATGGATGTCAGTGTCTGAATAGCTATATGACATGGCATATAGAACAGTAATAGTACACAAATAAAGGTTTTCCATTTCTGCAAACCTGTGTGTGATGATTCTTCTATGACCTCTCTGTGGGTATATGTTGCAGGCAATGATTGTAATTTGTATGGGTGGCCCATGCAGTGTCCAGTTGTTCAGGTGTGAACTGTAGGCATAGTGGCTGTTCCATATTGTGTGCATCTTCTACATATGTATCTTACTGTACATATCTCTACATGTGTATTTGTAGTCGCATGCATATATATATATATATATATATGTGTGTGTGTGTGTGTATATGTATATGTATATATATATATATATATATATATATATATATATGTATGTATATCTGTATCTGCATATATGTGTCCGTGTATATGTATCCTGGGGATGTTGATAGCTTCCAAATTTTACATTTCCTACGGGAGCCAGACTGTACTGCATGATAAGTTACCAATGCCAGCCTGACATCATACAGGTGGATTATAGTACTGTTAACATCTTGTGCCCATGTCATGTCAGGTCCTGCTTTTGGGATCTGTAACACTTGGTAGTGTATTGCAGGATGGACGTGTTTGGCTGTGGTGAGGGGGATATGCCTATTCGTGCATGACGTATATTGTTTGGGGCGTCTCAACCGCATTAACAGTGCATGTTGACATATTTGTTTTTGTCAAGCTACCATTGCTATCTACAGATGTGTGACCATATATATATGTGTATATATTTCTAAATATTTATATATATATCTACATATATAGATATATTGTATCTGTTTAGATATTGATATATTTACACACACACACATACATCTAGATGTTGGTATACATTCTCTGTATTGTTTCATGACTGGGATGGATGTTATGTTTCTGAATACATCAGATTTATGTATATCTGGCATGGCTTAGTGGTAAATCACATTGTCTATGGTGTGCAGGGTCCTGGGTTCAAGACTTGCAGAGGCTGTTTATTTTGTTGCTGGGCAGAACACAGGCCGTTGGATACAGAGTGATTAAGGCACTTTAAAGCAGTTGTAGGCTGGTTTGCACATGTTTGAGCGGCGGTAAGCAATGCTAACTTCCGGTTACAGTTTCTTAGACTCAGCTTCTACATTGCTTCACCTGTGTAGGCAGTGCTTACTCCTGTGCAAATGCACTTACTCATGCTTACTAGTGCTTACATATGCTTACTACTGCTTATTTGTGCTTAAACCTGCTTACTAGTGCCTTATTCATTATGACACTGACACTTCACATGTGCATTTGCTGCAGTTCTCCAGTTCATAAATATATGTTATGTAGTGGGTTTTGCAACAGAAATATTGGTTATAACATGCTTTGCCATGAAAAATAGACTGTGCTGCAGTGGGACTCGAACCGGGAATGCCTGCTCATTAGGCGAATGCTCTGCACACTACACTATTGCTGTGCTACTTCATTTGCATATATCTTCCCTGTTATCCTCTTCAGCCTTTTAAGCTGCTTTAACCTTAGCTAAGCGATGGGCACACCCGCACACCTACGGTTAGCTGTACTCAGATTTGTAAAAAGAATAAAGGGGTTTCATCATTTAATTTTTATGTATTGTTGCTGCTGTACACATCAGGAACTGTTGGTGAGGATATGCGGACACCTATGAGCAGTCTCACTCATTTCTTACCACTTTCTCCTGTTCTACATTGCAGGGGCTTGTTTATTCTGAGAGCTCTGCTCACAGACTGCACTTGTACACGCTCCATGTAAGCCTAGGAGCTCAGGAAGCGTGCCTTATTAATATGCATGGAGCGCTGCCGTCCTGCTCCTAAACAGGCTCTTCCATGCAGGACTAAGCTAGTCCTGCATGGAAGTTTAGTAAATCTGGGGGAGAGTGTTTCATAGTTGGTTTGTTTAGAATTGATCAAGGGGGTTGAGGGTATTAGTACTGCTCAATGACATTGCATGTTCTCATATTTGTATTGTTGCATTATAAATCTTCATTGTTCAATGACATTGCATTTTGCTCATGTTAGGACTGCTGCCTTCAAGAATTTTGCTGCTCAATGACAGTACATTTTCTCATATCTGTATTGTTGTATTATAACTCCTTTATTGCTCAATGACATTGCATTTTATCATATTTGTATTGTTGCATTATAAATCTTCATTGTTCATTGACATTGCATTTTGCTTGTGTTAGGACTGCTGCCTTCAAGAATATTGCTGCTCAATGACAGTGCATTTTCTCATATCTGTATTGTTCTATTATAACTCTTTTATTGCTTAATGACATTGCATTTTCCCTTGTTTGTATTGCTGCATTATAAAGCTTTACTGCTCATTGATATTGCCTTCTTTGTGCATGTTTGAATGTGAAGACCTTTTTCTGTTGAGTTCTGGGAAAGAGGGTGAATGTATGTTTTCATTGAATGCATATCTCACCTTGCCTTATTGCTAACTGGTGCACTGTTGAAATCATTTGTTTGTGGTTGTGCTAGCCTTTTAAACTGGATGCATCACCTAGAATAAAATCTGACATTATTGCCACCTTGGTCTGTTGGGCCAATAGGGGTGTCACCAGAGTCAGGTAGGAAGGAACCCATATCTACTTCAGCTACACCTGCGGGTGCGTTACACTTGTATAAATCATTTCGATATTTACCAATGAGCTATAATTATTGACAAAATTCCAGCTAGCTGGGCTGGTAGCATCTCCTTTCATCATACTCAATATCTTTGTATAAATTTTCTTCAAATCTTTCTTGATCTTGTCTCGCAGTATGTTTAATTTGTTTGTCAAGCTTGTTTATTTCAGTTTTCAAAGTTTAGTTCGACCTCTTTTCTACTTCTTATATTTTTTTGTCTTTCACCTTAGTTAGGTATCTTGTTCGTATGGAAATATATCCCCCTAATGTTGTATGCCTAGATCCTGATATCAAACATTTTTTTTGATTTTTTGTACTCAATTTCTCTTTCAAAACTTTCCTCATTCCTTTTGCGTTTTTTTCCACTGAACACGTCACTCCAATTAGTTTTACATAATGACTCTTTGGCTTCCATATAATCAATAATTAATCTGTGCATTGGCTTAGATTTCAGTTTGGCAGAATTGTCAAGGAACAAATTAACATTTATAACCCCATGATCACTGCGCATCAACGGTGTAAATCTTGACATGAAGTGACAGTAATTTCTTTAGGAACACAAATAATGTCTAGTATGTTCCTTTCCCTGGTAGGATTTTTTAAAATCTGAAGCAGCTGCTGTTCATGAACTTACTTTGTGAATAATTTTCTTAAAAATGTTGTTGAATCAATAGTATTCCAGTTTGTTTCTGATAAATTTAAGTGTCTGACCACTATTATTCTTCCCTCCTGTGTTTCATGCAAGAAATGTATGAATTCATCTGTATACTCCAACAATTGTTATATTTTCCAGGGTTGTCTTTATTGTCACAGTTACACAATTTGTAGTATTGGTGTTATCATTGAACATGTAATAATCACAGGTCTCATAACAATCTGTAATCCCTATCATAACACCTCCACCTGATTTTTTTTAAAATGTCTGTTACAGTAAAATAATTTATACCCAGACAGAACTGGTTTCCAGTCATTGTTCCTTTATCATGTTTCACAAACAGTAACCACATCAGTCTTGTAGGAACAAAGCAAATTTTCCAATAATAAAACTTTATTATTAATGTTCCTAGCATTAACAACCATCAGAGTTGCATGAAATGTTGCTGTCTGTGAACTGTTAAATTTTTGTCCTGGTAAAAATCCTGCATTGTGATTGTACATTTTTCAAAATATCTGCTGGACTACACTAGCAAATAGGTCAGGGGGGACAGATCAAGAAAGTTGCTGTATGCAGATGATGTGGCATTACAGGCAGACTCTGAGCAAGAACTTTAACAAAGAATAGGGGAATATAATGCAGAACTGAAGGCACATAGGGTGAAACTGAGTACATATGAGACAGTGGAAATGATAGCATATGGGGGAAATCAGATGTATTTGAGAACTGAAATAAAAGGGGAGATAGTGGAACAGGTTAATAGCTTCAAGTAACTTGGAGGGGTGATTGAAGAGGAGGGAAGTCTGAATGAGGAGGTCAAAGGTAGAATCAGAGGGGATGCGGCCAAATGGCATAACGTGTCAGGTGTAGTGTATAACAGAAGAATGCCAAAGAAGCTGAAAAGTAAGGTGTACAAAATACTGGTGTGGCCAGTACTACTTTATGGTACAGAAACCTGGGCAGTAAAGGCAGAGCAGTTGAGGAAGCTAGAGACGACAGAAATGAAGTGCCTGATATGGGTGGTGGGATGCTCACTGTGAGACAAATGAAAATGTGAGGACATAAGAGCAGAAGCCAAAGAAGTTCTAATTGCAGAAAAGATCAATAAGAACAGATTACAGTGGTTCAGGCACATATGCAGAAAAGCAGAAGTCATTCTGATAAAGAAGATTTGGGACAGACAGGAAGAAGGCAAGAGGAAATGAAGGTGCCCAACAAAGAGGTGGATGGATTGTGTGAGAGAAGATTTGTGACAGTCAGGCATGAGTGTCAAAGAAGGCAGGAATATGGCATTGAATGGAGAGAGGTGGTGACAGCTGACACGACACCCAGACCCCATGTAGAAAATGGGGAAGAGGGGGTTGATAATGATGATGAATAGAAGCTGCTCTTTCTCCTCCATGGGGAGAAATTTGATATAGTGATGTTTCTGGTGCCAAACTGAGATTCTTCTTGAAGACCAGTTTTAGATCTTTCCTCCCTGAATGGGTTTGTGATAGTGCTCAAGCTCAAACTTTCAGTTCACAGCCTCTTACCCAGTTCACAGTCTGTTACCTCTTCTTCCTTATTTGAGTTATCGTAAATTTAAAAGATGCATATCATCACATTCCTGTTCATCCAGATTTTAGGCATTTCTTAAGATTTTGTGTGTCTGGATACCAATATCAGTCCTTTACCTTAGGCTTTGAATTATCCACTGTTCCAGGAAGTTCACAAAGTGTCTAGCTCCAGTGATATCCTACTGAAGAATGCAGGGTAGCCACTATTTTTCTTATTTAAATGATTTATCATTGCAGTTCTTTTTCAAAGTATCAAGAATCTCTCTCTCTCTCTCTCTCTCTCTCTCTCCCTCCCTCTTGGATAAGGGATCTCATACACAGGCTGGGATCTCAAATCAGCATTCAGAACTCTTTTTTGACTGCTTCTCACAGGATTGTTTTTCTGGGGTGCCTGCTGGACATCCCAGTACAAAGAGCTCTTCTTCCACAGGAAAAAAAATAGGATCTATATTTAGATCTATTGCTGTGGTTTTTCACTCTAACTTACATCTCAGCAAGTGAACTTCTCAGGATTCTAGGTCTCTAGTTTCATGATATTTCTAGCAAGACTCCACATGAGAAATATACAGTGGTGTCTAAAATCCCAACATTTATACCCATTGACATTTCAAATTCCAGTGTTAGGACTTGTAAAAAGGAAAATCATACAGTGGAGACATCAACATTTTCAAACTCCAGGTCTTCCATTCTCCCCTCCTTTTGTAGCACAGTCAGTCACAACTAACACCTCAGACTTTGCTTAGGGAGCAGTATCAAATGGCATAAAATGCAGGGTCTTTGGAACAAAAAAAAGTCAGACCAAAACACATCAACATAAAAGAGATGTTAGCTCTTATAAATGCTGAGAATTATTTAAATGAAATTGGTCCTCTGGACTTATTCAAGTGTTTTTACAGACAACACCACAGTGATATGATACATAAACAAGTAAGAAGGAAACAGATTTCGCCCCCTGTGCAGACTAGCTGTGTTACTGCGGGATATAGCTTTACAACAGTCTTAGTCTACAGACATCTTGCATCCCATCAGAGCAAAGTTTTGTGGAAGACATGCTGAGAGCAGATCCTCCTAAATGGAAACTGAATCATGGGGGTTTCCAAGATCTGATCTGTATTTGGGAAGAACTCAACCAGATCTTTAAACTCTTCTCTAAACACTCAGCTGGCAAAAGTCTGCTCCAGGAATCCAAGTAAGAAGGCCTGGAAGGCAGATGTCTTTTCTTTTCCATGGAGAGGAATGTTCCTGTGCACTTTTCCACTTTCCAGTGATTTCCATCATCCTTCTGAAGATTCAGAAGGATTCCCCAAAGATTATTGTGACAACAGTGGTTCCTTCTTTTGGAAATGGCCAGGAAATTACCACAAGCCTACTCACAAACTAGATTTACTCACACAAAATAAGGGGTGTTTGATACACCCCGACCCCAAACATTTGCAGTTGACTGCCTGGATGATAGGGCTTTAATAGCTTTTAGGCACCATTTTTTTTGTGAAGGCATGCATCAGGTATTAATGGAGACAAGAAAGCCTGCTACTAGAAAATCATAATTAGTGAATGGAAAAGGTTTTCTACTTGGTGGCAGCTGTGGTAATGTTTTCTGGTTTTACAGTATTGGTGTGAGTTACTGTTCTGTGGCCTGTCTTACTCTTCAACCAAGGTTCATTTTTCAGGCATTTCAGCATGTCTGCCAATGGATCCCCCTCTTTCAATGCAATCTCACATGAAAATGTTCTTGAAAGGGGACCTGTATAAGAAGTTTCCCAGAAAACTGGAGGCTTCTTCGTGAGGATTTTAATTTTGTGTCGGAAAAATTAACAAGTATTCCATCTGAACCAGCTCTTCAGGCTGACTTGAGGTTCTTGACATGGAAAACAGTCATACTCAATGTTCTAATCTCTCCAAGAAGAGTATATGAGTTGCAAGCTGTTATGGGAGGGGGTCTACCTTATCTAATTTTCCACAAAGATAGGACTTGTTTGAGGAGTAATCCTTCCTTTATGCCTTAAAGTGGTATCTGAGTTTAAGGATACTTCGTACCATAGATGTCCACAGACAGAACAAGATGTTACAGAACTTCTGATCAGTTGTTCATTTCTTGTGAAGGTAAGAAAAAAACGACAGCCTCTGTCAAAGCAGGCTGTTTCATAATGGTTATCTTAAGTTATTACCTTTTGTTATTCCCACCACAACAAAACTGTTCCAGCCAGAGTCAAGGCTGACTCTATCATGGCCTTGGCTTCATCTATGGCTTTTTGGAAAGGGTTGAATTCTCTAGGTATTCTAAAAGCAGTAACTTGGTCCTCTGTGTAACACTTCTACAAAGCACTATAAACTAGATTCCTTTTACAGGTCTAGGACAGGCTTTGTTTGAAGTATTCTCCAGGGGGTTCCTGGATCCTAATCCTTCTTTCTCCCCTTCCTTCTAAGCTATGGCAATCTATCCATATTGCCTTGGCTTCATCTGTGGCTTTTTAGAAAGGGTTGAATTCTCTAGGTATTCTAAAAGCAGCAACTTGGTCCTCTGTGTAACACTTCTACAAAGCACTATAAACTAGATTCCTTTTGCAGGTCTAGGACAGGCTTTGTTTGGAGTATTCTCCAGAGGGTTCCTGGATCCTAATCCTTCTTTCTCCCCTTCCTTCTAAGCTATGGCAATCTATCCATATTGCTTAGGTTACTGTGGCAGGGATCATAATGATGAAAATAATACAGCTGTGTAAGTACCATCACACCAGATGTTCGAATGATTACTGCTGCAGTAGCTGCTCCCTCCATCCACCTCATTTTTTATATAATTGTTTTCCGGAGTGTGGGCTTGTATTTATTTATTCCTAACATTGTCCTCTCAGGGCTTTAGCCTCCCTCCCTGTCTCTTTTGTGGTGAAAGCTTTGAAGGTCTTTGCTGACTAACAGTTTCAGCCCATGAAAGGTGCCCTGAAGCTTTGGAAGCTGGCTGACTGTTATATCATATGCAAGCTATAACCCATGTAGCTTAGGCTACTGCAGCAGGGATCACTCAATTATCTGTTATGGTAAATTTACTAACACAGCTGTACTTTCTTGGAGTTGCCACCATAATCATTACTCTTGTGAATATATTTATGGCAGTGTTTCCTGGAAAACAGTGTAATGCATGCTTATGAATCACTGTGCATCTGATATGTAAGTCATCTCAGCTGAACTCATTCACCTGTCAGATGTCAGTTGATTTGTTAAGAAGTGTTAGCACCTGTTTATGAACTGAACTTCATAGATGACGTCTGGCAGTTAGCACAGAAGGCTAAAGCTCTGAGCTGTTAATGAGCTACTTCATGTGCTCATGGCACAAGGATTGATTTCTTAAGCCTTCATTTGCTTATGTGAGACTCTTGAGTAAGTTACTTAATCAGAGTATTCCTGTGTCACTCCTGAAAAGGGACACTTTGTTCAGTGGGCTTAAGTGCTTGACAAAAAGGTAAACTAAACAAAAATATAAAATAAAATAACACACAAAAGTTTGGTAGTAGGGACCCTTAAATGAATATGTGGTAAACATCATACTAAAACTCCACAAAACTAGGAAACTATAACCCTGCACAGAAGTTTTATTTATAGTTATTTATTTATAATGTGTTAACCGGGTTGGTCCAAATGAGCCATAAGCCCATTTTCAGTGGAGACCCGAGGAGAAAAGCTCCAGTGTAAATACAAACAGTAATGAACATACATTTTGAGATTAGATACAAACAATAATGACCTTACAACTGAGTTTAACACTTCAATAAAGAGAAAAAGAAAGAAAGAAAGAAAAACAGATGGTACATATAGCAGAGAGAAGTAGTTATGGAGGCAGAGAGAATCTGGTACAAGGTAGGTGTAAAAGAATGTTGAAAAAAGTAGAGAATAAGTTTATGCGGATGTTATTGCAAGTATAGTAACAATATTCCATATGGGACTATTTAAATACAGTTGTTCTTACAATTGAATAACTATTAATACATACAGTATAAATGGATTATTGCTGCACAAAGACAATTAGGTGTTGAAGTAGTAGATATGACTTCCATATGCTGGAAACAGAATCATAAGAGTAAAAGCTGTAAAGGGACTGAAAGTGATGTAGAAAAATTAAGGGGGAGGAGTTAAGTAGGGTCTTGGCAGGGACAAGTCCATGAGTTTAATAGGCAGTGTTTTAGCTCTTTTTTGAAGTGCTTAACGTGTGTGATGTTTCTTACATTGGAGGGGAGTTTTCTCCAGGCCAGGGAAACTGAGTGATTATGTAGGAGTTTGCCAGTGTTTGTATTGGGTTTATAGATATCAAGGAGTTGTTGGTTGGAGCTGTGTAGTGACTGATTAGGGGTGTAGTACCATACTGGGGAGGAGATGGAGGGGCAGGTAGTAGGTTTGTAGGGTATGGAGTGTGTAATATGTAGTTGTGAAAGTAGACGTTATTGGGGGACTTCTAATCAATGCAGTTTCTTCAGTGCAAGACAATGGTGTGAGTTGTAAGGTTGGTTGGTGGCAAACCTAGCAAGCTTATTATAAGTTTGTTCAAGCTTGCTGAGTAATGTGGATTGTACGTTAGTGAAGATAGGAGCTGCATAGAGTAGGGAAGGTAATAGGAATGTCTGAACCAGAGTAAGTTTGGAGTCTGATATAAGGAATTTTTTATTTCTATAGAGTAGTCCTAGTTTTTGGTGTGTTTTTTGATACACTGTTGGATGTGCAAGTCAATTTTTAATTGATTCTCGATAATGGTACCAAGAAGTTTAGTGTGTGGTCCTGCTTTGATGGTGGTGTTAAGTGATGAAATGGTAAATGTGGGTTTGACATGGGTGAGAGATCTAGGAAGGAAGAGGAGTGGCTTAGTTTTGTTTGAATGTAAGATGAGTTGGTTTTCAGTAAGCAATCTTTCAGTGGAGAGAAATGAATTTTGGGTAAGTGTGTGCAGATGAGAGATGTCAGAGAAGGAGAGAAGTGTGCAGTTGTCAGCATATTGTACAAGGGAGGAGTGGCTGCAGGATGTGTGGAGATTGTTAGAAAAGATATTGAACAGAAGTAGCTCCAGTGTAGAACCCTGGGGGACTCCTGATTGGATAGGTAGGAAAGGAGAAGAGGAAGTGAGCCATCTGACACACTGTAGTCTGTTGGAGAGATAGGAGAAAAAATCATTGAAGAGTAGAGGTTGAGATCTTTTACTTTTGATAGAAGTTTAGAGTGAGATACTGTACAGAAGGTCTAGGAAAGGGGAACAGGAAGTGAGTCATCTAACAGACTGTAGTCTGTTGGAGAAACAGGAGGAAAACCATTGAAGAGTAAAGGTTGACATCTGATAGTTTTGATAGAAGTTTAGAGTGAGATGCTGTACAGAAGGCCTTGGAGAGATCTAGGAAAAGACGGGATACTAGTTGTTCTTTATCTCTAGTGTCTGTTACAGTAAGAGTAAAGGATATGAGGGTGGGAGAAGTACTGTGGTTTGGCCGAAACCTATGTTGGTTAGCAGTCAAAAGGTTTTCTTGGATAAGTAGTTTGAGATGCTTAGAGTGTATACAGTTTTCAAGTATTTTTGAGAGTGGGGAGAGAATGGGTATGGGTCTGAAACTGGAAGAGTCAGTGGAGTTTCCTCCTTTGTGTAGAGGTATAGTATAGAATGATTTCCTGATGTCAGGGACTGTGACTTCTTGAATTGATTTTTTACTAGAATAGAGTTAGGATAGGCTATGGAATCTGTGGCAAGCTTGAGAAAGAGGGGAGGGAGGTTATCAGTAGAGGGAGAACATGGTTTGAATTTAAGCAAGAGTGAATTAATGTAGGTAGCAGGGACTGGTTTCAATGAAAAGGGGGTTTTATTAGTATGAATAGGAGAAGAGGTAGCTGGGCTTGGGTTATGGCCTGTTTGAGTGAGTTTTTGGATAGAGTCAATAAAATAATTGTTGACAATAGTGGCAGTTTCTTGATGAGTATGGTTAGGGTAGGGGTTAGGAGTTGCAGGGTTACCTCGGTGAAGAATTTTATTGATGATACTCCAGAATTTTTGGGGGGGATTAGAGTGGTGATTGGCTTGGGCCTTATTGTAAAAATTTTTTTGTCTTTGTTTTTTTGTTTTTTTGGTAAGGTTTCTAAGCTCATTGTAATTTTGGAGGTGTGAAGGGGATTTGGTTTTCAGCCAGGTTTTCCAAACACTGTCTTCTTTTGTGCGTGAGGGAATGGATGTATTTAGTAAGTCAGGGGGCATAACTAGCTTTTATCCTAATTTTCCTTAAGGGAGCTAATGAGTTAGTTAAGAATTTCAAGGAAAATTTGGTTGAATTTTTATGCAGTTTCATTGAGGGGAAGTTGAAGAAGTCAGGACTAGTTGATGGATGAGAGTGTAGTATTAAATGTTTCAGTGTTAAAGCCAGAGAGTTTTCGGCAGTCTCTATATAAGTGAGACCTAGGCGGTTGGTGAGAGTGTCTTTGGATATGAATAGGAAGATGGTCAGTAATGGTGTATGGTGGGTCTATATTAAAAGAACAAATGTTCAAAATTGCGAAAGCTCAGATGAGCGAAAATGCTGCTACTCGAAAATGTTATTGTGGGGGGCTGCTCCCCCCATACCCCACTAAATATATATTCCAACTCTGAGTTCACACTGCAGTGAAGAAAGGGCAAATATTCTGATCTTCACTGTACCGCAATAAAAAACAAACAAACCTTGAGTAGCTGCATTTTCGTTCATTTGAGGGTTCGCAATTTTGCACATCCGTTCTTTTAATATAGACCTGTGTCAGGTAGGGTACAGGGGTTGTTGCAGAAATTGGAGTCACTTGAAAGGATCCAGTCTAGGATTGAGCTGGTATTGAAGTTGTGTGGGGATGTTATAAGTTGTTTGAAACTGTGAAGGTTAATGCTGAGATTTGGGGAGTTTGACATTAGTTTTGTCCAGTCTGTATTTACGTCTCCTAGGATAACTGTTTCATAGCGCATATTGTGAAAGAACCATGAAAGTATGTGTTTAGGAATGCGGATGTTATAATCTGGTAGAATGTAAATGGAGGCTAAAGCAAACTTTTATGGATATTTAAGTGACAGTTAAGTATTAATAGCTCATCTGGGTGAAAGTTGGGTAGAGGAGTAGGTAATAGGGCGAGGTTAAGTTGTTTAGAGTAGAGAAGGGCAACACCACCCCCTTTGGTGGGAGTTCTGTCTGTCCGGTATATGTTGTATCCAGGAGGTAAGATTTCATTGTTTGAGATATGTGGTTTTAACCAAGTTTCAGATAAGGTTAGGATATGAGGCGAGTGGTGAACTATCCATGAATGGACTCCAGTGATTTTATTGGGGAGGCTTTGTGTGTTCATTGCATATATATTTATGTTATTCGGGGGGAATAGGTAGGGGGAGGAATGGGGTAAGGTGGAAGGGGGGGGGAGGTTGGAGTGGAGGTAGGTTGGGGCTGAGTATAGTGGTAAATGGACCAGGGTTTTGGTGAATGTCTCCACCTAGTAGAAGAGAGACTGTGAAAAAAAGGTAATTTGCTGATGGTTGAGATACTAGGTGTGGTGTTTTAGTTTAAGTTTAGGATAGAGAGAGGTGTATGGAAGTATTTTTGTTCTTAGGAGATGTATGTAGGAGAGGTTATAAAGAGATGGGGAGATTGTGTATGACTGGGAAGTATTGTTATCATTAAAGGTAAGGGTGAGTGTAGGAGAAGGCTGTATGAGAGCATTGTATGGTAAGTAGTTAATGTGAAAAAAAGGATTACTGAGGTAGATAGATGTGAAACATTGTGTTGTGTGGTGGAGCTGTAGCTAGAGGGTGGGTAGTTTGGTTAGTGTAAGGAATTGGTAGTAGGATAGTATTTGGGTAGGTTTGTTAAGCAGGGGGAAGGAGTAAGAATGCTAAGAGTAGCTGAGGAAGGTTAGGAGTGAAATAATTTATGAATGTTTTGAGTAATTGGGGTTAGAATGGGGTGGAATGGGGTGGAATTAGGAAAGTGAAGTAAGAAGGAGCGGTGTGGTTGGATAAAGGATGGAGGAGTAGTTTTATGTGAGGGCTACTCAGAGCAGGAGTATGGAGGGGAGAAGTTAGGATATAAGAGTGTAAGGGGTGTTTTAAGATATGGTGAGGAATAGGGTTGGTTATGGGAGAGGAAGGGGTAGTGTAAATTCAAGGTGTGTAGAGTATAAATTTAAGGTGAGTGGAGTTGGGTGGGAAGGGTGTAGGGTAGTGGAGTGAGCCAATGGTGAGCAGAGTGGGCAGACTCGGACTACAAAGGCAGCCATCAGGAATAATCAGTGAGTTTTTAACTCCTGTAGACTAAGCTTCCATGTGTCTTACCCTTAGTGAACAGCTTGGTAAGGAGTTATGGTCATTAGGAATAAAAACAATAAAGCCTTTTCTTCGGATTTAGCTGTGAAGAGAGGGGAAAGAAAGAGGAAAAAAGATTAGTTAGCTAGATTAAGTAGCACTGTACAAAAAAAGAAAAAAATGTTAACTATGCAATGGGGTGAAATGCTAGTTGTTTGACTTGACCAGTGTGGAGAGGGGTGGGGGAACTATGAGACTGTCTCAGTGATGTGCAATGGGTGACAGGGCAAACAACTGTTTTTTTTTCAAAATTAATATTAAATAATGACACATACAAGTAAATTGAGCAGTGTGGAGAAACCAGGATTAGCTGCCATTTTCTGGACCTTCAGGAAGGACTTGATTATATACAGTCTGGAGACTCGTGGGGTGCCGAGTGAGTAGCTTACTTATTCCTATGAAGAGGGGAGAGAGGCAAAACGGTTGGGAGAATAAGGATTGCTAACAGAAATCAGAATTTAATTGCAGTGGAGCATTGCTGATGTAAAACAGAGGAAGGAGGGCAGGTAGTAAAAGGAGGGAGGTAGAACAAGAGATGTAGGTATACTCAGGAAGAGGTAGGGAGTAGCAGAGTGAGGGAGAGAGAAACTTAAAGGAGCACTGGAGTAATAATAGATAAAAGAATAAAGCAGAATAAGTAGGTTAAGAGAAATTAGGAGGAATAAGAGAGTGAAAAATGGAACTTTTAGGGGAAAAGTAGGTCACAGAAACAGGAACAGAGATGCGATGTTAAATATAAAAAGCAAACGGTTCCAAGTCAATAATAGCAAAGCAGGAACAGAGATATGAGGTTAAATATAAAAAGCAAACATTTCAAAGTCAATAATAGCAAACAAGGAACAGAGATACATGGTTAAATATAAAAAGCAAACAGTTCCAGGTCAAAATAGCAAAGCATTGGTTGTTGGACAATTCAGGCAGTTGCAGTGAGAAATTACTTTCTTACACATGACTAGCTGATTTGAAATGTGATTAAATCTCTTAACAGGATAAAAAAGGATATAACAGTCATTGGAGCTGTGCTAGTTATCCTAGCATCCAGGACTACACTAGAATAAGGACAATTGAACAAGCATCCAGATACACTACAATATGCATCAACTAAATCACAGAGTTATTATATCTCCTAAAAGCAGTACAATGTCAATTGCATTGAAAAAAACATACACACAATTTAACATAGCAGGAAAACAAACAGAGCTATCCTTTCATTGAACACAATGTTTTGTCATTTCCATTGAAAAAACACGTGCTTACACACAAGTTAATAAGGTAGTGGAAAACCCTTTTACCAGGCACTTGCATATCACCAGAGCATACAGTGGGTTAACTAGACGCTGGGCAACATTGAGAAATAATGGCAAGGAAACAGGTAATTTTAAATGGTGCAAGGCATGATGAGATGTCAGATTTGGGTAGAAAATGCAAATTGGTTGGAAGCATTGGTAACAATTTATTATTTATTTTATTTATTTTGCATTTGTTGACCAGGAGAGTCTGACTGGATACATGTCCATTTTCAGCGGAGGCTCGGGGAGAAAAGCTCCACAGATTAAGAGCAAACAAGTATGAGATTTCTACATAGCAAGCAAGTATTCGTAGGAAAACACATAATTTAACAAGATTCCATAGTTTTAAAGTTACAAAGTACAATATTCATTGGTAGTCGCAGGTTTTAACAAAATTATATAGTTTAAAATTAGAGTAAAGCAGTACTTAGAATGTACTTGTTTCCAGTAATAACATTGATTGAGACAAATGTAAGTAAGAGGGGGTTGGGAGAGGATGTTAGGGTTAGTTTTGTGAGAATTTGTTGGGTTTGAAGTTGGAATGTGCATAATTGCAGACTGTTGGTGTGGGTGTTCACAGGTGAGGAACTGTATGGAGGAGTTACGATTCTTCAAGGGGTAGAGGTGAAAGGGAGCACAAGAGTGGGTCAGATGGTGTATATGATATGGGTCAACCTGGTGGGTAGCAAGGGCATAGCCACGTGAGTTTTGGGTGTTCTTTTAGTAGTTTTTTTAATGTAACCATTGAGTTGGCTGAGGTAATGGCAGAAGGTAATGTTTCAAATTTTATTTATGTAGTTAGGGAAGAGGGAGTCACCTGCTGTGTTATTGCTTTTGGTCACCTTGATTAGTCTTTTATCACTAGAGTGAAGTTGTCTGGTATTAGTTTGTAGTATAAATAGATTAGATAGTGCTGTTTTTTTTTCAGGAAGTAGGAGTTCATGGGCAAAAAGAAAGCTGATGGAATAAGAGGAGATTTGGGAATTCAAGCCAATTACACTGATTTAGTGAATGACAGTGGTGAGCATGGTAGGGGGCACCAGCAGCAAATTTAGCAGTTTGATTGTAGCAGATGTTAAGCATAACCATTTCAGTTTTGGGTAGGTTGGTGAAGATGGGAGTGGTGTAGAATAGTGTGGAGAGGAGTTGGGTTTGAGCTATGGTTATTCTAGCAGGTTGGGTTAGAAATGGTTTGTTTTTACAAAGACTGCCCATTTTTTTGTGAATGTTTTTAATAGTTTGATTTATATGTAGATCGAACTTGAGGTTGTTGTTAGTGGTCACTCCTAGCAGTTTAGTATGAGTGCCTGGAGAGATGATAGTCCCATCTCTGGACACAATATTGAATGTGTTGGGCATTGAGGTGGATTTGTTTGGTTTAAATAGCAACAGTTTGGTCTTTTTGGGATTAAGTAATAGATTTTTGTTAAGAAACCAAGTTTTGGTAATTTGGAAGGCTTTTTGTGTAATGGAGATGAGTTTGTGTGGGTCGTTGGCTGAGCAGACTAATGTTTAGTAGTCAGCATATTGTATAACAGTTGCATCTTGGCAGATGCTGTGGAGATCATTAATGAAGATGGAGAATAGAAGGGGTCCCAGAATGGACCCATGTGAGACTCCTGTGGTAATAGGCATCAGTGAGAATAGGTTGTTGTCCCATCAAACTGCTTGTTGTCTACCATGTAGATAGTTTTGGAACCAGGTTAGTGCATGATCACTAAGGCCAAGATTAGTAAGGGAGTGGTGTAGTTTAGGATGGTTGACCATATCGAAGGCTTTTGACAGGTCCAAGAATATGGAAGATGTTAGTTTACCTAAGTGCCTGTTTTGGTTGATGATGTTTGTAAAAGAAATAAGGGCTGTGATTGTACTGTGGGCAGGGCAGAATCTATTCTGGGTAGGAGAGAGAAGTTGGTTATTAAGTAGGTATGGCTTAAGTTGGTAATGTATACATTTTTCAAGAATTTTTGCTAGTGGGGACAGGATGGCAATAGGGCAGGTGATAGTTGGTGAGGTCAGTGGATGTTCCACCTTTATGTAAATGGATGATGTAGGAGGTTTTCCAGATTGGTGGGATGGTGTTTTCTGATATAGATCTGTTAAGTAGAATAGAGATTGAGTAGACAAGTTCATTAGCAGCCAACTGGAGGTATTCCACTGGGATGCTGTCCGCTGCTAGGATAGTAGGTTTAAGTTTGGATAGTAATTGTTTGACATAATTGGTAGGGATGGGTTGGAATTGGAAGGTAGTTTTGGGACTGGCTGCAGGTTTGGGGATATTGGTAGTAGTAGTAGTAGTAGTGAGTTGTTGAATTAGAGATGGTTTCTATGAAGTATTTGTATGAAGTATATGAAGCGATTTAAATAAGCTTGAAACCTGCTACAACAAAATCGCCAAATTCGCCACAGGGGCTTCCTACTGTACTCACCACTGTCTCTCACTAGCAGAACTGGGCTGGCTAGAGCTCCCCCACCTCCTTCAATGGTTCCAACTCGCACTCGCCCACAAACTAATAAACCAACCACTAAAAGTCCCATCCCTCCAGAATCTATTCCAACCCTACATAACCACGAGACCACTAAGATCCAGCCACAAAAACCTCCTACAGGTCACAAGAGTCATTAATTCTGCTGGAGAAGCATTGTTCTCCTGCACTATAGCCAAACTCTGGAACTCCCTCCCATCCTCAATTACCTCTGTAACTTCTTGCCCCTACTTTAAATCCTTACTAAAATCACAGTTCAAAACTTGCCAGATATGACCTTGCAACCCCCCCTCTAATACCATCCACTCCCCCCACCCACTACCTCTCTCAGCCCCCTATCAACAACCTACTCTTAGCAAGCTTGGCTACTTATGTTCCCAGCTACCTACCACATAATACTAACGTCTTGTAGCAACAACTGCTAATGGCTGTTATGTACCTCAAAAACAGATTGTATCAATTGTTCACTGATGAATCTCAATTACATTTCTAACCATGTTTTGTATATGTCACCATATTTTAAAATTGTACTATGTTCTACAGCTGTTTTACATCTGTTTTACATCTGTTTTCTTCTTGTCTTGCGTCCTTAACTGGACTAATGTCTATATTTAAATGCTATGTTTTTTAACTGTATAATACTTAATGTGGAGCTTTTCTCCCCGGGCCTCCGCTGAAAACGGACCTGTGTCCGGTCGGACTCTTCCGGTCAACAAATGTAAATAAATAAATAAATAATTTGTTGAATGCATTAGGTATGTCTGTGATTTCGCCGGTGGAGGGGTTGCCAGGGAGAAGTAGTTTATTTATTCCTGCCCATAAGTTTTTGGGGTTGTTTTGGTGCCTGTTTTGCAGATGTAAGAAATAATTCTTTTTATCCTAGAGAATAAAAAACAAAACTAAAAAAAAAATAAATACATAAAATAAAAAACAAAAACTCTTCAGCAAGTGGCAGTACGAAAAATACAGACTTTTATTATCAAATATGTACGTGGTTTAGGGCTTTCGTCAACAACCTGACATCTTCAGAACCACTGTTTAAAATCAAAGTGCAGGATTAAATAATTAATATCAAACTTCTCCCCAATGCACAACCAATCAACACAAATTGCAATTAATTCTAAAAGCAATAAGTTGCTGGTAAAACTTGTATGAATAAATGATGTCCAAAAGAAAACTTTAGTGATAAAAAAGTTTAAAAACAAAAAAATTAAGTTATGACTTCCCTATGTCTCTTCTTAAGCTCACTAAAAATAGAAATGCATCTGTTAATACTGGGGTACTCAGTAGCGTCTAATCTGAGTTGCCAAATCATCTCCCTTTGCAACAAGACGTTCCTCCAGTCTCCACAAAAAGGGCTAGTGTGTATTTGCTCTAACACCATAAACTTAAACATATTAATATTTTCAAATACCATAGAGTGTCTTGCCAATGTACTCTTACTATCGAGTTTGGTGATACTGTACTGGTGCTGATAAATCCTACTGTTCAACCCATTGTCGGTTGTACTGACATAGAAAGCCCTGCAGGACTGGCAAGTTGCCAAATACACCACCCTTGCCAAGTGACAATTAAACTTGCCCCCCTCAACCATTTTTTGGTAGTTTCACCAAGCCACCCAGTGTAATCGTCCTCAATATACTTACATTGTCTACACTTGCCACATTTGAGGGTAACTGGCCAAACACCACTATGCAATGTAGGTGTCCTTTCCAAAAGGTCCTTTATATTGTGTTGCCTTTTGTAAGTAAAACTGGGCATAACATGACCAATCATACTAGTGTGTTCATCACAACTAAATATGGAAAAGTTTTTCTTAATAATATTCTCTGTACCCCTCACGTCTAAAGTATAGTGTAGGACCATGTTGTTACGGAAATCATTTGTTTTTTCGTCAACAGTCATTTGTTTGGAAAACTCTTTCCTAATAATTGGTGCATATTTCCCACATCTCCCAGTCTTAACTTCAGCCACAATTATGTCCAACAATTTGTTGGGAAAGCCTCTCTCCAAAAACATGTTCTTCAGTGTGGCAAATTTTTGGTTGCAAAACTCATCATCAGACATTAACCTTGACACTCTTATAAACTGGCTTTTGACTATGCCCCTCTTTTGATGCATTGGGTGACAACTAGAGAAAAACAAAAAAGAATTACAGTGTGTGAGTTTCCAGTACAATTGTCTCTCAAAACCCCCCTGAGTTGGTCAGTTTAATCTTAATATCCAAAAAGTTAATCTCATGAAACCCAGCGTAATATGTGAATCTCAAGAAATCAGTACTACCTTCAAGTGTGATAAAAAATGCCTGAAGATATCAGATTGTTGACGAAAGTGCTAAACCACACATTTATTTTATAATAAAAGTCTGTATTTTTCATACTGCCACTTGCTGAAGAGTTTTTGTTTTTTTATTTTTTGTTTTGTACTCTTTTTCGGGTGTTCTATATGCTGCGGTGGTGCAGCGGTAGCATTGTCGCCTCACAGCAAGAGGTTCTCCCGTTTGTTTCTCAGCTGAAGCGCCTTCTGTGTGGAGTCTGCATGTCCTCGTCGTGGGCGAGTGGTGTTCGAAATACATGCATGAATGGGTGTGCCTTCGTTGAAGGTTGGGCGTCGGGCTGGCACCTCAGAACCATAAAAATCTACTGCCAATCATTAGCGGACCAGAGTTCCGCTGTGGCGACCCCTAACTGGGAAAAGCCGAAAGAAGAAGAACAACTCTTTTTCCGGGTGTTATTCAATTCTTTTTTGTTATCCTGGAGAATACTTTTTTTTGGTTTTGTTTCTAAGTTTTTGGAATTGTTTTCTAGTTGCTGTAGTTTTTGTGGCTGTTCAGTGATGCCAAGCTCTGTTCCTTTGAACAATCTTATTTTTAGTCTCTTTGGTGATCCAGGAGGCAGTATTCATTTTGAGTTTTGTGGTATGAGGTGGGGCATGGGCATTTAGGATTTTTAGGAAAGTGTTGTTGAATTGGATTACAGCTTCTTCTAGGGGTACTTCTTTTAGTGTGTTACAATTATGGTATTTTAGTTCAAGTTTGAATTTGTTTGGGTCAAAGTTATTTTTGTTCTGGGTAGTTTGTATTACTGTGGCAAAGTTGGCATGCATTTTGCATTTTAGTAAGAAGTGGGCTGGGGGTCACGGGTGTCTGGAAGGACTTCTGCTTGGTATGGAGTACTGGTCTTATTTTTCAAGATCCAATCTAGGAGACTTGCTTTGATTTTAGCATTTCCTAGCCAAGTGCTAGATTGAATGACTTGGGAGAAGCTGTAGAGATGAATATGGTTGGTGGGGTTAGTGGTTGAGCAAGTGCTCCAGTCAATATTAAAGTCACCTAGGATGATGGTTTCTTGAGGTAGAGTTTGATTAACCAGGTGTAGGAGGGATTCTAGGGAGGCAATATTGTTGCCTGGTGGTATATAGTCAGTGATAATATTGATTGATTTTTTTGTCACTAAGTTTGAGTTTGGCTAGAAGTTCAAATGTATTGAGGGAAGGGATTGGAGGATTAGTAGTACACATTTTAGGCTGTTTTTGTAAAGTAATGCTACCCCACCCTATTTTTTGAATAGCCTATTGTTTCATGATATGCTGTACCCAGGTGGGAGGAACTCGCTATCTGGTGTTGTGAGTTTTAACCATGTTTTAGTTAAGGATAGTAAATTGGGGGAATAGGTGGATATCAAAGCATGGAGTAGGTGCACTTTGTTGTTTATGCTTCTGATATTTAAGCTAACTAGTAGAAGGCTATTTTGGTCTAGAGATGGGAGATTGGTTGGCTGAGAGACATGGAGTAGATGGGGTATTTGTGTAAGGGTTTGGCCCTGGGTTGGGGTGTATGTCTCCGACTAGGATCAGTTGACGGCTAATATGGTTTTTGGCCCTGGGTTGAAGTGTATCTCTATGGCTAGGATCAGTTGACGGCTAATATGGTTAGAATGGCTATGTATCTATTTGTAGTAAGTGATTTGGTAGAGGTTGTGAGGAGTCTTCCTGAGAGAGGTGGGAGAATAATGTAGTGGTGACTACTTGGGGATATGTGTAGGCTGTAGTGATGGGTGGGAGGTGTGTAAGAGGAAGTATGTTTTGAAGGGGTAGTTAAGGTACCATTAAGTATGGTACCAACAGAGAAGGGTTCAGGACCCAGACTACAGAGGCAGCTGTCAGGAACAATCAGTGAGTTTTTACTTCCTGTAGGCTAAGCTTCCATATATTTTACTCCTAGTGAACAGCTTGGCTAGGAGTTATGGCCCTTAGGAGTAAAAACAAGAAATGCTTTTCTTCAGATTTAACTTTGAAGAGAGGGGAGAGAAAGAGAGAAAAAAGATCAGCTAGCTAGATTAAGTAGCACAGTAGAAAAAAAAAACAAAATATTAATTGTGCAATGGGGTGAAGTGCTAGTTGCTTGAACTGACCAGTGTGGGGAGGTGGGGGAGCTTTGAGAGCAGCTTGGTGATGTGCAGCAGGTGACAGGCAAATAACTGTTTTTATTTTCAAAATTAATATTAAATAATGGCACATGCAAGTAAATTTAACAGTGGGGAGAAACCAGGATTAGCTGCAGTTTTCTGGAGCTTCAGGAAGGACTTCATTATGTACAGTCTGGAGACTTGTGGGGCGCCGAGTGAGTAGCCTACTTATTCACAGAGTGAGTAGCTTACTAATTCACACAAGTTAATAATGTAGTGGGAGACCATTCTACCAGGCACTTGCACCTCACCAGAGCACACAATGGGTTAACTAGATGTGGGGCAGCATTGAGAAAGTTAGTCCAGTTAGTTAAAATGAGTGAAGGATGTATTTTACACTTCAGAACATATGATTATCATATGTAGACTTCTGAGTGTAAACTTCAAATTGAAAAATTGCAGATATCAGTTTTATAAACTCTGTAAGACACTTGAGGGTGTACATGGTGCAGATATTACTAAACACCAAGGGATTATAAGGCACTCACCCTTTGAGCTCATGCCTCACAATGTCCCTGGGCTTTCGGTAATACTTGTACAATACACAACGTTTTGTATCTTATTACATATTTAAATAAACACAAAGGAATTAAGTAGTGGAGTTTGTGTAGTTAGTAATAAAATGGTATAAGCATGTTGTGAGTAATAACTCAAGTTAATGTCTCATTTGTAAAGCATTTACCAGAAGCTTCTTTGACTACAGATGCATTGAGTTGTTTATGGATATCAACAAAGACTGGGATTTCTTTCAGTTGAGTTGGTTAGCTATTCCTTTATGCATTGATGAGAAACTGTGGTCTGTAATGGATAGTCTGGTTCTTTGTGTGAGTGGGGGGTAGAGGATATTTAGAATCTTAGACTATAGGTGGAGGGTAGCCTTTGAAAAGGGGGAATATATCTAGGTTCGTAAGTTTGTAGGTTGAGGATGCAGTTAATATTGTACATCTCTGTCTTATTGTTAGCCAATTTGCTTTAGCTAACACGTAGGAAGCGATGTTCCTTCTGTGGGGCAAAGATAATAAATTTGCAGATGCTGCTGGCTGTTGATTGCTTCAAGGAACAGCAATTGATTTCTTATATACCTCCAAAACACATTTTCTTCTTACATGCAGCAATTCATTTCATATATTCTTCTGGAAATATTTTCTTTATATCAACTTTGCATTCATGAAGTCTTATGCAAAGGCATCTTTCTTGCCTCTTCAACGTAAAAGACACCACACCAACATTTTGATAGATACACAATAGGTGATATCAAGAAGAAAATGTAGCATTAATGCATCATACAAGCATGCGTTTGAATGTATAAAATATTATTTTGCATTTTAAGGTATTATCATTGTGTGGAAAAGTTGGGCCTTCTTCAGGGGGATTATATGAAATTAATTTCTGTGTTAATTAGCGGTGGTGGTGCTGCGGTAGCATTGTTGCCTCACAGTAAGACGTTGCCCTGTTCGATTCTCAGCTAGAGCGTCTTCTGTGTGGAGACATGCATGAATGGGTGTACCTTCATTGAAGGTTGCGCGTCAGGGCCGGCAACTCGGCACGTAAAAATCTACTGCCAATCATTAGCGGACCGGAGTTCCGCTGTGGTTACCCCTAACCGAGAAAAGCCGAAAGACACAACAATTTCTGTGTTAATTACTTAACCAGGTTATTTTTAAGCATTGGATGTTTTATACATGTGACTGATTTAGATGAATATCCATAATGTACATTTGCCATTGATGTTTTATACTAGCAGAGAAGTAATTTTCACTGCTGTACTCCAAAATGTACGCTGATGAAGTAGAATTAAAAGTTGTGGAGTAGAGTTCTGATGTCATATTGACTTCATTATATCAGGATGATGAGTAGCTAATAGAAAAACAGTGTTAGCTTTGGCTGTTTGACAGATAAATATGATTTTTGCTTAAGAAGTGTGGTCATTTCCAAAATGTTTTAGAAGAGTATGTTTATATTTGGAGTTTCGTACACTGCTGCTAGATTGGGCATTGATGTGTCCTTAGTAGCTTGACTGGTAGTCTGAATTAGTAAAATGAGCTGTTACATTAATGATTTATTGTCAAGGTATTTTCTTTAACAGAGAAAAAAGTTCTGCTATTGATGACAGTAAAAAAACAATCAGTTGAGAGATTCAATAATCCCCTCACAGTAGCAATGAAATTCAGATTCAGTAAGTGCCGTGTAGAGGCATGCACCCCTGTGCAAACAATATAAATACCATGGCATGCTAGTTACAGCATAAAGAGCTGAACTCCATGCTAATCAACCAGTACAACATGGTGGAACTATTCAACAAGCCACAAAGCATCCGTGTAGATTCCGTGCTGATTTTTCCCACAATTTCCAAAACTTTTGGAATACAGCCACGGAAAGGAGTCTACACGAACAGAATGTTAGGGGCTGCTGCTGCTTTAATTCATTTGTATGTGCTGCAGGCTGAAGCCAGTGCTGCTGCTGCTGCTAATAGGCCTAGGCCAAGAAGAAGAGTTTTCAGGCCTGTTTAACTTTTCACAACTTACATGACATGGAAATTGTAGAGTGCTACTGGGTCAACAGGGACGCACTACAGGAACTCTATGACCTCTGCTGTCCTCAGCTCAGAGCCAGAGCCAACTGAAGGGAATCCATCCCAGTGGAGATAAAGGTATGTGTAGCCCTTCGAATGTTAGCTACAGTACCTTTCAGAGACCAACAGGGGACATGTTGGTGGAGTCACAGGCATCAGCATCCAAGATCCTCCACCAATTCCTGAATGCATTGCTCCAACATGCCAGTGATCACATATATTTTCCCAGTAGTTCTGAGGAGAGGGCCAGAAATCTGCAGGAGTTCTACCATGTATTACACTACCCTGAAGTACTGGGTGCCATAGATTGCACACATATAGAAATGAAGGTACCACCCAGGGAACAGGGGAGGCTCTACATAAACAGAAAGGTCTGCCACTCTGTCAACTGCCAAGTCATGTGTAATGCCAAGGGAATCAACTTGAACATGTGTGTTGGCAACCCTGGCAGTTACCACGACTCATATATCTGGCACACCTCCCAACTGTACCACATGTTTCCTAGGGGGGGATATCCCACAGTGTCATATGCACTGGAACCATGGTTGATGACACCCATCAGAAATGCACACACACCCAAGGAAGAATACTATAATGAGACACAAGCTCAAACCAGAAATATCATACAACATGTGTATAGGCTGCTGATGTCACGGTTCCAGTGCCTAGATACATCATGGGGAGCCTGCAGTACAATCCATGGACATTTACAAAATATTCACATTATGTGCCATGCTACACAACATTGTCCTTTGACTGATGTCTGCTTCAGCAGGATCAGCAAGGGGAAGATGCACACATCCCACCACCAGTGCCAAGGTCACCACAGCCACAGGCAGATGAGGAGTCAGAGGGGGAGACCAAACCAATTGCTGTGCGCGTGGGTGATACACGGCCGGGAAGTACCACAAATCAACACAGTTGGCCAGCAAGTTGCAGTTGTAGAAATTAAACCAGCCAGAGACCGATGGTGGAAATTCAGACTTTATTTCCCAGATAAACAGACCGGTTTCGGCATAAGCATGCCTTCTTCAGTGTAAGAGTAACAAACATATATAGTTTAATTAAATAAACAAATTTATACTCAAAAGTCACCAATGAGCATTGGTAAAAACCCAGGCTCATGAATAATACATGAATGTATTTAAATAAAAAATGAAGAGACTAAATGCAAAGGACCAAGGCTATAATCCTGTTCTATGAAAGAATATAATAAATATATAATATAATATATATTGTTATTAATGAACTAATAATATGTCAGAGCCTAAGAGAATGGTATTAGTTGCATTAGATGAATGACATTAAATAACAATAGAGGGAAAAAATATATATAAAACATCTATAAAGCTGATATTAAAGAATATTGTTTACACAATAAAAATATGTGAAACAAACTCAATGAATTCAAGGACAGTTGTCCATATTAAATAAGTAGCAACATTATCTTCCATCTAAGCAATCATATATAAAAATAGTATTATAGTTATGCTAGTTGGAATCCTCAAAATTTTTTTGTAACTGATCCAAAATTATAGGCAGACATAGTAAACCACATACCTAAATTGTTCAATTGATACTGAAAGAATAGCATTCACCGTACAATTGTAATTATAAATGGTCATTGAGTCCAGGCTGGAACAATGCACCCAGACCAATAATCCAATATCTCTCCTTGTGATTCAATATACCATGCCAACCTTGTGTATTACTACGATCCCCAACAATCTTGTCTATAATCATAAACATGAATTGTGCCTGTTGATGTTTTAACACATGCCGATATAAAGCATTGGTTTCCCTTTTATTTTTGATGTCACTCCGATGTTCATTTATGCGTGTCCTAAGTGGCCTAGATGTCTGTCCCACATAAAATGCCCCACAATGACATGAGGCCAAGTAAACAACCCAATCACTACTACAGTTGCCAAAGATTTTACAATCAAAAACCTTACTAGTGTTACGACTAGAAAAATGCTAAGACTTAGTCATCTGTTTACAGGATCCACAATGGCCACACGGGAAGGTACCCAACAATTCATGTCCCGTGATGGTAAATTGTTTATGAGTAGCTCCCCCACTACCTATATGTTTGTAGTGGGATAGTAGGGAACCAAATGTTTTTCCTTTCCTGTATGAGAATTGACATTCTTCCCCTAAAACCACTCTAAGTTGTTCATTGGCCATAAGTATATTCCAGTGTTTATTTATGATGTCTCTGACAACATAATAATTTCTACCATATGTTGTAATAAATCTGATGTTAGTCGTCCTGGAATCTGTAGAAGTTGTCTTGTAATCCAACATAGTCTTTCTATTCATGTCAGATGTTCTTACCCATGCTTTGTTGATGTCCTGTGTTTTGTACCCTCTGTTGACAAATCTATGATATAAGTCCTCACTGGCCACCTCATAATCTGATATGGTAGAACTGAGACGTTTCATGCGCATGAACTGTGACACTGGTATGTTTCTGATGGTGTGGCGTGGGTGCATGCTGGAAGCATGTAATAACGTGTTATATTGTGGATATTTGCGGAAAACTTTGGTAGCCAAAGTATGGTCTGGGTTTCTCATGATAGTAACATCAAGAAAATTGATAGTTTGTACATCAAACGTGATTGAAAATTCAATACCCCAGATATTTCCATTCAAATAATCTACAAATTCCTGCAAATATCCAGCATCCGCACGCCACACCATCCAACAATCATCTAAATACCGGCGCCAAATATCCATTTCCACCAGATAGATATTGTGAGATACATCATAGATCATGCATTCTTCAAAAAATGCCATGAAAAGGTCGGCATAGATAGGGGCAAAGGAAGCCCCCATAGCCGTCCCCTGAAGCTGCCAATAACACTGGCCTTGAAAATAAAGGACATTTTTATTGAGTACATGTTCGGACATACAAATCAACAGCGTGTTGAACCCCGGTGGATAAAGATTAGCCCTATCCAACCAATATTTAAGCGCTTGTAAGCCAGCCCAGTGTGGTATGCTGGTATACAGGGCTTTGACATCCAGTGAACACATTAACCACTCTGGCTCCAATTGTGTATCTTCAATAATTTTAAGGAAATGTGTGGTGTCCTGTAGCCGAGCTCGAATCAAACCCAAAAGAGGTTTAAGGTTGTAAGTCAGGAATGCAGACAACGGTTCAGTCAAGGATCCAATACCCGAAACAATCGGTCTACCCGGAGGATTAGTTAATGATTTGTGAATTTTGGGTAATAAATATAATATTTGTTTACGGGGATCCTTGACCGAAAGTTGTGTAGCACAGCTCTTAGTAATAATACCTTCTTCACACGCTAAATTCAAGAAGGAATCAATGTCTTTCTTGAAGTTCGGAGTGGGGTCAATGGCCATATTCATATAGCATGCCGAGTTGGATAACTGGGTTAAACCCTCTTGAATGTAATCACTCATATTTTGTACCACCACTGCCCCACCTTTATCTGCACATAATATGACTATATCTTTGTTGTTACGTAACTCTTGTAGAGCTATGTTGTCTTGCTGTGAGAGGTTATGTCCCAACATAGTATGTCCATAGTTGTGAAAATGTAAATCCCTGAACACTGATTGCATAAAGATAGATACATTCTTATTCATAGGAGGTTGAAAATCAGATTTACCAAATCTGAATTCATTGGATCTTTGAGAAGTATCATCTGCAAAGAAGAGTTTAAGATTCAAGCTACGGCAAAAATTCAAAACATCTGTGACAATGTGATATTCATTGGAATAAAAGCCCGGAATAAAATTAAGCCCTTTATTCAAAAGATTCTGTTGATTACAGGACAGAGATACATTGGATAAGTTTAAAACATTGTAGTTTTGTTGCTCACAATGATTTATGTTAGAAAATTCTGGATCAGTCCGTCTAATGATTGCTCTAGTGGGTCTTTTCTTATGCTGCCGTCCCCCTCTATGTTTGGAGCCAATTCTAAAGGGACAGTTTTGTTTGTTTTCTTTCTATGTGGTGAATCCCTATCCCCTGTATGCTCATAATCTGTCAAAGAGGAATCCTCTCCTGAGGTACTATTGTTGAAACCATCTCTATTTTTAAGAATGGATCTAGGTCTCTTCTTGGTACGATTCGGTGCTGACCCCTGGCCAACCTCTGCAAATCTAACCGAGCGGGTAGACTCAAATTGACATCCACTTTGGTAATCTGAATAATCTCTGCGATATTTTTTAATTTTCCTCTCCTTAATGATTTTCTCATTGTTTGTCAAATCTTTAGTTAGTTTTTTTAAATGATCCTGAAAACTAGATGTAGATTCATATTTTACAATCAGAACATAAAGTTTTAACTTCTTGGATATTCTTGTCCACTATCCTCTCATAATATTGTAGAAGAACATTCACAAATAGCATAGATCCTGTTTGTAGAACCTCCTTCCAATCTTTATTCATCTTGTCATCTGGTCTGCCTACCAAGGGTTGGAGCCGTATTCGTAAGCCCCTAGGGGCAATGTTTTTATTTGAATACGCTCTAAATAATTTCAAGTGCCATATATTTGACCTTAAATTCTTGAGGCCTTTAGTGAGAGAAAGGAAGGATAGATCACAATCAGATGACATATGTTGTTCTGTGTTATTTGGATTACTGCTTGGTGAGGCATTGATCCCAAAGACCCCAATGTCCTCCCAATCAGCACATAATCCTGATAAAATGCTCTCCAGGTCCATGCTGTGAATGTATATCCAAACCTGCTATAATGTTTAAAAAATATTAAGTGGGGTAGTTTTAATTGACAAACCAAGAGAGACCTAAATGTATAATATATTTTAGGCCAAAGTTGGTCAGGGGTATCCCAAATCGGTCCCTGAAGAGACCCAATGAGTTGTACAGCACTCAAAGAGTGTCCAATATAACTACAAAATAGAAGGGATTTCAACAATATAAGATATTATCCAGGAAAGGCTGAAAAACTGGTAATTTAGAACTACCAAATAATTATCCAACACACTAGTATGTGTACGTAGACCCAAAAAGTATCAAATAATTAAAACTTTTTCACAAGATTATACCAAACTTAAATAATGATACTAACATGTAATATCAAAAATAAATGTTAATCTCTGGGTCCTATTATCACAAATTATAATGTAAAACTGAATCCCCATGAATGGAGAAACAGTAATATAACAAGGTAACAATAATATAAAGAGAAGGAAATTAATCCGTCAATAGTATTCAGTGAGTGAAACTAACAAATGCAGTAGTCTAAGAAACACTGGGTTGCAAATCATAACATTATGTGGCGACCAAAACAGTATATAATATGACAGTCAAAGTATATAACACTTGTAATCCATCCATATATGTTAGCAAGGTTTGAGATGTTTTAAGACTTTACAATATTAGAAAGCCAATAAGGTCCCATAAATCATGACATCAGGTATAATGTATTTTAAAAAGGGGTTACCTAAGCTCTACAACAATGTGGTGTAATCACAGACTACTTTCACATATATCATTCGACCACCTAGGAAATGTAGTCCCAATATGCTCAACCTTTTGGGCCCATACAAAAATAATGTAGTCAAAAATAGATCTATGTAAAAAGAGTGACAATGTTTATATCAAAATTGTTGTACCTAAATTTCTACAAAGACCAAAATTGGCTAGTTATTTCCCTAAATAAGCACCACCTGTATGACGATTTCAAAATAGACATCCTATATTGGACTATCAGTTAAAGGTAAAAATGTGCTACAATAACATACACATTTATATGAGTAAAAAATCTCTCAAACAAGATTTCTATATCAATACATTCCCTGCATACACATGATATATACCCAGCAAAACTTGTAGGACCCAATATCATAAAGTTTTGAAAACACAATATATTTCCCCACATTAGTAGAGAAAAAAACATATACAGATTAGGTCCACAGTAATAAGACACACCTCTGTATAGGTAAAGTGTCCCTCAAACAGGGTTTCTAATTCAATAAATTCCCTGCTAGCACATGGTATATATCTAATGAAACACGTTAAGACCCAATATCATGATATTTCAAAACACTATTTTTCTCTGCTGACAGAGAAGGAAACACACATACAGGTTTAGTCCACTGATGCCACTGTATAAGAACCAGTGTTCTGAAAGACATAAGTATTAAATATCAAATTACTATATCTAGAACCATATAGTGTCCAAAAATATATTTAGGCCCAATTAAAAAAGACCATCCTACACTCGTTCAACACTGAAAAGTGTCATTTGTATACATCATATCAAGTTGTACTATTTCAAAATAATCATCGACCAGTATTATTAATGACAACAAGTCGATAGACTTGCTATTTGTTATATTTCAGTCGCGAACCACAGCGTGTAGGATTATGGCCCAATATGCCTAGTGGACACCACAAAATTTGGTATATGTAGGTACAACTATGCCCCTCAAACAAAGTTCTTACATAAGTACATTCACTACATACACATAGTATGCTAGATAGCCTAATTCTAATATCTAGCAAAACACATTAGGACTCAATATCTTAATTATTCGAACATGCTATATATTTGCCCAATTAGCATAGAAAAAAACATACAGATTTGGTCCATATAACACAAACGTGTGACGAACAATATTCAAATTGCCATAAGTGTTAAATATCAAATTGCTTGTACAACAAAGAGATATAATTCAAAGAATTTTAGTCCCAAATAATGATGTAAAAAAACCGTCCCACGATGTTCAACCCAATAAAATGTCTTTCATGTTCACCATATCCAGTTTTAATGTCTATGCTGTTGTATAATTCCAAAATAACCATCAACTAGTATAAATGGTGACCAAAATAAGCGATAGACATGAGTTTGTTATATTTCAATCGTGAACTGCAACATATAATACGATTACCCAAATGTACCTGTATAATCAAGCATTAAACCACAAATTTTGTAGAAACAACCTTGCGTTGATGTAACTCCTGTAGCACAAGCCCAATTCAATCGTATAAATATATAGAGTCCACTGGATGTTATATTTCAGTCGCGAATTGCAGAAAAATAACTAAATGTACCTGAGTGATGAAAAATACACCACGAAGACCTTATAATTGCAACTCGCGTTGATGTAATGCCTTATATCACAAACCCAAGTCAATCCTGTATTGTTTTAAAGTCAACATGAAACACATTTAGAGAGTTATCTCACGATTTTCCAAATAACGTAATCCACAAGCTTCTAGGCCCAGACCCAGAAAACAACCTTAATCGTCGTAGCCTTGGTCCTACAACATATACGATATCAACATCGCAAAAATAACAAAAAAAGTCTGTTACTCTAAAATATAAAACCCTGACAATAAACCAACACCGAATGTGTTGGATAATTATATAGTCCACAACACCATCAAGAGAGGATTCCTCAATGTACAGATAATGGCGGATCAACTGCTGATCCCACAGCACAGCCCAAAGCCAAAGACCAAACCAATTGCTGTGCGCGTGGGTGATGCACGGCCGGGAAGTACCACAAATCAACACAGTTGGCCAGCAAGTTGCAGTTGTAGAAATTAAACCAGCCATAGACCGATGGTGGAAATTCAGACTTTATTTCCCAGATAAACAGACCGGTTTCGGCATAAGCATGCCTTCTTCAGTGGGTTCATTGGGTTGTTTACTTGGCCTCATGTCATTGTGGGGCATTTTATGTGGGACAGACATCTAGGCCACTTAGGACACGCATAAATGAACATCGGAGTGACATCAAAAATAAAAGGGAAACCAATGCTTTATATCAGCATGTGTTAAAACATCAACAGGCATAATTCATGTTTATGATTATAGACAAGATTGTTGAGGATCGTAGTAATACACAAGGTTGGCATGGTATATTGAATCACAAGGAGAGATATTGGATTATTGGTCTGGGTGCATTGTTCCAGCCTGGACTCAATGACCATTTATAATTACAATTGTACGGTGAATGATATTTTTTCAGTATCAATTGAACAATTTAGGTATGTGGTTTACTATGTCTGCCTATAATTTTGGATCAGTTACAAAAAAATTTTGAGGATTCCAACTAGCATAATTATAATACTATTTTTATATATGATTGCTTAGATGGAAGATAATGTTGCTACTTATTTAATATGGACAACTGTCCTTGAATTCATTGAGTTTGTTTCACATATTTTTATTGTGTAAGCATTCTTTAATATCAGCTTTATAGATGTTTTATATATTTTTTTTTCCCACTAATGTTGTTTAATGTCATTCATCTAATGCAACTAATACCATTCTCTTAGGCTCTGACATATTATTAGTTCATTAATAACAATATATATTATATTATATATTTATTATATTCTTTCATAGAACAGGATTATAGCCTTGGTCCTTTGCATTTAGTCTCTTCATTTTTTATTTAAATACATTCATGTATTATTCATGAGCCTGGGTTTTTACCAATGCTCATTGGTGACTTTTGAGTATAAATTTGTTTATTTAATTAAACTATATATGTATGTTAGTCTTACACTGAAGAAGGCATGCTTATGCCGAAACCGGTCTGTTTATCTGGGAAATAAAGTCTGAATTTCCACCATCGGTCTCTGGCTAGTTTAATTTCTACAACTGCAACTTGCTGGCCAACTGTGTTGATTTGAGTCAGAGGGGGGGAACCATCAGCTGCTGTGGGTGTAGGCAAACATAGGCATGCTCAGTATTCCCTTGCATTGGCTAAGAGACAGCTCATAGACTCTCACTCACCACTTAGGGGCCTAAAACCTTCCTCCTACTTGCATATATATATTAACATTGATGCCAGGCAACTCACACAACTGTTACCTCCCCATGTATTGGCTGTGTACTCCTTATATCAGACATTGTCAGCCCTGAACTAAAACTGTGGCAACTGCTGCATGTACAAGCTAAGTCCTGTACCTGGACTGTATTGTTTAATAATATAAATGTGTGGCATATCCTTGTACTTCATTAGTTGGTATGGTAAGCAAGTAAAAGGTTGGGATTTGTATAAAAATTACCTTAACATGTGACAGCAGAGACTTATTTGACTTTTATGTGTCCATTACTAAGTAGTAGGCCTCAGACATCAAATATTCACACAGTCATACCTCTCGAAAGTACTGATGATCACTGCATGCCATCAGTTTAGCACCATACATTTATACTGAAAAATCTTTAAAGACTGAAGTTAGAAACTAATGATACACATTGCAGTTTCCAACTTCACAACCCTCACAAGATCATTCACTATAAAGTTGGGAAATTTTGATGCTATCAACCGTCTACCTTTCCAAGGCCAATGTAAAGTCAAAGGTACAATTACCAGTTCAGCACCACAAATGCAGATATATTAAGTGCTAAGTTAGTTATGCACCTTGAGCAATCATACACAAAGTTTATGTATCCCTGTTTCCAAAGAATGAAAACAAGGATATGGCACAGTTATCATCACTTGCATAGGATGTTGTGTGGGTGAAAAGGAAGCCTAGGCAGACGCAAAAGGTCAGTGAGTATGTGTGACTAAGAAGGAGAAGCAGGCAGACATTTGGAAAAACCAACAAATCAAATAGCCAGTGAGACAAAATTAGTAACTGGTGTGTGTGTGTGTGTGTGTGTGTGTGTGTGTGTGTGTGTGTGTGTGTGCGCACGCGCGCATGTCTGTAGGGGTCCTCCAGATGAAATGGGTGTGTGAGTGTCTGCATGAACACAGCCAAACTCTGTGCTGGCTCTACGTCTTGGTATGTCGGACAGGTATGAGCCATGCATGGTAGAGGTGACAGTTTATCATTGTTGTCCCCGACCATGAGAACTAGCTCTGCCAGGAGTTGTACTGGCATGTCCACTCCCACAGTCAGATGCACTGCTTCGACTTGAATGCAACTGATATCTGCTGGGAGAGCTCCTTTTATGGGGATGCCCAGGACCATGACCGGGTATGGACAGCACACTCACCGACGGAACATTGGAAGTACCCCCACTATGGGAGCGTGATTGGGCATGGCCACATTGGCTGACAGCAGATGATGTGGCTGACCTACTCCCACGAGGATACCGTTCCTCTCCCAGTAGATGTCCCATCACAGACAATGCTCATTCCATGACAGATACCCCTTGTTCCAACATGTTATGCACCCGATCTATTGAATCAGCAACACGGTGGAGGCAGTCACACATGTCACATCTGTAACCCTGAGCATTTGTCTGGAGCACCTATGGGAACATGCCTATGCCTCCATGACAGCCCTAAACATATGTTGAATGGCTCAGGAAGAGACACCTGTACCAGGTAGAGGAGGGACAGCAGACCCCCTCCGAGCACCCTTATCAGCCGTCCTGTGTGGCACCTTGCCCACACTTTGGCTACAGCCAGAGTCAACAGGCACTATAGTCACAGTAGCCAAACTTCTCTGATCAATGGCCTCACCCTTACCTGTCCAATATCTGAGGGCTTCCTGGAATGGGTAGGTGTAGGCCTACTGACTGTGTCCAATGGAATTGCAAGGGATGGCTTTATGTCAACCTCAGTGTCAGATTCAACCTCTACATCCCTGACTGTGCCTCAGTTTGGCCATAATCATCAGAGTCTGTTGATACACTGACATTAGGAGGCAGAGGGCCCACAGTCCCACTGTCATGATCCCCTGTGATAAAAAGCAGTAGACACAGGAAAAAATTAATACCTACACTACTATAGTGCAGTGTATGCTAACAAAGTAACAGTGTTGCCACTATTACACACAGTACAGCAATACACACAACAGGCCTGACATCAACAGCACAGACGAAAATATCTCTTTAAATTGCTCAGCAGTACTGACATAAAAATGTATGGCTTACCATCTGCAGATGAGATTCTCCTCTGCAACCCAAATGGTCATGAAAAAAGTTAAGCAAGAGGTAAGGGTAGCATCATCACAATTAACAGTAACACAGGGAGGTAATACTTTTACGCCGCTAAAGTAGAAACTCACAATATACTTTCTTCCCCCTCTTCCCCTGGCATTTTATGTATCCTTTTTACTTCCTCTGTTTTTCTAGCTACTGTGTTAGCCTCTACCTTTGCCATGGAATTACCCTACTTTTTGGCTTCGTTTAAGAAGGCCATTCACAGAGAACTTTACCCAACCCACTTATCTTTCTTTACCCGTCTGCTTCCCCCTATTTCCTTTCCACCTAATTCTATCCCACATTACCAAACAGGTAGCTTGTCCCACAAAAGATACTACATTTGTGTAGAGTAACTACCATTAGTTTATTTTTTCTATTTTGTTCCTCTCTCTATGGTAATAGATAACTCGTACATACCCATCAAGAAAGCTTCCCTTAGATAGCTTGCTTGGAGATACTTTTTTTCTTTCTCTCTCCTCATCTCTTAAGGCAGGTGCATCCCGCTCCATTCGCTCCCCTACCCTACCCCCATTACTACCCACGCCTACATCACTTAGGCTTATAGCTATAGACCACACCCTCAATCAAGTCTGTCACTCCCAGTTACCCTATCACATCAGACCTATCATCCCCCATACCAACACAATCCACCACACCCTTAATATTACACCCTTAATACAAAACTCAACCCATACTAGCCTTATACACACCCTACTCTTTCTGAAACTAGAAAAAATGCACTACACACAACACTCCCAACTACTAAAAGTATTTTAATACCCATTAACAAACATCTCTCTACTCCTGCTTTCCATCCTCTCCTCCTACCACACCCCACTTCATGTCAGCACCCCACCCCCATGGCAAACAGCATCCCGCAAAACTAAAAAACTTCCCTATATCACCATGCGATCTTACCTCCTCCCATTCCTTCTCCTAACGAGATAATAAGCTGCCAGTCAAAATTCACCCTCACTCTTCTCAAAGACAAACTAAAATATTATATAAACTAGCCAAACTCTATCTGCAGCTATTCCAAAAACTCGTCTGCAGTGGTGACATACACCCAAATCCAGGACCCAGTACATCAACCAACCCATACTTAAATCAGCTCAATCCCCTTTACCATAGACCTAGCTCATCTCTCCTCTTCTTAAACATAAGTGCAAGAAGCATACTTAACAAAATCCAAAACCTTCATTCCCCACTAGCTCTATATAAACCAGAAATTGTTGTGCTAACTGAAACATGGCTTAAACCAGAACACCACAATAACGAGATTACAGCCCCTGGCTACAGTATTATACGCAGAGAGAGACTAGAGAAAAAGGAAGGGGGTGTAGCAATACTCTTCCAAAATCATCTCACCATAGAATAATTTCATTGTAATATCAAGAAGTCAAAGATGTAGAACTAATCCTTTCTAAATTAAAATTAAACTTCAGGAAACTTATAAACATTGTAGGTGGCTATATCCCACCAGGCAATAACATTACTGTAATGGAAAACCTGCTAGACTGGGTCTCCAGCACCCTTCCACAAGAAACCATACTATTCGATGACTTTAATATTGACTGGAATAACTGCTTCAGCCACAATCCCGCTACATACATTAACCTCCATGCTTTTACCCAAATCATGTCTTCCCCTACAAGAATTGACAAAACATCCAAACACCAGTCCATCCTTGACTGGATTCTGTTATCTGACCCCACTCTCACGCATCAGTCTGGCTGTCTTTTTGATTGTCTAAGTGACCATCAGCCAACCTACCTAATTAGGAACAGATCCCAATACATCAGCCAGTCCATCCTCAGAGAAGTAAGAAAAAAAAGACCTTCATACCTATTGACTTCATTAATGCACTGAAATGCTGTAATTGGACTCCCCTAAAACAACTATCCCTAGACAAAGCAATCCAGTACTTTAACTCTACCTTCCTAAAAATCTTAAACCATCATGCACCCTCCTGAAACATAAGAATAAAAACTAAATATGCCCCATGGCTAACCAAAGATACTAAAACTACAATGAAAGAAAGGGACAAGGCCTGGTTACAATTTCATAAAAACAAAACCACTACCTTGAGACAAATCTATTTAGAACTCCGCAATAAAGCCAAAAAACAAATTAAACTTGACAGAACTAATTACTATAAAAGCTTGCAAGAAAAATATGTCCACAACCCTCAAAAATTGTGTGCAACAATAAATGGTGTACTCCACCCAGGAAAATCTACTACTCCAACCCCTGGGTTACCAAACAACCATGATAACATTCCCACACAATTTAACAAATACTGTACCAAAACAGTCCAAACCGTAGCCAATGCCAAAATAGTACCATTAACTCCATACCAACAGCTACCCTAATCCACCCCAATACACAGAACAATACCTCCAACTTTTCCCTCCACTAAAGTAATTTCTAAACTCCTTAAGAAACTCAAACCAACCACGCTAGCAGCTGATAATCTACCAGCAGATTTCCTGCAGACATCTGCAGAGGCTATAGCCTATCCTGTGTCCATACTCATAAATAGGTCACTATTAGAGTGCAAGGTACCTACCTCGTGAAAAACATCACATATTATTCCACTGCAAAAAGGAGGTAACTCCGTAGAGCTCATCAAGTATCGTCCAATTGCGATTCTATCACCCTTATCCAAAATATTAGAAAAAGTTGTCCATACTCAACTAATGCAGTACCTCCTAAAAAACAACTTACTTTCCAAATCATAGCATGGCTTTAGACCTTTCCATAGAACCACCGCAGCACTACTGTCCTTTACCAATATAGTTAACCACTACAGAAACAAGGGTCTGTTCGTATCTTCCATATTCTTAGACTTATCAAAAGCCTTTGACATGGTTAACTACATTATGCTTCTTGAAACTCTGTCTACCCTAAATATTATCTCCTCCTCTATATCATGGTTCAACAGCTACTTATCAGGCCATCTTCAAGCAGTACTATGGCAAGACCAGTTGTCTCTCCTGTTACCAGTATCCGTAGGAGTACCTCAAGGGTCCATCCTCAGCCCATTGCTTTTCTCTCTCTTCACCAACAAGATTTCTTCATCCTCTCTCTCTGCCTCAGTAGTACAATATGCTTATGACACCACCCTTATATGTGTCGCCCCCACCTTAAACGAATTGCAAACCCTGACCCAAAATAATTTTACTTTAGCTGAAACATTGTTCACTAACATCAAACTTATCGTTAATCCGAAAAAAAAAACGAATTATTTTCGACTCTGGTAGATCCTCCCCTCTAAACAATAACTTTACCATAAACTCCAAAGATAATACTCAAATCACTCCAACCACTCACACCAAACTGCTAGGTGTAGAAATTGACAATAGCCTGAAATTTGGCATCCACGTAGCACAAACCATCAAGAAAGTAACAAAAAAATTGGGCTCCTTTATAGGAACAAACAATATATCTCTAAACACACCAAAGCCACCATTGCAAGGTCTCATCTCCTATCTAACCTTCTCTATGCCTCCCTTATCTTGACTAATCTCCACCAGTCCGAACTAAACAAAATGGAATCTTGTTATAACAAGATGGCTAAGTTTGCTACCGAAGCATCATATAGGTCCCACCACTGTCTATCCCTTAAGCAGCTCAGTTGGCTTGAGTTGCCTCAACTATTGCTACTCAACCAGTTGACAATAGCACACAAGCTCTACTACCTTCCCAAAGAAACTCCAGCATCTAATTCAACCCCACACTACCACTAGAACCTTAAGATCTAATAACTAGAACCTTCTAGAAGTCATCAAACACAAAAATGATGCTGGTAAATCTCTCTTTTCTTGTACTATTGCTAGAATTTGGAATTCACTACCTAACCACATAACTTCTACTACCTCCACTAATTAATTAAAAAAACTCCTGAAAACTCACTATTTAAACAACCGGATTTGTTCCTGCTACTTCCCAGGCTTATACATACCTATGATCTGTCACAAGGATTTTACTAAATGACACCAGTTTCTTACCCTGGAAAGTTTGTTAACCTCTTGATTGTTACTGTACTGAACTAATATCTGTCTTCTACAAAACTGGCAAACATTTCCTGTTGCCTCAAATAAATTGCCTAATGCAATTTAAGCACCATTATCAGCCTGTTTTTATCGTTCGAAACATCTATGTGTAAACTGCAATTTCAGTATTGTTATTTTTAAAAAAAATCAAGTTTCAATGTAATCTTTTTTGCTGTTTATTTAAGAGCTTGTTAATCTCTACTTTACGATATGCTTATATGTATATTATACTTCTCATATGTAGTGTATTGTACTTTGGAGCTTTTCTCCCTGGGCCTCTGGTGAAAATGGACCTGTGTCCAGTCAAACCTTCCCTGTAAACAAATGTAAAATAAAATAAAAATAAAATAAAAATATGCCCATTAACTATACCTTCAACAAGAACGTGGCTGTCAATTCCAACCTAAGCTAATAACTGTAGCAATCTTCAACTCCCGCCCCCAAAAAATGCATGTGATACAGAAGTAATTTATTGATTTCAGTTGGTTTACTATACAAGCTCCTCTTGGGACATGCTTGCTGCCTCTGAAACTCCAGCTCTGACATACAGGGCATGCTGTACTGCACTTTCCTGGGAGCTGTCAGGTTCTCTGATATTGGCCAGGAACTCTTCATTGGGTGTTAGTGGTGATTCCCTAGTAGGCCCTCCTCCTGTCCCATCCCCTTTCCAGCAGAAAAGCAACATGTTGCCTAAAGGTGTCCACTATTACCTGGTTCTCAACATCGCTGAAGAGGGATCTCTGAGGATTGACATGCCTGGATGGCATATAACTAGGTGTCCTAAAGGACAACAGAAAAATAATACACATAAGTGTCATACAGAGTAATTACAGAGTAATTGTTTCCAGATAAAACAGAAAAAGTAACCACTCAGTATTACCCCTGGAAAAACATACACCAGTCTACAGATGTGCAATACGAACAACAGGCAAGATGCAAAATAAAGAGAGTAACGAGAAATATCTCCTTGTTTGTGCTATAACAGTAACTCAACTTTGCTCCCCCCAAACGAACAGTAAAATGACACATTTTGCTAACAAACCATCTTTGAAATGCTAAAAGTGCTATCAGAGGAACTGTCCCTAAAACATTTGTACATATTTATCCCACAGCATTTCATTTTCATGTATTGGCAATCATGTATACCTTTGAAATGATTTGACAAACATGCCCATGCCATCACTACACTTCTATTTTATTTTTATTTTTATTTTATTTTACATTTGTTGACCGGGCTAGTCCAACTGGATATATGTCCATTTTCAGTAGAGGCCCGGGGAGAAAAGCTCCACAAGTTAACCAATACATAAGGACAATAATATTCACAAAAGACATTTGAACTATTAATTAGAAAGTCACACAAAACATGTCAAAAAATGAGAAATGTAGAGAACGTACTTTATAAGCAATACTTGAACACACATACTATAAAATTTGCACACAAGTCCTAAAAAAAGTAGGCTGGTTTAGTTGATAAGACAGACACTATATACATAGGTATATGCCCTCAATACGATAAGTGATAAAAATTATGTTATAATGGGTAGGGGAAGTTGTTTAATCAGGGTTAGCACAGGGGCATAGCCAGTGTGATTTGAGGTAAGGTTTAAGTTTACTTTTAAATAGGTTAACTGAGGATAGTGAGGTTAGGTGATTGGGGAGACTGTTCCAGGTTTTACCCACTGTATTAGAGAACAGAGTGTCCCCTGCTGAGTTATTGGATTTAGATATTTGTACTAGTAGTTTTGTTAGATGAGCGAAAGATTTTGAGATTATTATAGGGGATGACCAAGGAAGTGAGTATAGGAGTATTTTGTGGGTGGTACAGGATCTTGTGAGTTACAATTATTTGATTGAATAATATTAGGTTTGGCAATTCAAGCCAGTCGAGTTGATTCAAATTGATGCAATGATGGGTTCTATAGGAGGACCCTGCAGCAAACCTGGCAATATTGTTGAACGAGGTAGTCAGCTTATTCAGAGCACTTTTACATAATTTGGTATAGATGGGAGAGGCATAAAGCAGAGTAGATATAATGTGGGTGCGGGCAATGGTAATTCTGGCTAATGGAGTCAGAAAGGGTTTGATCCTATAGAGGGAACCTAATTTCTTATTAACTGTTTTTATAGTGTTATTGATGTGAGGCTCATAAGAGAGCTTATTATCAATTAGAACCCCGAGTAGTTTAGTGGTAGTATCAGGAGATATAATGGTTCCATTACTAGAGGTTACGGTAAAGTTAAGTGGGGAGGTTCTACTGGTGGGTGTGAATAGTAGCATTTTTGTTTTCTTTGGGTTTAAGATAAGATATCTATGCAGGAGCCAATTTTCAACTGTATTAAAGGTCTTTTGGGTTAGGGATTGAAGTTCTGATGGGGAAGTGGCAGAGCATATAAGTGTATAGTCATCTGCATATTGGATGCAGGTGGCTTGTGGGATAACAGAGTGGAGGTCATTAGTAAAGATGGAGAAAAGTAAAGGTCCCAATATGGATCCTTGTGGGACTCCTAGGGTAACTGGAAGGTGGGAAGATAAGGTTTTTGCCCATAGTACAGCTTGTTTTCTATTGTTTAAGTAGGACTGGAACCACTGAATAACAAGATCATCCAATGACAGGTTTGTAAGAGTGTTTATGAGGAGGTGATGGTTGACCATGTCAAAAGCTTTCGACAGATCAATAAAGAGGGCTGAGGATAGGGTGTCCTTATTACGATTTCTATTAATATGGTCAGAAAAGCATAAAAGAGCAGAGGTGGTGCTATGAAATGATCTAAAACCATGTTGACAGTTGGATAGTAGATTTTTTTCAAGTAGATGGGTTAAAAGTTGCCTCTGAATACATTTCACCTTTATCTTTGCAACAGGGGATAATATAGCTATGGGCCTATAGTTGGAAAGGTCCTTGGAAGTCCCGCCTTTGTGCAGGGGGATAATGTGGGAGACTTTTCAGATGGATGGGATGTATCCCTCAGTTATTGTTCTATTAATGAGGATAGATATGGGGTAAGCAATTTCTTTAGCTGATTTTTGCAGGTATTCTGCAGGGAGTTGATCTGCAGAGAGTGTGGTGGGTTTAAGCTGGTGGATAAGTTTACAGACAAGGGATGTGGGAACTGGTTGAAAATGAAATAGGAGAGAGTTATTGATCGTGGCTGTGCTAGAGCATGTGGTGTTAGGAGATAGTTGGTTGGCCAGGGATTTAACATTTTCTTTAAAGAAAGTGTTAAATGAGTTGGCTATTTGGGTAGGGTTATTATGATTAGAGCCAGAGGGAATGGGAGTGCATGAGTGTCCTGGGTGTAGGAGGTTATTTATGCCTTTCCAGAATTTTTGTGTATTTATTTGGTGGGCTTGTTGAAAGTGGCAGTAGTAGTTCCTTTTATCAGCCACTATTGCTTTTTTAGTTTCATTTCTTAGCTGCCTAAACCTTAGGTGATCTGAAGGGCTTTTTGATGCCCGCCAGTTGACCCATAGTTTATTTCTTTGGAGAATTTTTTGTTTGGTAGTTTTAGTGAGCCATGAGGCTGGTTTAGTTCTAGTTCTAATTTTACGCATACGGGCGTGGCAATCTAGAATGGTTAAGAATTTTGTGTTAAAGTATTTGACTGCGTCATCTAATGGGAGATGCTTGCGTTGTGTCCAGTCACAGGCTGAAAGTTCAGTTTGAAAGCTTTCCAGGTTAAAGTTTTTGTTGGTCCTTACAGTCCTATAGTTGGTTAGGTTTGGAGGTTCAGTCTTATATCTGATTAAGTAAATAAGTGAGTGATCACTTATATTTTCTGGGAGGGTGCCTGATTTATACATTTGCTGGGGAGTATTAGTGAGAATCCAGTCTAGAATGCTTTTTTTGTTATTAAGCTTATTGGTTTGGGTAGGCGAGGTTATGGTTTGGGTAAAGCCATGTAGATTAATATGAGTAGAAGGCTACTCAGTTGTACATGAAATCCAGTTTATATTAATATCGCCAAGTATTATGGTTTCTTGTGGATAGTTGGTTGATAGTGAGCTAAGAATAGCTTCTAGTGTGTTAGTGTTATTGCCTGGGGGAAGGTAGATACAGATTATATTTATAGATTTACATTTGTTGAGCTGAAACTTTGATATAAGAATCTCTGCATTACTGGAAAGAGGTAGTTTGGGGTCTATTGAGGTAACTTGTAGTCCATTTTTATAAAGTATAGCTACGCCTCCACCCTTCTTTACATTGCGGTCAAGTCTCAGGATATTATATCCGGGGGGAATAATTACAGTGTCTTGTATTGATGGGTTAAGCCAGGTTTCAGTAAGGCAGAGGATATCGAATGAATATACATCTATAAGGGCATGCAAAGGAGCAAGTTTATTATTGATGCTACAAATATTTAGATGTGCTATTAGAAGAGAGTTGGGGGTCGTGGTAAGTAGTTGTGTGTTAGATGAAGTTGTTGTATCAGGCTTAGTAGCTGTACTTGAGGTAGGACCAGGGTTTGGATGTTTTTCCCCATCTATGAGGATGTGGACTTGAACTCTTAGGGTGAGTTATAGAAGTTTAGAAGTTATGTTTTGGAATTTTCTAGCTTTAGGGCTATGGTAAGAAATGTGAGCAAGTCTATGAAACTTGGCTGACAAATACTTTGCTGGGAGAAAACAGCTGTTGAAACTATGGGGAAGATTAAATGTGGATATAGAGGTTTGCTTGATAGGATAGTGAAATCCTAGATTTGTTTGGTGTTCGTAATGAGTAAGTAGATATGGAATAGTTAGGATAGCTAGCAGTGATAGTAAAATTAAGGGATTATGGCATGTTTGGTTGAATAGTAGAGGCATTATAGGAATAAATGAATGAGTTAAAAATACAGGGATATTAGCGGATAAGATAGAGGGGGAGAATTACTGGAGTAGAGTGCTAGTACTTTAAGGGGAGGGGTTAGTGATTGGTGATAGTATAGTGGGTGTGGCTAGAGGGGTATTTAGTTAGGACTACTGGAGGCAGGTGGGATTTGGGGGCGGGGTAGGGGAGTGGAGTGAGCCCGCAGGGCGAACGGAGCGGGAAGAACAAAAGAAGAAGCAAATCCTAGAAGAACAATCAGAGACACTAATTGTTAAGGTAAGTAAAGGTGGTGAGAGGTAGGTAGCAGATAGCCTGGATGGTATTTGGATAATACAAGGAGGTAAAGCAGTGAAGAAGGTAAAGGTAGGAGAGTAGAGAAGGACTATATACTGAAATAGGGAATCAGGATGCCTATAAGGTGAGTCTGGGGACAATAGGCAAGGTGTAGAGAAATATTGCCACCTAGTGGACAGAGGTGAGATAGCAGTAACAGCGTTTGTTGGGAGAGAGAAGGGAGGGTAGCAGAAGTCAGAGTTTAAGTATAGTAGTATAGGAGTTTATAACAAAGGTTGTAGGAGAGAGGAAGGGAGACTGGGTCTAGGAACAGAGAGAGTTTGGTTGCTGGTTGTCCTGGCTAGTGAGAGTAAATGTACAAAATTATAGTAGTGCTCAATATTATGTCTATAGACAGTAGTTCTTAAAGTACATACTTTCTCTTGCTTAGTGTATTCACTTGGGGGGACTGTTGCACAGGGAAGGATGGGTTCTGTTCTTCTAGTTAGGGAAGACCGCAGTGCACTGTTGAGTAAAAAATTGCTATTCAGCAGGCTGAGCAGGTCCTCTGAGTATTACTGAGCAATAAAGTTTGGTAGCTGGTGATAATAAGGGGAGAGAGAAACAGTAGTAAGCTACACAGAGAGAAAGAACACATATACTTAATAGATATTAAACAACAGGTTCAAAGAATATACAAGCATACCAACACAATCTTGTCCGATAAATATTTTGACTCTAAAACAGTGTAAGCCAACTGTGAAGTAGCAAAAAACTGTATTTTTAAATGTTAGATTTTTAACAATGTAAACCAACTATTTATGGCATAAGTCATGGCACAATATCTGCTGCTCACTAGCTAGGAAGATATAATGGTACCTATGGTATATTGCTAAGGTCCCTATTGTTGAGAAAAACTTTATAGCACAGTTTTCTTTAATCAGAAATAGTATTACATTTAGTTTGCAATCATAGCCAGTAGATGCATTATACTATACAAAAGTGTAGTTTGAGCGTCATATGTTCAGTTGAGCATTAACAGTACTAGCAAATAAGTATGAGTAGAGAACAATTGAGTCAAGTAGGATCTATAAAGGGAATAGATCAGGAACCATGAGACTCATATAAGCTTATATTCTGTCCTTTAAATGTTAAGATTCTAGCAATTCTACTTAAGCTTGAACTCAACCAAAACAAAATAGATTAAAAATAAGTTAGGAACAGAATTCCTAAAAATGTAATAACAATAAGTTAGAAACGCTCTATATGCCGTTTTCAGAATTAAAAAAAACAGTAGTATATTTAGGTTTAACACAATGATTCAATTAGGTGTATGCTCAATCAAAAAGCACCAGTGAATTAAAAGTAAGCTAGAAACAAAAAACTCCTGTCGGTGTAATAATAATAATAAACTAAAAAAGTAAGCTAGAAACAATAAACTCCTGTCGGAATGATAATAAACTTGAAACGCTCTATATGCTGTTACAGAAAAAAAATCAAAGACCAAGTAATACAGTTAGGTTATACTCAACCCCATTACCGTAGTGGATTGTTACGAGCTGCCGACGCTATTAGTGCAACGACAAGCAGATTAAGATTGTTACATTTGCTATAGCATAATAGTAAGGTGAGTGCAGACAAAGCGCAACAGTTGCTTTATCTGTGTCGTAGTGGTTTTAGGCAAGTAAATATCACTATTAGGCTGACCACTGCAAAGTTCTAGTTTTCCTAATAAAGTACAGCGACAGAAGCATGTGTGGGTAAAATTACAGCCACGCTATAACTATGAGCGTTTAGGCATGCAAAGTTCTAGTTTACCTAACAGTGTGCAGCGACATAACATTTGTTGGTGAACTGCATCCACACTATAACTATGAGCGTTTTGGTCATGTGACAGACACTAAACTTTTTACACAATACAGGTACTCAAAATACACTACTAGATCCGTTCAAATATTTCAGAAATAAAGACTTCTACACGTGCAACTCGCTAGTGAGGTTAAGCTACACCCACGCTACAACTAAGAGCATATTACTAACTAATGTATATAGATAAAAGTGTAAAAGCCTTTGCTTCAGTTTTTTTCTTAAATATATTCCAGTATGTAGCTGACGAAATGGAAGCATACCTTCTGAAGTTCAGTACTCCTCTGTACAGATACAGCTGAAAAAATAGCATACGTGCAGTCTTCCCGATATAAACAAGTCTCCTCATCATCAGTTTGCCTAGTCACACAGCTGCCTTTTTATATGGTGTAAATTCAAGTCTGTTAGCATGGTGAATATGCAAATGAGGTGTGAACTCATTAGAGTTGCTGAATCCCAAATACTTGGATCCATGTAAGAGATGTAAGAAATATAGTGCAGGCATTCTCTCAGTGTTTGGTTTTAATGGATTGCAACTGTGAATGATTAGTGGTTGGGAGAAGGAAAACACAACAGCATTGCAGGCTGCCTTACTTCCAGTGGGTGTGTCATGTTAGACCTACAAAGTGTTAGATGTAAGGTTGGAAATGTAAGTAAGCAGCACATAATTCACAGGTTGTGTTCCCTAACATCCAACCTGCCCTTCATTTGTTGACAACTGCATACAATATTATTTCCACTTAATATTCTCAAACATTTTAAGGCCAATGATATGTAATGGCTTACACAATGTATGGCTTAGATTAGTGGTCAGGTAAATGAAGAATGGCCAACAAACACAGAAATGTAAGACAGAGCTGTATATTTGCAAGCTATAATCATGACACGTTGTGTGATCACTAGGTGCATTACATCCAGAAATAACAAATGTACAAGTAACACTTGTATGCTGTTGCAGTTGGTTGTGTGCAGATTGAGTTGCTGCAGATCTGTTTGTGTGGCAAAGAGGGAAAAGGCACCCATCCTTTGTTCTGAAGGTGCATTGGAGTGAGAGTTCAAATACAGATATATGTAAACATATCTATTGTGAGCCATCATTTTCTTCTGTGTTTGTCATACATTGATTTTCCTCATTTCAGCTACTTGCCTCCTTTTTTTTCTCCTTTTCTGTCATTGTTTAATTTTTTTTTTGGTCTAGTGTTTGTGCAATGTGGTGCTTAGCGCAGTCACGGGAACGGAGGAAGTGAATGCCAGGTTTATCTCATTTGTGCAAAGCATGGCAGTACGAAAACTGGACCCCCTGAAGCAGACAGGACCCAGTCAGCCAAAAATAGAAACCGGATACATTCAGCTAATGCTACTGGGTATTGCACAAACCCGCTAAGCCGCATTGTGCAGCTTTTAACAGTGAGACCTTAAGAATGATTAGTAAAATAGGGAATGTCATTTAACTAGTCCTGTGGCAGCAGGTATAAGTGTAGGGCTGGAATACAGATAGTCGTGGGTTCTAGTAGAGGGTGTACAATCTTTTTTTCACTGTTATGACATTGCAGTCTATAGCAATGAATGAAAGATAGACAAGTATTATTTCAACCTTCTTGTGGCAGCAGGTGTTAGTGTAGGACTGATATACACATGGTCCTGGGTTCAAATACAGGATATTCCATACACTTTTACTGTTATTCCACTTCCTTTTATAGTCACTGTCACTCATAGCACTTGAGATAGTGGAGCTGATATTAATTATATGTATGAGGGCTGAGACAGTAGTATTGTGTCAGTTATGTATTTATTTAGTTAGTTATGCATTATCACATTTATTATCAGATGTATGACTGTGGGTATACTGTGTACTATATTCCTGTAAGTATAATTCTGCTGTGTGGACAGGCATGGCCTTCACATTTGCCTAATACACATACACAACTGCCTGTATATCCAATAACCTTTGAATTTTAGTTGCAGTTTTGTAATAATACCTGACTGCTGCTGTTCTCTTATCATTGCGCAAACACATTGCTCGGGGGTGTGCACTGCTGAGCAAAGAGTTTGAGTGATGGTAAGTGACCTCTTTGAGGACACCAATCAATGGTAAGTGGAGTGCAATAGTTTCAAACAGTGTGCGCACCCCAGTAAACGTGATAACTGGAATTGCTGGGAAAGCATCCGTCTCCATTGCTGTAGATCCATGGCAGACATGGCAGCATTTGTGGGGAAGGTGCCAGGTTTATTGCATGGAGGTCAAGTGCCCAGGAGTCTAGAAATTTTATTGGACTCCTAGTTAAGAACCACAGCCAAAGGCTTCAGCAGGGGACTGTTCTGGCTCCCAGTATAAGTCGGAGGCTGGGGATAGTTTAGCCCAGGCTGTATCCAGTGCCATCGGTATCCTGCATACTGGAAAGCAATGTAGTCATCATTCTAATTACATACGGAGATGGAAGAGGGATACACTCAACTATTGGACTGAGGAATTTAGGACTGAGGATATCCCACATCTGTGTAAGTATCATCTACAGAGAGTACTTGTAAGACTTAGAAAGTTGAATATAGGCAAGACTGGTATTCATAATTGTCTTCTGTTCAGTTTTTTCCACAGTTGCCAGGGATCGTGAGTGCAGTGGTCCGACTGGCGAGAATGAGGGAAACATGTGGTATGTATTGTAGCATTAAAAGTTAAAGATAGCTTTTTTTGGTATTTTATAGAGTTATATCAAATTGGGCATGCATATCTCAATTGTTAAGGCAGGTCTGCATGCATTAATCTGTAGCAGAAACCAAGAGTACAGTATTAGACTTTAGTCAGGGGTTGTATGTTTAAATACCACACTTCCCAACTATGCAATTCTGCTAATTCTTCAATAATATTTAAATTAAATTAAAACCTATGTACCAGTGGCACAAGTGCCATGCTGTAAACTGTAATCTGTATAATTGAACACACGTGTGCAATATATGCACATATCAAGGATTACTTCCTGCAATCTGTAGTATAGTATGCATCTGTTAGGAGGTGGTAGTCTTAAATGTATAAGATAATAGTCAAATAATTGTATTAATGCATGGCATGTCACATATGAAGGTACTGATCTTATCTCTTTTTTTTCTCTCACCCAACCTTTATCTCTCTTTTTTAATTTATTCTTATTTCATATTATTTATAAAAAATATTTTTGTGTTATTTTTTTATTTTATAATTTTTTTATTTTTATGTTATTTTATTTTATTGTAAAAATTTTTTTTATTTTATTTTACTTTTATTTTTTTTTTAATTTTATTATGTGTTGTCAAAATGTCTCCATGTCATCCATGGGTACCACATCACTAAATGCTCCACAGCACAGTGGGGTAGGCCTGTCTCACAGGATCCACCTGCCCCCCCCCTCCACTGGCTCCAGCTCCAATGCCCAGCACATCTGGGATCCAACCTGGCAGCACTACCTCTGCTACCCCACGCTACCTGTACCTTTAGGTAGTCCTGCCTGGAGGCTGGTCTAGTGGTTCCCTCATGGAGCAGTGGCAGAGGTGGTGATTTTATCACCCCCACAGAGTTGCCAGGAATGGTACATAAGGTTCTGAGCCACACCGTTGGTGCACACCTACACCAGCTGGAGAGGCTGCTCTCCCTCATTATGCGTAGTACTAGGAGGAGAAGGAGACATCAGCCAGCAGCGGAGTGAGGTGACAGTGATGACAGTCCAGTTGGTGAGGACTAGATTCTCACTGTCACCCAGCTTAACAACAGTGGGTTCGAGATGTCCCCACCCTCACCCCAATCATGGTGTCCCCCAACCTTTTGTGTCCATCACCGTTGCTGTCTCATGTCTTGTTTGTCTTGTCTGTCTGCAGCTGCTTCCTCAACTATCTAACTTATCTAACCCAGACATACATATGTCCCAAATAAAAAAATAAATGGGCACCTGTCCCACAAAAACAATATGTCCCATACATAGCTCTCCATTTCGCACACATGTCTTCTTGACACATTTGAGTTGGTCCAACTGGCTATAAAACATAATTGTGTTGTGGTCACCCTTCTCTCTGGAGGTGACGGTCCAAATTCAGTTAATATTTTGCACATATGTTCAATTTACACTGCTAAAGGAATGGATAGCTATGGTTCTTTCCTACCTCCCTCCTGCACATTCTTATCTTGCTTTCCCTTTGTTCTTCACCCTGCATGCTCCCCATTTCATCACTTTCCTATCTACCCCATTTTAACACCTTTAATCTGGTCAAACAATGGAATCACACACACCACACATAAGTTGCTGGAGAAGCAATGGATCCCTTCACTTTTTGGGCTCCTTATTTGTGCAGAGGTATGCACTGTGCACCAATGGTGAGTGGCAGCAAACAGGTGCATTTACCCCCATGCACTGATGCTTAACTCCACTGTGCTATGCCAACATACAGCAGCATATCTCTTATAAACAATTCATATCATAGCATTATCACTCTGTAATGAAAAGTATTTTAAAGTGTTACATACACCTGTATTTGAACCTAGTACCATTTGGTCCAAAAAAGGAATGTGTCAGTGCATTATCACGTGCTGCCACAGAGTCAGTTAAGCAGTAGGTGTATTTCATAGACTCAGTACTGTCAGACTTGAACAATGCAGCTCACGTTTGCTCAATGCTAGCTATGTTTAAACATGTGTATCTCACATGTGTGTGCACTTTGCTAACTGTCGTGCAAACCCACTGCTCGCCACTCTATGGAAATGTACATTTTATGCTGTATTACTGCTGTTTACTGTCCATTTCATGTGTATGGCATGAAATTACGTATGGAAACATTACAGACAGAGGGCCCTATCTAACAATATGTCACATATTTTCAATATATCCATGTGCTGGCACCCCCAATTATTGCAACCCTGGGGTCTCAGTACTTCTTCCACACACATATATCAACCACACTACAAAACCTAATATCAAATGTTGTGTGCTATGCAATACACATCAATCTGGTAACTTGCAGAACTACAGCTATTGACCCATACACCTAAGAAGCCTTATCTGCAAGGCTAGGGAAGGAATCAGCATGGACCATATCCACAGGGACTTAGGTGACCTTCAACACATTTGACCCTCCCAATTTTTTGTCAAGGGGAATTTTGCTTATTGAGCCTTGTGGACTTCTTGGATACTGACCCCAAAGACCTGGATGAGGGATAACAGGACATACCGCCTATGTTGAGTTATCCAAGGCCTTTGACACTATCCCCCGTTTATGTGTCATAGTAAAGATCTCCTGTGTGGGAATTAAGCCATACAGTAGTAGAGAGATAGGCAACTAGCTCACTGATGTAACACGCACTGTCAAAGTTGGGGACTGCACCTCCACCACTAGCCTATTTGCCAATAGAATACCACAAGAATCTGTGCTGGGCCCTCAACTATTTGCAAACTACTTCCATGAAGCACAGGCTATGGTAAATGGCCTGTGGTTTACCAAATTTACAGAAGAATGGTAACTGGACATACTCATATAGAGTCTCCCAGTGATGGTAACATAATGGAAGGGGTTGCCACACACAAAGGACTGGTGCCAAACTCATGGACTGAACTTTAAGGCATACAGTGGGTCATTGTCCCCTTTGGCAGTGAAGTACCCATGCTAATTATGATATACATAGTACCCCTGCAAGCTCAAACACAGTGTTGTGAGACTTGGGAACACATGTTTATAGCAATCTACACTTTCATCACTACGTGTCCATAGTTGTGACACACACATTCTGCATTGTGCACATTGTACCTATGGACATCACATCCAAGACCAGGGTGGTCATACCTCTGCTGCACTCTAATTGAATACAATCCTTCCTTCTGTCTATACCTCACCAGACACCTGCTGCAATTGGAGAAAACATAGGGGTGTTCCTGGGAGACTCCTGGGCCTGAAAATATGACATACATGGAAAGACTGAAAGACCTGTCACTGTACTCAGTATCATGCAGGCTGCTGAGAGTTGACCTATGCTTGCCATACAGAGCAGTCTCAGACCCTACCATATCGGAAATGCTAAACATCTGCAAATCAAATGACACAAGATTAACTTGGCCCAGCATTCTCAACCTAGCCTGTGACATAAACATAACATGCTGGGGAGACAGATATATCCCCCAATGAATCACACTCCTCTGTAATAGTCTCCCACAGAGTGTAAAGCAGTGCTCCTCAATGACCCTGTTTAAGCGCAACCATGACTACTGGTTGGGTGATTGTAAAGTCACCTCTGGTATGGCACCTAAGTCTCTCATGGACAGGGTCAGTTGGTTCTGCTCACAAAATCGCTCTGCTAACAACAACCATCCAACTGTGCTCAGTAAGGATACTTGTGTTTTTATACAGCTAATCTTCTAAATATTGTAGGTCCATTAGGCTAGTAGCCTGCTATGAACATATGAAGCTATGAGCCTGTGTAGGCCTGCCAACATTTTGTCTCCCACATGGCCTGCTGATGTCATCTACTATAAGTTCACCTGCACTCTTAGAAAAGTTAGACTTATGCTGTGGCGCTTGCATAATGTATTGTGATCTGTAGTCTGTGTACCTATATAGATAGGGGTTCTGTTCTCACTGCAGTCAACTGTGTGTGTGTGTGTGTGTGTGTGTGTGTGTGTGTGTGTGTGTGTGTGTGTGTGTGTGTGTGTGTGTGTGTGTGTGTGTGTCTAGAGAGAAGAGCAGAAGTGTGTATACCACAGTTACTGCTCCAATACCATGGATTGACTGTATTTTGATTCTTGCAGATGCCTACACATCCATTTCATGTAGCCCACCCAAAATCCTGTCCCCAATATGGCCTGCTGATGTCATCGTCTGTAAGTTCACCTGCAATTTTGTAAAAGTCAGACTTGTGATGTGGCGCTTGCATAAAGTACTGAGTTCTGTAGTCTTTCTACTTATGTAGGGGTTCTGTTCTCACAGCAGTCAGCTGTGTGTGTGTGTGTGTGTGAGTGTGTGTGTGTGTGTGTGTGTGTGTGTGTGTGTGCGTGTGCGCTCTTACTTGACATTACAGAGAGCATTTCCCACCAGCAGTTAGGGTACTGCTATATTCTCCTTAACAGACACTGCTGATGTCATCAGCTATTAAGTGTTGTCTGACACACTCCAAATCAGACTTGTGTTGTGATGCTTGCGTAAAGTACTGAATTCTGTAGTCCATGTAGTTAGATAGGTAGGGGTTCTATTCTCACTGCAGTCAACTGGGAGCATTTGTGTGCATGTATATTTGAGCTCTTGCTTGACATAACAGATAGCATTTTACACCAGCATGTGAGACAGTGTTATATTCTCCTCAACAAACACTGTTGATGTCATCAGCGATATCCGATTTTTGGATATGCAGTACTCCCACCAGGGCAGGGTCAGACACTTGACATGGCTTTAACTCTGTCCACATACATCATGGCATGGTTTGTAGGCCATGTGTTATCTCACTGAGAAAGTCCTGTGTTCTCTACAGTTGTTACATGTATCTGCTGAGGTACATGCCAAAGAGAACATTATACTCTATTACTGTTCTGATGAGGTTTGACTGCAGTGCTGTCATACAATCCTAAGATCTGCATATGATGGCATGACTTATGATGTGCACAACATAGGCTTTGAATACCAGTGTGCACACTTGGTGGTCGAAGTTCAGACTGCTGTCTACATGTGTTACCAATACTGGCATTACTGAGTGTCAGCATAGCAACACTGTTGCCAGTGTTGTGATTAACATGGAATTCCACTTTTCAAATGGACACAATATAAAAAAGGCACATTTCTGCATTTAGTTGTAGATCGTGTGGCTTTGTCCCCATTCATTTGTCTGTGTTAGCTCTCCTGTACTATGTTATCATCAGTGGCGGACTCAATGATTGCACCCAATGTGCAAGCATCAGCAAACTTGTTAAGGCAAAGACCATATACTTTAGCCTGAACTGTCAAGAAATGCAGGCCAAACAATGAAAGGGCAAGCACAGATCTCTGGAGTTTGCCAGTGGTGACAGCTCCACTAGTACAGATTGATTCACCAACTTTCACAGTATGTGTTGTGTTGGTGAGCTAATTGGTTATCCATCTACTGGGTTAATCCCCAGCTGGGAGGGTTTCTGAATGATACCTGCATTGAGGATTGTGTTAAAACCGTAGGCCAGATCACAATTGGCAATATGCTCTGTCTTACCTTCTTCCAGGCCTATCACACTGAAGAAATGGCCTGTGACAACATCCTAGATTGCCTGTGGTGTGACTCAGCACATACACCTTCCTGATACAGTTGAATACACATTTTGACGCACCCTCCACACAGGCTTTATTCCCATGCAAGAGTGTACATTAACCTGCATCCATCTGGGTAGAAGGGGCAGCACCATATGCATGCATATATAGACACATCCAGACTCTCCTTGACTGTGAGGTGGACCAACATGTGATCATGGACCTCCTCTACATGTACACTAGTCATATTCTGGCTGTGTGCAACAGACATGTGTAAGTTGTTAATGCTGCATCATGTCTGTTACATCTGATTGATGTCCTCACAGAAGTCATGGAAGGCATGCATGATGACAACAGCATTATCTTGTGGAACTTGACCAGGTCAAGGCATTTGACACAAATCCATACTGAGATATTCACTCAACACTGTCATATGTGGCCATAAACAGCCATATCCCCAAATGGGTAGACCACTGTATCACATACGTGGCATCTCACTGTGTTGGAATGTATGATGTGACTTATATCTCAGGTCCAGTAATCAGGTCCGTACATTAGGGCTGTCTGTTAGGCCCTTTCCTGTCCATTAATTAAGTGATGGACATGACATATAATCTACACATGCTGTGGCCACATAGCTGCCTGAAGGACTGCAAAATATGGGCAACCCATTGACTCCAACTGTGACATTACTATAATACAGACAGTAGCAACACATAACAAACATCACTGCCACAGGCATGACAATATCTGCATTGACAAGTCACATGGGGAGATTTGTTAATTCAGGAAACAAACACACCACCCAAGTATAATGTGGACATCACACCCTACAGTCAGACCAAAAGGTGTGTGACCTGTGTGCTGGGTAGGTAGTAGATGGTACATCCACCAGCATGTAGTCACATTGCTGACTACAACCATGAATGTAACACAAGTACTGGATATGTGAATGACATCCACATCAGAAGCCATAATACCTTCATGGTTCTCAGCCTTCATCACATCATTAACTGTCTATAGTGCACCCTTCTTCATGTACCTCCCAACACATCTTCCAGTGATGTGTAACAGAAGTATACCACTTTGTCACAATGAGCTGTCACACAGCTTATTGGCCATACCTATGTATTCTGTGGAATATACATGACTGTCTGTTTGTGTGGAACACCAATCAAGTTATTACACTAGATGCATGTGTGCTACATGTTCTGCTTATGCACACACTACATACATAGGTGTTTGACAACATTAATGGCATTACATCATTCATGACGGTGTGGATAGTGCCATATATATATCTATCTATATATATATATATATATATATATATATATATATATATATAGATATATATATATATATATATATATATATATATATATATAAAATGTGAGTGTGTGTATATGCAGCCAGCCTGTATTGCTCATGCTGTCACATACAAGTGTAGCAGTGTCCCTCCTAATAACTCCAGCAAATGTTACAGTGCCAAGACAGTGTGAGTGGTTACCCTCATAGAGTATGCGTGTATCATAATAGTTGATGTTATGTTGTCCCATTTTGCCTTCATTTTGCTGGTTGGGGTTCGGAACCGAGCATTGGTTCTGACTCAGCCTTATACTAAAGCTCGAGAACTCTTTGCTGGCTCGAGGCTGTACTCTATCCCATGAAGCCTAGCGGCAGATACCCAGATCTCGTTTGCCACTTGAAGCTTCGGGATTCCTCTGTGCTGGCTCAGGCTGAGTACAAATATTTTTTGCTCTTAGACTGCTATTTTCAATAGGTTTTTGATTACTTTAATTAGTGAGGTTATTGTCCTTCTTAGAGTATTTGTTAGTTATCCCTATATTGACGTTTCCCCTTTTGCCTGTGTTCTTTGTTGGCTGTCTTTTCCCTCGCAAGGCCTGCATGTTTTTGTGTGCCCCTTTTCCATCTTAGAGGTTTAGAGAGCTGTTTGTATTTGTTCAGCCTGTTTAAGTTAGAGGGCTTCTTTCCCCCTTTCTCGCTATTGTTTGTTTTCTCCAGGAGCGTCGTTTAAGTTAAAGATGTCTCCTCAGTTTGAGGAGCATGTCATTTTTAGTTAGAGACACTCAAAAAAAATTTTTATTGTATTTCTTGTTTGTCAGGCCGTTCTGTTCTGTGTTGACTTTCTTGTTCAGTTTTTTGGTTCCGATATGTGTAAGGAAAAGCACTCAGGTTTTAAAAAATGTGATTCCTGTACTCAGAAGATGTCCATAACAGATGGACACACTAGCTGCATCTATTGTCTAGGGGCAGCGCACCTGCTGGACTCTTGTTCCATTTGCCATGGGTTTAGTGCAAGATTCTGACAGGAGTGCAAGAATAAGTTGATTAATAGAGGGCTTCTTAAAGGACCCTTTGAGCAGACCATACAACAGCCAACCACTTCCAAATCATCATCTTCTTCAAAATCTTTGTGGGCTCTGATTTCGGAACTGACGCAAAAATCTACCCCTACTACTGTTGTCTCAGATCCAAAGGTTGTCGGATCCGAGAAGGAGAACTCTCTGTTGGCCCCATCAGCTACTTTGGAGCCGTCCAGGAGAAAAAAGAGGGACCGGTCACCATCTTTGGAGCTTGTATGCTCAATGCCGCAATCCCCTTTACTACAGTCCATGTCAGGTAGCCATAAGTCTTCAGTGTACTCCTACAGATCATCCAGGAGTTTATCGGATGATGAGGTGGAGAGGGTTGTGAAGAGGTTGCTTAGGACACCGGCCCTGGCCAAAATTCTATCCAACCCAGCCCAAAAGGATGTGGATCTGAAGTCCGTGTCATCTGTACCAGCTGTTCCTCCTCTGACTCAGTCGAGTTCGGAGCAAGAGTGTCTGGAAGTCGTAGTGGTGGAACCATCAGTTTCGAGAGCCGCTTCTGGAGTCTCTGTACCAATGTCTGCTCCGATTGCATTCATTGAAGGATCTGGGAGCTGACACTCACCCGTCGGTTCTGGGAGGGAGAGTCGGCTCGGACCCTTGTCAGACCTGACTCTCCCACTCGGAAATTCGGTGCAGGTGAGTTCGGCACCAACATCTACCTTGGAGCCCTCATCCTTGGTGCAGGAGAGATCTCCTGGTTCCTCAGAGTGGGAGGCTGTCTTGGGCCGGCTGGGATTGAGGTGCCTTCGAGGTGATGAGGAGTGTGCTTTCCCCTGAGTCTGCTCCACCCTCGTCTCCAGTCACTCTTCCCCCACGGGCACCATTGTCACCCTCCACTCCACCCCTCCAGCGCAGGGAGCCCATGTCTCAAGTTACCCCTATGGGTGAGACACTTTCTTTCGAGTCCTTCCCAGAGCACCCCTCTGGGGAGATTCCAAGGAAGTATATATGCAAGAGGAAGCATATAAACTCCCCCGGGTCTGTTGCATCTGACACAGACTTAGAGGATTCAGAAGGGTCCCCACGTTCACCCTCTGAGGATGTCTCATTTTCAGACATCTTAGCGATCCTTAAACAGCAGGGTGAATGGAAGTCCGTATCCCCTTCTGAGGCTGAGTCTGTTTACCTAGAGGCATTCGGCTCCCAACCCTCCAGCTCTTGGGTGTCTCTGCCTTTTGACAAACTACTGGGGGTAGTCAGTCGGAAAGCATGGGGCTCTCCAGAGATGGTGGACCCTGTTCTGAGGAGGCCAAATGAGGCCAAATAAGTTTATCACTGCCCCCGAGGACAAGCAGTTTCTTACAAAAGGTGTTCTTGTAGATGCTATGGTGGTGGTGGTGGCGGCCACCAAGAAGGAAATAGCTGAAACTTCTTTGTCTGTCCATCTGCTGAACAAACAATCTCGAACAGTGGACAGATATGGGAAGCGTATGTTTTCCTCAGCTGCGTTTACTCTGAGGTCGCTAAATTATCTTTTTCATTTCACCAGGCTTCAGAGGGCTCTCCTCAAGGAGCTAGGAGATTTCCTCCAAGGTGCGACAGCTGAGCCGCTTCCGGAGACGGTAAACACTCAACTTGCAACCTTAACTTCCATAGCAAACTCCTCCATGCGTCTGATTTCGTATGTGGCTGATGGAGCGAGTAGGGCAGCAGGCACAGGAATTGCTCAGAGGAGACATCCCTGGATGCGGCTTTGCTGAACCCTTCAAGTCTTCCTTTACTAACGCCCCTTTTGATGGCTCATCTTGTTCGGGCCAAAAGTTAAAGAAACTGTCACCAGGTGTGAACAGGAGGGCAAAGCTCTATCTGCCATGGGAGTGCATTTTTCCACCCCTACTAGACCTTACACCAAAGGTCAGAAGAGTGGAAAGATGTGGTTCCAGAAATCGCAAGGAGCTTTGCCTGATGCACGTGGCAAATTTTCCCCTAGGGGCAGAAGGGGAAATAATAATGGAAGGCTTTGCTGAACCTTTCATGTCTTCCTTTACTAATGCCCCTTTTGATGGCTCGTCTTGTTCGGGCCAAAAGTTAAAGAAACTGTCACCAGGTGCGAACAGGAGGGCAAAACTCTATCTGCCATGGGAGTGCATTTTTCCACCCCTACTAGACCTTACACCAAAGGTCAGAAGAGTGGAAAGATGTGGTTCCAGAAATCACAAGGAGCTTTGCCTGATGCACGTGGCAAATTTTCCCCTAGGAGCAGAAGGGGAAATAATAATGGAAGACGCCGTCCTCGCGGCAGAAGGGGTCCGCAGAACCAGGGTGACAGAGATACATTCTCTGGTAGGCCCTTCCAGCGCTCCTGAAAGGAGGCCCTCCTGTCCACCTCTGGAGGCAGTCGGGGAAAGACTATCACTGTACCCAGAAGCCTGGCAAAACATCACCAAAGACATATGGGTACAGTTGATCATATCCAGGAGATACAACATTCCTTTTTCTCATCCACTCCATCTGCAGAAATCCATCCCAGACATACCACCCAGTCAAAGGGATCAAGCAACCCTTGAAATCCAAAGGTTGCTAGAAAAAGAGCCATCCAAAAAGTCCCCGCAGACCAGTCAGGATCCAGAATTTACTCAAGATTCTTTTTAGTGCCAAATAAGACAGGAGACTGGAGTCTAATATTGGACCTCAGCAAACTAAACAAGTTAGTAAAGAAAGCAAAATTTTGGTGGTAACACTGCAGTCCATAGTTCCCTTTCTGGGAAAGGACAATTGGATGTGCTCGATAGATCTCCAGGATGCATATTATCACATCAAAATGAACAGGCACTCCAGGAGATATCTGTGCTTCCGGCTGGGAGCCAGTCATTACCAGTTCAGAGCTCAGTCCCCACAGACCAGTCAGGATCCAGAATTTACTCAAGATTCTTTTTAGTGCCAAATAAGACAGGAGACTGGAGTCTAATATTGGACCTCAGCAAACTAAACAAGTTAGTAAAGAAAGCAAAATTTTGGTGGTAACACTGCAGTCCATAGTTCCCTTTCTGGGAAAGGACAATTGGATGTGCTCGATAGATCTCCAGGATGCATATTATCACATCAAAATGAGCAGGCACTCCAGGAGATATCTATGCTTCCGGCTGGGAGCCAGTCATTACCAGTTCAGAGCTCTGTCCTTTGGTCTCACTACAGCCCCCAGGGTGTTCACCAAATGCATGGCAGTAGTCATGACTCAACTGAGGCGTCTAGGATTCCAGGTGTTTCCATATTTAGATGACTGGCTCCTGACTGCCATCACCGAGCATCTACTAATCAAGGCGAGGGTCACTACAATCCATTTCTGCTCAGAGTTAGGCATTACTCATTTTCGAAAAATCTGCCTTGTTGCCTTCTCGACATATTACTTTTATAGGAGCAGATTTAAATACAAAAAGCATGGTAGCAAAACTGCTTGCAGAAAGAGTCCTAATATTACACCGTCAAGTGTCAGTCCTGTTGAGAAAAAAGAAAGTTCAGTTGAGGTTTGTATTCAAGGTTCTAGGTTCAGTGGCAGCAGTAATGACCTTGGTTCCCCTAGCTTGCCTACACATGAGAATACTACAATGGCTTCTCTTCGCTCAGTGGTCCATGCAGGAGTTGCCCATGCCTCACAAAATTTTGATAACGCACACATGGAAAAAAGATCTTTATTAGTGGATTCAGTCTACACAGGTGACAATAGGCAGACCATTTGTTCTCCCCCAACCAGTAGCTACAGTGACCATGGACGCTTCCCAGATAGGGCGGGGGGGGGGGCATTATCTGGGACAGACTGTCCAAGGGACTTGGCAGGAACATAAATACCATTTGCACATCGGTGTCCTGGTGATGAGAGCAGTGCTCATGGCATTGCAAGCATTCCAAAACTCTCTTCCTTTGGGGACAATTGCAATTCAATCAGACAGCATGTCAGTGGTGTGGTACATCAACAAACAAGGTTGAACCAGATCCTAGCCCCTATGTCGAGAGGCCTAGAGAGTTTGGCAATGGGCAGTTTCTTCTCAATACTTTCTCATTGCGATGCATATTCCAGGGAAGTCCAGTGTGATAGCAGACAAGCTGCGCAGGGCAATTGTAATGCCACATGAGTGGACCCTGAATCAGGAAGTTGTGAGAAAACTTTTTTGCAAGTAGGGCCAGCCATGCTGGGATCTCTTTGCCACATCCATCAATGCCAAATGCAGCAGCTTTTTTCCCTAATCCCCCCCCCCCCCCAGGGAGTCACCCAGGGATTCACTTGTCCATTATTGGCCCCCGGGACTTCTTTATGCCTTTACACCATTCCCCCTCATACCGAAGGTAATCCAGAAAGCAAAACTGTTGAGTCACAAAATAATTCTCATTGCTCCTTACTGGCCTCATCAGATATGGTTCCCCTTCCTGTGGCCTTATCTACAGGAGGACCCTTGGATCCCGGACCCAGTGCCGGATCTCTTGACTCATCAGTCCAGGACTCTCCATCCCTCCATCCAAACTCTCAAGCTGACAGCTTGGTTACTCCACTTCCAGTCTTAGCCAGGCTTCCAGAATTATCCCCAGCTGTGAAGCACATTCTAGTGTCTTCGCACAAAAGTACTACAAGAAAACTTTGTGCGAGTAAGTGGAAGAGATTTTCCTTTTGGACAAATAAAAACCAATTGGACCCTCTCACAGCTCCAGTTTCAGCCATCCTGGAATTTCTGACGGAAATTTTTAATCAAAGGGCGGCAGCTGCCACTGTTCGAGTTCAGCTGGCTGCTATTTCTAACTTTGACATAGCCATCAATGGTTCAAACATTATGTCTCACATATTGTGCAAAGCCTTTTTAAGGGACACATTCCTTCTAAGACCTCCAGTCAAAGAACCTCCACCACCATGGGATCTAAATTTAGTATTAGCCTCCTTGATATTGCCCCCTTTTGAACCACTTTCTTCTTGTCCCTTAAAGTTTTTATATTGGAAGACTCTCTTTCTAATATCCATTACTTCAGCTAGAAGAGTTTCTGAATTACAAGCTCTGTCTATTCATCCTTCCTATTTGCTTTTCCATAAAGACAGAGTCTCCCTCAGAACAAATCTATCCTTCTTACCTAAGGTATGTTCTGAAGCCAATCTAAATCAGTCCATTGAGCTACCAGTGTTTTTTCCAAATTATGGCAACAAGACAGAATATAAACTCCATCAGCTGGACGTACAAAACAGTTACATTTTTATTTGCATAGAACAAAGGATTTCAGGAGGTCTGACCAGCTATCTGTGTCCTTTGCAGAAAACAGAAAAGGAGTCCCAGTTTCTAAGGTTACATTGTCTAAATGGCTTACAGACACAATCACTTATGTTTATAGCTCTCAACATAAACATCTTCCAGGTAAAATTTGAGGGCATTCTACTAGAGCTGTGTCTACCTCCACTGCCTTTCAAGCCAGACTGCCTTTGGATTCAATTTGTGTTGCAGCCACATGGGTTAGCCCTCATACCTTTATTGCTCATTACAAAGTAGATGTGGCCTCCCGGAACAGGTCTTCCTTTGGTTCCACTGTTCTGAAGAGGTTATTCCCTTGAGCCACCCAAGAAAGTAGGTGCTGGGAATGCTGTCCCAACCAGCAAAATGAAGGCAAGATGGGGCAACATAACATAAAGAAGTTATGTACTCACCACAATGTTCTATGTTTGTTGACCAGTATCTCGCCTCCATTCTTGCGTCGCTCCTTCCTTCCCCCTTCCTGGATGATTTGGAGGAGTCTTTTGGCCCAATATCTTGTTCCCCTCTCTTGTTCTGGGGTCCTTTAAGATTTGTGCCTTTTGTTGCACATATGTGTATATAGTGCTATATATATTTATGTGCGTAATTTTTTTTTTCAAATTACACAAATCTCATGTTAGTCTAGTGTTATTAGCTTACCAAACGAGATCTGGGTATCTGCTGCTAGTCTTCATGGGATAGAGTGCAGCTTCAAGCCAGCAAAGAGCTCTCGAGCTTTAGTATGAGGCCGAGTCAGAACTGATGCTGGGTTCCAAACCCCAACCAGCAAAATGAAGGCGAGATACTGGACAACAAACATGGAGCGTTATGGTGAGTACATAACTTTTTTTCAAATGTGTGTATGTGTGTGTGTGTGTGTGTGTGTGTGTGTGTGTGTGTGTGTGTGTGTGTGTGTGTGTGTGTGTGCAGACCCATCTCTTATCACTGTAAATTACATATTTTATGTCGGAGGCATGGCTGGCGGTATTATTCTCATATTGTCCATGATTGTGGCTGGTTCTTGTAATGTTTTTCATGAGCCTTTACCTATGCCTACCTTGCTGGAGACCTCTGCTGAGAGTGCACTCATATTCAGGCATATCAGTTTGCACAGCTTCGTAATATGCACCCTACTCCAATTGTATGTCAGATCCCTGATAAATGTCCTCTGTATTATTCATGTAAAGATGCTTATCTCACACAGACATCCTCCCCATTCTTATGCCATTTTGTGTGACAGTCACATAAAACACATTTTCACTGTACAGTCCCTCCTGTACCACATAGATATGTGATTGGTGTTGCTGCTACAATCATCTTCCATTGACATACCCTCCTCTGCTGTACATTAGGTAGATTCACTTGTCCTCTTTCCCTGTGTTCATTCCTACAGTTCATGTGTGTGCCATGTTCAATACACACACTTCCCTTGAGTGTGAGTGTTCATTTTACATGGCAGTCCATGTCCTATTACAGATGATGTATACAGCTTCAGTACACGGTGCCAAGAATGGGATATCACAATACTCTGCACTGTAGGGTACACTTTCCTGTACTGTATTTGGACCATGTACTTTACATTCGTACATCTCAAATATCCAGATATTCCCAGGATGTACAGATGTTTTCCTTATCAAAATTGTGGCTTTCGGCCATATCACTGGGTTATTCCCAGGACTTATGTGAGTCAATATTACATACATTTGAGGTCATACCTGTGAACTGTCTTGATTTGTGCAGAATGTCCACTTTTTATTTCATATTTTTGATCTTTTCCTCATAACGTATTTGTTTTCTGGCAAATCATTGGCACTTCATTGCAGATAGAAGTCACAAACTGATGACATACATTTGGGTTTCAAACTTCATGCTCTTCAGAATGTTCATGGCACTGTACAACCTATTATTCGTTCAACTTTCTAAGTTTGGAAGACCAGTATTAAAAATCTGTCTCTAGTTTTGGGCCTTTGTCCCCCCATTTTTATGGCTTTGTCCAGATTTCTTACTCTAAGAGGTTGAGAGTCTCATTCTAACACATTTCTATGCAAACTATATGTCAAATGTATCCCTGTTTCTGGTTATTTGTCCCCTCATTGTGTGGGCTTTTGTGCAGATGTGTTGCACTAACAGACTGACAGCTGTCTGTGAAGTCCTGGTGATCATTGTGACATTTGATGCAAATCCGTGGACTGTAGGTGCTCTGCTTTACACAGAATTGGTATCCGCATTTGCATACCCAGTTTCCTGGCCAGCAACACTGTTGGCAGCCATGAAACCAAGCTTAGACACACCACAATTAATATGCATTGCCCAATACCGCTCACCGCGCACCACCACACAAACATGTAAACTCAGTGTAGGCTTCACACTGAGCCTACACGGAGTTCGAAGGGAATGAGTGAAGCTAGAATGCAAACAGAACGTCTGATATGGAAATATCTGTATTATAATAGATATATAATACATTTTATATTGTAACTTGCTCTTATATAAATGCATTTCCACCACATATAAATGCCCAGAAACTGAAGCAAGAAGACTACATCATATTAAAATGTGCAGATAAGAATAATGATAAACCTAGTTAAGAGTACAAAAAAGAAAACAGAAACAGTGAAACAGCTTTCTTCACACATACTTGCATTCTTGTTAATAGTTGGGTATTTTAATTTTTTTTCAGATTCAAGCTGTACAGCACTATCATTTTAGTGCACTTTTCAGGATGTTTTGAAAACAGCCATCATTCTGTCCCCTAGAAAGGTAGAAAGGATGTGTAAATCTCTTCTGGATATACAGGATTTATACAGATCATGAGACTGATCATAGTTAATACAGCATAGTGAGAAAACTGTCCCTTCCCTCTTTGCTAAGGATTCTAGATTAGTATACAAATGGTAAAATTTGTATACATATCTAGTACATTAGTTGTTAGGGAACTTCACTATTTAACTTAGATATTTTTAAAGTAATGTTGCAGTTTAGAGGAGTCTAAGAAAAATTGCTGCCTGTTCCTATTAGTAACATTACAAATAGAGCAGAAAAGTTATTTGACACAGTGGACAAAATAGTCCACACAATGAGATGTGCATATGATAGTCTAGATGATTCCTCATCTCTCTGACACATGAGGGTAATTTTTAAAAGACTTGCACAGCTCAAGGATATCAATAAGTATATCATAGCTATATTATTTAATGCTCCAGTGATGCAAAGTCATTTTTTGTGAACCAAATGATGTAATTATTATAATTATTATTACTGTTGTTGTTTTATTGTTATTGATTTAAAAAAGAAAGATACAATTGTTGATCCTTATTTAAAGAAATGTGTGTAACTCATGCTCTTTATTATCAGAAGAGTTAATATGAAACCATTTATAGCAAAAAAAGCAGTATAAAAGAAAGCAAGTCAGATTTACAATTCATATTCAACAGGTAAGGTTAGATACAACCAGAAACTGTTAAATTCACTGCTACATCCCTTTTACTCATCCCCTTCCCTAATACCTCCCAGGGACAATTTTTAGAGGCAACTTTCTGCATCATAACAAATGGATTCTGCAAGTTTATGTAATATAACAGTAACCCACGGCTGGGTGTGGGTAATGCTGGATTTACCCACGGTTGGCATGGTTTGGTCAAGAGGGTTCGCCTTTCCTGGGATCGTACTTTTGCTTGGGGCTCTTAGGCCTTCTCGGAGCCAGAGAGCTCCCAGAGCCAGAGCAAGCCTGGTGGACCATGGGTGTGGTCGACTTCCAATGTTCTGAGCAGTTTATGCACTTCAGGGATTCTGCGCAAGTGAGCCTGGCACTGGCTTCATCCCTAAGTAAGCTATCTTCGGAGCTAGAGAAGACTCCTTCCCAGAAGCATGGCTTGTCGGAGATGGACTCCCTCTCCACTCAGGAGCAGTCAGCTTTTGGGGCTCTTGGGAGGGTTATAGCTGCCTCTGCAACTAGGAAGTCACCTCCCCTCTTGGATCCTCAGACCCATCTACATTCCTGGCACACTTTTTCTGACCAGGACATTCGACAGGGATAGCAGGACCCTAGGCTTTAGGATACCTGTCGAGGTACCCCTGCCTCTTCTGATTCCACCACAGAGTATCCCACTGAGGAGGCCCCTTGGAAGAGGACCTGCAAAAGGAAGAATTTGGACTCCACTGAGGAGTCAGGCACAAAAAACACTGACCTCAGTGAGGGAGAAGGATCCCCACAGTCACCTCCTGAGGTTATTTCCTTTGGGGATATCTTGGAGATCTTGCAACAGATAGGTGGCTAGCAGTCCAGTAATCTTTCACCTGGGGAGTGGGTATACCTGGTGGCCTTTGGATCCTGACCGTCTGCTTCCTGGGTCACTCCACTCACTGGTGAGCTCATTGAGTTGCGCTCTCGGCAGGAGTGGGAGAGCCTAGGTTCCATTCAACCAATTCCCCAGAGACCAAACAAGATTATTACCGCATCAACTAACAACATTTTTTGGACAAAAGGGGTTGCAGTAGATGCCATGGTGGTGGCGGCAGCTGCTAAAAAGGAACTAACATAAGAAAGTTCCACCATTCATCCTCTGAATAAGGATTCCAGGATGACGGATAGATGCAGGAAGTGAGTCTTTTTTTCAGCGACCTTTGCCTTACGGTTGCTGAACTACCTTTTCCATTTTACCAGATTGCAAAGGGATCTGATAAAGGAGCTTTCTCCTTTTCCATTTTACCAGATTGCAAAGGGATCTGATAAAGGAGCTTTCAGATACTCTTGAGAGAGCCATAGCTGAGGAAGTCCAAGAGGAGGTTGCTTCCCAGCTGGCAACCTTACATTCTATAGCTAACTCTTCCATGAGGCTTACCACTCATACAGCTGAAGGAACAAGTAGAGTGGCGGGTTCTAGCATATCAATGGGAAGGTATGCCTGGATGTGCCTGTGTGACTTTGTAGAGCCTTTTAAGTCTTTTTTTTTTTTTTTTGTCAATGCTCCATTTGACAGAATGTCCCTTTTCAGCCCCAGGGTCAAAGACACGTTATCCAGGTGTGAGAAGGAGGGTAAGACCCTTTCTGCCATGAGCATATATTTTTCCACTCCTCAGAGACCTTATCCTAAAGCTCAGAGAGGAAGGGGCAAAATGTGGCTCAAGAAATCACAAGGGTCTTACCAAGACACACGTGGAGAGAGTTCCACCAGCAGCAGAGGGGGGGGGGGCATTTCAGAAGACGCCACCCTCGTGGCAGAAGAGGCCCACAGAACCAAGGGTTCAGAAAGCCCTTATTTGGGAAACCCTTCCAATGCTCCTAAAAGGAGGCCTGACAGCCCCCCACAAACAGAAAAGTCCCTGACATTCCACCCAGTCAAAGGGATCAAGCAGTCATTCAAATTCAAAAACTGCTGGACAAAAGAGTCATCCAAGAGTTTCCCCCAGACCAAAGAGGATTCAGAACTTACTCAAGGTTCTTTTTAGTTTCAAAGAAAACAGGGGACTGGAGACCAATTCTGCATCTCAGGAGACTAAACAAATGAGTTCAATGCCACAAGTTCCGAATGATCATGGTACAGTCCATATTTCCTTTCTTGGAACAGGACAACTGGATTTGCTCCATAGACCTTCAGGATGCGTACTACCACATAAAAATGGAAAGGCGATCCAAAAGGTACTTACACTTCTGGCTGGGAGCCAGTCATTACCACTTCAGCGCACGGCCCTTTGGTCTCACCACAGCCCCCAGGGTGTTCACCAAGTGCATGGCAGGGGTAGCGGCTAACTTGAAAGAACAAGGATTCTGGGTGTGCCCCTGTTTGGACAACTGGCCCATTTCCACCCCATCCAGGCATCTACTTATTCGGGCAAGAGACTCTGTTATCCAGATATGTACAGAACTAGGTATAACCATAAGTTATGAAAAGTCACACTTGGATCTCACTCAAACACTGGAATTTATTGGAGCAATTTTGGACACAAATCAGATGATTGCAAGAGTTCTGCATTCCAGAGTACTAACGATCAGGTACCAAACACAAAAGCTACTCCAGAACAAAAAGTTAGCTGTTCATCATGTCTTACAGGTTCTAAGCTCAGTGGCGGCTGCTGTAGTCTTAGTCGCTCTGGCGAGATTTCACATGCGAATACTATAGTGGCTTCTGGCCTCCCAATGGTCAGTTATACACCAACCGATGTCTTACCAGATACTGATTACAGACACTGGCAGAACACCCCTAGCCTGGTGGATTTATTCAGATCAGGTAATGCAGGGCCGACCCTTTGTTTCCCACAACCTCAGGCAATGGTGACCACATACACTTCCCAGATAGGGTTTGGGGGCATTATCTGGGGAAGATGGTTCAAGGCACCTGTTCTCCTGATGAGGCCAATTTACACATAAACGTCCTGGATAGATAAAGGCAGTGCTCCTAGCATTGCAGGACTTTCAAGCTGTTCTTACTGATGGAACAGCGGAGATTCAGTCAGCCAACATATCTGTAGTCTGGTACATTAACAGACAAGGAGGAACCAGATCATATCCCCTGTATCAAGAAGCACTCAGAGTGTGGCAGTGGGTGATCTTATCCAACCTCTTTCTTGTAGCAACGCACATTCCCAGAAAGTCCAATGTGATTGCGGACACATTGAGCAGATCCATTCTGATGCCTCATGAATGGTCCCTCAACCAGAGGGAAGCGGAAGAACTTTTCTGCAAATGCAAACACTACTGTGACCTCTTTGCATCCCATCTAAACAACAAATGCAACAGCTACTTTGCCCTAATCCCAGCCAGGCTGCTCTCACACACGATTGGCCTCACAGTCTCCTTTACACCTTTCTGACTACACCCTTGTTTCCCAAATGTCCCCAGAAAGCAAACAGGTTAAAAAGAACAGTAATCCTCATTGCCCTGTTTTAGCCTTGACGTATCTGGTTTCCGTCCCTTTGGCCTCACTTATGAGAAAGACCCTGGATTCTGGAACCCTCTCCAGACCTCCTGTCGCACCCGACAGGAATGATTTATCCCAATCTGTCCAACCTCAAGCTGGCAACTTGGTTTCTCCAATTAATTTAGAGCCAAACAACCTATGCACTCCTCCCCAGTTCATCATATTTTGATATCATCTCATTAACAGTCCACTCAAAAGCTGTATAGAAGCAAATGGAAGAGGTTTACAACCTAGGTTCAACAACATGATGTAGATCCCTTCACAGCTCCTATTCAGTCCATTCTAGAATTTTTGGCTCACCTCTTGTACAGTGGAGTGGTGGCATCTACTATTAAAGTGCAGTTAGCAGCTATCTCTGTTTTTCACTTTGGGAAAGACAACTTGTCACTGATTTCCAAAAAGCTTTGCAAGACTTTCTTGAAACGGACCTTATTACTGAGGCCTGCCCACAGAGATCCCTCTCCTCCTTGGGATCTTAACTTGGTGCTACGTTTTATAGTCCAACCCCCATTTAAACCTGCAGTGACATGTGATATAAAATTTTTGTCTTGAAAAAACATTTTCCTAGTAGCCAATACTTCAGCTAGAAGAATATCAGAAATTCAGGCCTTATCTTCCCAACATCCATACTTTATTTTTCATAAAGACAGGGTTTCCTTGTGCACCAACCCTTTCCTTTTACGTAAAGTTGTTTCTGAAACAAATATTAATCATACCATTAACTTGTGCGTGTTCTTCCCTAACTTCACAGATAAAGGTGAATATGTATTGCATCTGCTGAATGTCTGTAGACAATTGCATTTTTATCTGTACAGGACAAAAAAATTTAGGAAGGCAGATCAATTGTTTGTCTACTTTTGTGGCCCTAGGTAGGGTATACCAGTGTCCAAGGTTACTTTAGCGAAATGGCTGTCTCATTACTTTTGTCTACACCAAACAAGGTATAGCCCTTCCCAGACCTGTCCGAGCTCATTCAGCCAGGGCCAGGGCTACTTCAGCAGGTTTTCAGGGTACTGCATCCATGGATGAAATTTGTGCAGCAGCCACTTGGACAAATCACCATACCTTTATCACTCATTACAAGTTGGATTTGGTCTCCAGGGGAAGAGCCTCCTTTGGTTCAATAGTTCTGAGGAATATTCTTCCTTGAGTCCACCCAGGATGAAGGTAGCTGGGGATTCTGTCCCATATGTGAGGACGAAATGGAAAATTGACAATATCTGATAAAGAAGTTATGTACTTACCATAATGTTCCATCTGTATTGCCGATTTTCCATTTCTGCTCACAACCCCTCCCTCCAAGCCCCCAACCTTGAAGAGGAAGCATAATTTATGCACTTTTTATCTTCTCCATTCTCCAGAAAAGGTCTCCTTACAATTCTGTCATATAAAAATTTCTTTATATATTTCTTCTTCTGCAGATAATCCTAGCAAACAAGATCTGAGGTAACAGATAGAGGTGCATTGTGGGTAAGGGGAGGTGCCCAAGAGCTTTTTGGTTGCCACGAACTTAGTAACGGCCGAGTCGGATCCGATGGTTCAGATCCAAACCCCTTATGTAAAAAATCGACAATACAGATGGAATGTTATGGTAAGTACATAACTTCTTTATTAATTCAAAGAAGTCTAGATCTCTGATTACTATCATTATTTATTAAATGTAGTTCATCACCTTTTCTCTAACAGACACCAGTTTTAAGAGGAACAGACCTAAAATTAGAGTCAAAATTAGGAACTGTTGAGAAAATTGCATAACTCTTTATGGCTGCCTGCATTCCTGTTTTGTTTATGTTTAACTTTAACTTACTAATGGATTAAATCCCTGTTTTCTTTGATCAGCCCTTTCTCTCAATTTGGATTGAAAAAAATTCTTCGTAAATACTTCAGTCTGTAATAAAATTTCAATGAATGTTTATGTTCACACAAAATATATAAGCAGCTTTCTATGAAAACGTGTTTTGAGAAATCTAAAATGGCAGTGTTTAATATTACGTTTCTTTATACAACAGTGTTGTTTATGTTGCTGATCAATACTTTTATGAAGGGCAGAATACTTTAGTGTGATAACTTTGTAGTATTGAAAAAATCAAGGATTGCTATGATGCACAGCTTGTTTTGAAATAATTTCTTCAACTTAATTCATATTTCTTAAAGTATTGCTTTTTCTATCAGTGTTTGACTGCTACTCTTATTTTTAGTTGTACATGTACAGTAAGCAGTGTAAACCTTGGCTCTAGATGATTGTCACTGTTGAAGTGACACCTGGACACCTTGTGCAAAAATGGGGAAAAAGGGGTTGTGAATAGATGGATTTAATAAAAAAAAAAAATTGAAATCTTGAACTGTTCAGACTTACGAGATAGAGAGAGAGAGAGAGAGAGAGAGAGAGACAGGGTATAGAAAGTCCAAGGATAATCGGGTACATTTCTCTAGTTTTGCATAACGCACCTGATTATCTTTGTATTTGCTTTGTGAAGCCTCTCTCTTACTTCTGAAGGGTCTGGATATGTAAGTTTATTTTGTTTTTTTTTGTTTGTTTTTGTTTTTTTTTTTCAGAGAAGAGAAGAAAATTGGAATCTGCATAGCATATATTAATAGAATAAAGTCTGGGCAATCAGACTTTTTTCTATTGGTATGTACTCGATTTACAATGGGCACACTGGTTGGGATGACCAATCAGCATGCTCATTTTTGAATGTTAATGGCCAGTCACTGTATAATAAAATGTATTCACTTGCTGTCCAGATAACCCTACATCAAGTCTTATAGATGACAAATAATTCACTAATGAAGAAGGCATTACATAAGGTGCCTTCCAATCAAGAGGCAAAGGTTTTTATTTCAAACTGCTTCTCGTCCCCAAAAAAGGTCAGGTATGTAAGACAAGTTCTAGATGAATCAAATCAATTCAATTTGTAAGTACACAATTATTGAGGATGGTGACTCTGGAGGTTAAACAAAACTCTTATGGCATCCTTGAATATGGAAGACCTTGAAATCTAGTAATGTTCAGACTTACGAGAGAGAGAGAGAGAGAGAGAGAGAGATGGTATAGAAAGTCCAAGGATAATCAGGTACATTTCTCTAGTTTTGCATAAGCATATTCCAATGAAGTCTTCTCACCAAAGTACTTTAAAGTGAAGTTAGCTAGGTATGACTGCTATTTTTCAGCTCTGCTGACTGTACTATACACAGCCCTTCATTAGTGGAATATCCACAGCTCTGAGAGAATTTGCAGTATATTTACCTCTCTTACACATCATAAAAAGCAAAGTATAACTGTTTTCCCTTTTGCAGGATGACTACTTAGTGTTGGAAAAAAACAAAAGAACTATTGACTCAGCATATGTAACTGTTATACATTTGGGAAATAACATTGGAATTACAAGAAATCTTCTATGAGTCCTTCAGTATCAGTAATGCTTCTGGGGGCAGTCATAAATTCTGTGCATATCAAAGTGTACATAGGACAACAAACATGAGATTCAAGAAGCCCTGGTAGCATTCTTTCAGGACACGTTTTGAAAATTCCGGGATACGTCTTACATTCTTTTGACCTCATGCAAGAAGTACTTCATATGAGAAGGACTTATTGGAATTTCCATACCAAAAAGAAAAATAGTCCACTGATCTAAATGACATAATGATTGCTATGCCTTGATAGATAAGAGCTCACTCGGTGGACAGATATGATAGCCTTACCTGTTGAAATGACACAGCTTTGTCCTTTAATGTAATCGCAAACAACAACAACAGACTTTAAAGTCTGCTTGGGGATCCAACTTCAACAATCTGACATTACAGGTAACTGTTCTCAGCTGGAAGAGTCAATTCACATCAACATGAAGGGATATGAAATCAGTTTATAAGGCCCTGACAGATTTTCAGGATAATTTTCAGCCATGACGCCTTTAAATCAAGAACGCAGTTTGGTACATAAACAGTTATGAACCATGTTCTTCCAGTTGTGCAGTGAGTTCAGATCTGAGAAAAGGCATTTCAATTCAACCAACATCTTTCAACAATTCACATTCCATTTTATAGCATCGGCATATACTTTAAGCAGGAAAATAACTTTTGGTGTTTTACTGGAAACTGAATCCACACACACACATTTCAAGATATTGTACAGATGTGTGGCCTTCCCAAAGTGAACCTGTTTGCTGTACGACACAATAGACAGTCTGGCCAAAACCTGGTGATTTCATTTATCTTAAAGCAAAATGGATAACAGATACTTTCTCCTTTCCTTAGACTCAAGACTTAAGTGTGCACCTTGTCTCCTTTTCCTCTGATTCAGAGAGTGCCACTCAAAATTAAATGGGAAAAGGGATTTCTAATTCTAGTAGCTCCATTTTGGCCAAGACAAACTTGGGACTCTGTACTAATGAGTGTGATCACAGGTAGCACAAATATAATAAAATGAAAATAAATATTCCAGCCACAGGAAGCAAACTAATACTAAAACTTGCTTGATGCTATTTCACTGATACCTGTATTAAAACAAAGCTAGTGAAAGTGCTGTCTGTTGTGCTATTAAACAAGTTTGAGTGTTCATTTGCTTCCTATGGCTGGAATATTTATTTTCATTTTATTTTAGTTTGTGTGTCAGTTGACACCTTTGTTTTTATTTAATACAAATTTAATAGTAGAATAACTAATGAATTCAGAAAAAATGTGGTCAGCTTATTTGCTTCTATCAGAGAGAAAAAAAAGGAAAAACATTCATGCTACCCAGTAAGTGGAGTCTGTCTATACAGTTGTTCCACTGTATTGCCTTTTGTTTTTACAAGTGCAAAGTGCAATAGAAACTACGTCAGCCACATACTTGAAAAATAGTTCTGCTCATGATAGTGTAGAAGCTGCCACATGAAATAACTGTGAATACCTAGACAGAATATTGCAAACTGGCATCACATTGTAGATATATGACATGACTGTATGACAGGGGATTCTGTGACTTTCCAGTTCCCACAGATAACAAAATACTGTGTGGGAGTCTACCCACTGTTACAGAGCCCCTCTCTAAAGTGGGTAGTACAGTTGTGTGTATGGTACTTAATAGTACAGCTTCAAAAAAGGTTATTGTAACAGTAAAGTTTCAAGTCCTTTCATCCACCCAACATAGTTGCTCATAGTTTCATGATAACTATTTTGTTAGGTTTATTGCATAGTTGATTTTATTTTATTTTTTGTTTCTGTACAGTGATACATTTTGTGTACCAGTAACAATCATTATGCTCATACTTCCCTGTGAAGTTCAGAAGGGTCTCAAAGAACACAAAAATGTTCCTAGGAATACCAGCTGTATTCATGTACCTTATACATACACCAAGTAAGCTTCCATAACCTATATGTTATGGTATACTGTTACACTAATCACTTCTCAAAATATCCACTCTAATGGTAAATAGCTTACATACAACTGTACTTTATTTTCCCCAGTGTCACTGTCATTTCACAAAGTGATTGTTCTACTATGTATATATATATATATATATATATATATATATATATATATATATATATATATATTCTCACATGGGTCCTAATCTGAACATTGAAAGTACGTTAAATCGAAATGTACTACAGTGAACTCACTTTCGCGAAAGTACATTTTAGCAAAAATGCACTTTCACAAAAAAAAAAGAAAAAAAAAACAACACACAGTTTGCATGCAGATTTAGTTTACATCAACATACTGTTGATTGTACAACTAAGCAAACTGTTGCTTAGATTGCGGTACAGTGGGGATAAGGGAATATTCCCTTTTCCCCAATGTAGTGCGATCTCAGAGTGAGAATATTAAAAGTGGGAGGGGTGCCCATATGGGGGCTGCAGGGAGACTTGCCCCTCTGCATAAATGTGAGTAGTGTTTTACTTTTGTAGGTTTTTGGTTCTTGGTTTTTTTTTTTTTTTTTTTTGCAAAAGTGTATTTTTGCTAAAATGCACTTTCAGGAAAGTGAGTTTGCTGTAGTACATTTCGATTTAATAACATAGATCCATAGATATATATATATATATATATATATATATATGTCTGTATTTGCCACATACATTGGTTTATTTTATCTTGTGCCAGCAAGATATAAGAAAAATATGTGTGTGAAAAAAACAGGATAAGACACGTATAGAAAGTGCCTCTGTTGCTTGAGTCATTAATCCTTCATGAGTTTCTCCGCGGTGGTGCAGCGGTAGCATTGTTGCCTCAGAGCAAGAGGTTCTCCTGTTCGATTCTCGGCTTGGGTTGGGAGTGCCTTCTGTGTGGAGTCTGCATGTCCTCCCCACGGTCGAGTGGGCGTTCGAAAGACATGCGTTGAATGGGCGTGTCTTTGTTGAAGGTTGGGCGTGGGGCTGGCAACTCGACACCATAAAAAAAAACAACTGCCAATAATTAGTGGACCGGAGTTCCGCTGTGGCGACCCCTAACCGGGAAAAGCTGAAAGACAAACAACAACAACTTGTGGATGAAATTTTTTCTCAACAGAAGATACTAATGTTAGAAGGTAACTCAAGGTATACGTGATTAGGAAGAAGCTAGTCACAATGTAAAGATCCTTTCCTTACTATTATTTAGCAGAAGTCAGTTCAGCATCCTACAAGAGCATAAAGAAATATTTTAAGTAGCCCATATCTTCCAAAATAATGAACCCTTTACTGTGTAGGTTAAGAATCTGTTCTGTTAGCAGCCCACCATTATACAGTTGTCGTATCTCTTTCTTGAAGGTTAGACTTTGGGCTGCTGTCTTGGAGACCCATCTATTTCATGATTCTGTATTTTTTGTGATACCCTATAGTTTCATCTCTCAAAATATGTTCCAGGTGAGGTCCTTTTCAGTGAAAATATGGGCCTAGAGAGCTGGTGCTGCATGTATGTGCTGTGTGATGTATCAAAGGTTTAGGGAGTGGACAGCATGATTTTTCACCATCATCCCAAGCCCCAGAACTTTTTTATTTTGCTTCTCAGAGACATGGATTTTTAGCAGTGCATGTGCACTACGCACATGGATCTGTATGCAGGCATAAGACTTCCTCCATACCTTTCTCATATAAGTGACACTGGAGCATCGATTCCTTCAGCCATGTGTTAATATACCTTAAAAATGTTGTTGTAATCCTCTTTGGTTGTGCCAGGGTGTTAGACCAATAGATCACTAAGCCATGCTGAGATGTGGTGGTGAATGACTGGCAGTCAGACGGATTTTAGCAACTGGTGGTGACAGTGAGAGCATCACAACTTCTGTAAGGTGGAGCTTTTAAAGGGGTTCCCAAACCTCTCCTGGGGAAAGAAAAGAGTCCATAGGACACTTTATTATTCCCTCTCTATTTGACCCTTGATGACCTAGGGCCATCACATATTCCAGACTGCACACATTACACTTGAGAAATATCCCTTTGCATAAGTGTTGTGGCTGTTGAGATCATCTTTGCAGCAATTATGGTAACCATTTCTATAAAGTAGGGAATAGTATTTTCTTCTATTTTAAGCATTCATAATTTACATTGATTTGTTCCGTGGTGGTACTTCCCGTGCAAATGTTTGGGGATTTTTCAAAAGTAAACATTTTTCACTTAAAGCTGTTGCTTGTGCCTCTGACTTCTATTCCCACTTAAATATGTGTATTGATAAGGCAGTCCATATATATATATATATATATATATATATATATATATATATATATATATATATATATATATATATATACACACACACACATACACTCACACACCAAATATACTGCAAAATTTAAACATAAATCCCTGTGGTGAATATTTTATTTATTTTTTTTATTTGCAGTTTGTTAACCGGGAAAGTCCATTGGGCCAAAATGAGCCCGTTTTCAGTGGAGGCCCAGTGAGAAAAGCTCCATATACAGTTATTACAAAGCTAATATCAACAAAGTTAAATAGAATACAATTTTCAAAACTACTAAAAACACAGTAATATAGAAGACCGAATAATAACATTTGAGCAAGGTGTTATAACAAAGCATTGAATGAAATTAAAACATAAGTATTTTGGAGTAAATAAGTATAATTTGGAGTGCAAGCACTATCCATGTAAATAAATTATATAACAATTATGTAATTTATGTAAACATGAGAAAGAAGATTACTTAATGCCTATAAGAAGCCTGATTCTACTTACCATAAGAGCACACTTACGCAAACTAGTAAAGAGCTTAAGAGAACTATTATGAAGCTGAAAACTGGATGTGAACTTAAAATAGCAACTAAAATAAAAGTATCTACAAATCCTTCTTTAAGTATGTCAGAAACTTAAAAACTAACACCCAGCAATACTATTGCCCACTCTGACCCAAACATCTTAGCTGACAATTTTAGTGCAAACTTTTCCATTTACAGTTGTCAAAGCCCCACTTTTAATTACTACTGAACAAGCGCTGTCAGCCCTCTTAATAACTAAAACCACCTCATCCATGAGCCTCTGTAACATACATGGTTGCCTGATTATCAGAATTAAATATTGGCTATCTGAATCCCTACCTAACCTCTTTAATTTAGTCTTCTCCACTGGTTACAGTCCTAAAGCTTGGAAAATAGTCATTGTAATGCTGTTTGACAAGGGTGGCCAAAGTACAGCCTCTGGTAACTGTAGACCTGCTAGTCTCACTAACTTCATATGTAAAGCTGTAGAACATATTATCTCAGCCCTCAATGATCTGAATATTGAAAATTTCTTAAACCTGTACCCTCATTGCTTTGTTAAAGGAAGGCCCTGCCTCTTCAACATCATTAATGTCTTTAAAAAAGTCACTGAAGTATACAGCATATCTGTAGGCCTTCAACAGTATTTACTGTGCAGACATTATTGAAAAACGTATAAATCTGAATATAAGTTTTTATGTTGTGTGGTGGATAGCTAACTGGTTGTCTGACAAGAACCCGTGTGGTTAGCGTTGTAGGTGCCACTTCTAAAGCAAAAAAAAAAAAGCTAGCAGTGGTATACCACAGGGCTACATATTGGGCCCTCTCATGTCTGACATCTGTTTCGCAGACCTTCAAGCCATCATAGGTTCATAGGTTCATAGGTAGGTACTAGGCTATTGGCCCTAGGGCCTATATAAGCCTAGCCAAAGGTACCCTGGCTTTCGCCACCCAAGAAAATTATTTTCCTGTGCCACTGTCGAGCAGAGCCACAGAAGTGATCTCTGGGGTGAATTTCCTATCTCCCATCCAATCATCAAGATTCTTCTTGAAGAGTGCTAATGAGGAGCTTTGTTTGATATAGATAGGTAGTTTGTTCCAGAGTATGGGAAATCTCTGGGACAGGAATCTATCCCTCCAGCATGTTCTGTTTATTGTGGTGACGAGGTTTAGGTCCCTAGAGCGTGTAATTCGTAGGGATTGGGATTTCTTTAAGTCAAGCATGTCTAAAAGCTCTGGGTTTGACATAGCTTTGTGTGTTAGGCAGAGATCGCCTCTGAGTAGGCGATATGCAACGGAGTAAAGCTGCAGTTTTTTGAGACGGTCTGCATAGGCCATCTCTTTGAGGCCAGTAATCCTCTTTGTGAGGTATTTCTGTGGCCTTTCCAGTTGTTGTAGATGTCTTGTGAGGTAAATACCAAAAGGGGCATTGTACTCTATAATGGGTCTAATGAGCGAGAGTAGAGGGGAACAATGACCTCTTTTTTCCTGGATGAAAAACCTTTTGTGATGAGGTGAGCCACATAGAAGGATTTCCTGACTACTGTGGCGATGTGATTATCAAAGGAGAGACTACTGTCCACCTGTGTCCCAAGGTCTCTTATCACACTTTCGGTGTTAAGTAGACTACCACCTATGTGGTAGTTCATGGGTACTGAGTTTTTACCAAAAGGAATGACAATGCACTTTTTGGCAGTGAGCTTGAGGCCATGGCTTTGACACCAGGCATCTGTCTCAGCAAGGCCCTTTTGTAGGATGTCCACATCTTTTGGAGTTTTGATTATGGCTCCTAGTTTGCAGTCATGTGCGAACTTAGTTAGCCAAAGACCTTCTGTGTTGGCCTGTACTTCAGAGAAGTAGATACCAAACAGGAGAGGACCCAGGACTGAACCCTGTGGTACTCCACTTGTCACTGGTCTGAAGCTGGATTTGGAGTCTGCTACTTTCACAGTGTGGGTTCTGTCAGTGAGCCAATTGGCAACCCATCTTGTGACATAGGGATTTATACCTAATTTAGTGAGTTTATCTATAATTCCAGAGTGGGGGATGGTGTCAAAAGCCTTGGCGAGATCTAGATAGGCTGTGTGAACCACCTTACCCTTATCTACGGCTTTGGTGACTGCTTCAAAGAAGTCTATCAGGTTTAGGAGACATGATCTTCCTTTTACAAACCCGAACTGGGTGGGGTCCTGAGTTTGGAGATAACCAATGTCATTGTTTATAAGTTCCATGATGATACGCTCCATAGCCTTGCAGACCAGGCTCGTTAGGCTAATGGGACGGTAGTTTCCGGGGTCTGTGGTGGCTTCTCCTTTGTGGAGTGGGATAACTGTCGCTGTGCGCCATTCAGTGGGGATATAGCCTGAGGTGAGGCTATGATTGAACATGGTACTTAGGTGGGGTGCCAGTTCATTCTGTAGTTCATGTAGAACACAGCCTGGGATGTCGTCAGGTCCCATGGATGCTGTGTTCTTGGCTTTGGATAGTGTGTTTTTTACCTGTGCAGCTGTGATTACAGGAACTTTGCATTCTTCTGGTATAGAGTTGGGCCTTTTAGGGGATGACAGAGGGGTAAAGTTAGCACTGAACCTATCTGCCAGGATGTTGGCAATATCCGTTGGTTCTGTATATTTAGTGCCATTGTGCTGTACCTCAGAGCAGATCTGAGTGTTGCCATTGAGATTCTTGACATAGCTATAGAATGCTTTGTGGTTGTCTTAGAGGCAGTGGCGATTTTGTTTTCATAACTAGCTTTGGAGGATTTTATGAGGGATCTCAGCTTCTTACTGAAGCTGACCAGGGAGTTTCTCCAATCATGGTATTTTACTCTTTTTTGCAACAGTTTTTTTCTTCTGTTGTAGAGTTTGTTTATGGCAGGGGACCACCAGATTGGCTTCCTTTTTTTGGAGGATAGCATCTTGGTTCTGTTAGGGATTGCATGATCCATGCACTCATGTAAGTGCTTATAAAGTGCATTTGTGTAGGATTCAGCAGTCATACCTCTATTGTCCATCAGCATGGGTGTCGTAAAGTTTGCCACTTCTGTCTTAAGAAGCGTGAAGTTGGCTTTGGAGACATTTTTTACTGTGGTTTCCCTAATGGAGGGTGGGGGAGGGATGTGGATGTCTAGGGTGATTAGCTTATGGTCGGATCTGACCAATGAGGAATTGACCTCTGGTGTGGAGCACCGGTTGCCCATGTTGGTAATAACCAGGTCAAGGATATTGCTGCCCCTGGTGGGGGTGTGGATAAGTTGATCCATGGCATTGGAATTTATGAATTCCAGGAAACATTGAGCACAAGAGTTGGTATATGAGTAGTTTTCCCAGTTAATTGTAGGGTAGTTGAAATCGCCCATTATTAGGGTGTTAGGTTGTACCCTAATATTTTCCAGTGTATTAAGAAATGAGGAGTGGGAATCCTGGGGAATGGTGGGGGATCTGTAGCAAGCTACAATTTGGATTGCGGTCTTGCCCAGAGTTAATTGCACTTGGATAATCTCGGATGCATTATGCTGAGCAACTAGCCTGGAGGTGTGGATATCCTTAATGAATATGGACACGCCTCCGCCTTTAGTGTTTCGGTCCAGGTTAGGTGGCCGAAAGGTGTGGTATGAATTATAGCCTGGTAATGCAGGGGTATTCTCTGGAGCCTTGAACCAGGTCTCTGTCACTGCACAGATGTCGATGTTCTCCATTTTAAGGAGTGCCTCGAGAGAGTGCATTTTGAGGTTTAGACTTCTAGCATTGAGTAGCAATACCCTTAAATTCTTCTTGCCTGTACCTGTTAGGGTGGTGAATTTGTCATTTGAACCTTGCCTAAAAAAGGCACTATAGTGGTGGCTAGAGCCTTAGCCAGTATCCGGAATCCCAGGGGCGACAGGTGCAGGCCATCTCTGGCAAAGCATCGTGGCTTGTCGATCATGTCATACCAGGCAGACAGATACTGGATCCCCTTAGAATGACACCAGAAGCTTAGCCAATTGTTGGAAGTCAATAATTTTGTCCTTGTACTGTGGTATCATTCTGGGTGATGGCAGGATGCTACTCAGGGCTAGGGTCATACCTGCCTGGGCTACAAGATCGGACAGCTCCTCCATGTCCTTTTTCATGTAGTCCAAGGAGGTATGTCTCAGGTCATTCACACCAACATGGACAATGACAGTCATATTTGTACTTGTTGTGGAGTGACCTGAGTGCATGCGTTATGTGGCGGTCTTTGGTTATCTAAGTTTGCAGATGACTGTAAATTGGGAGAAATCATTCAGTTTCCCCTACACTCACAATTGCACCAACATGTGCTAAACCATGTTAACAATTGGTGCAAGGATAATGATCTTGAATTACATGAAAAAATGTGGTATAGTTAATTTTGTTAAACAAAACATTTTCCTATTTCATATAGGTGACACACCCCTCCAGTCAGAAGCTGTTTTAAAAAATCTGGACACTCTTGCTGATAAGTCCTTATCTTTTCACCATCATGTCTGTTTGGCTTATCTGATTTCCAATGGCATCTCCTGTAGATCCAAAGAAGTTCTAATTCCCCTTAGTCATACTCATCAGACCAGTTACTGAATATAATGCCCCTTTTAGCATGTATATGTCTAAGCATATAACTCAACCTGTGAGACGTCAGAGATTCCCAGCTAAAAAGATAAGTGACCTCAAAAATCTTAGTTATCAGGACAGACTATCAGCCCTCTCTCTACTGTATATTCATTTTCTTATAGACTCTTTCATAGGGATCTTTGTCTAGCCTTTCAAGCCATTAAAAATCTAGCATTATTTGACCTTCTATTTCTTCACAGCACAAATGTTTTTTCAAATACCAAATTAAAAGAATTATATATTATTCAACAAATAAATAAGACACATTGGTATGATCAGTTCATATCCCAAGATAACCCCACCTTTGGAAGAAACTTCCACTACTTATAAACCAGAGTAGCACCCTTGCCATCTTCAAGGAAAACCTCTATAATTGGAGAGACACTCAAATTCTTCCCTGCTCTATCTTTTGCTGTTCTCCTTAAGGTTAGAGGGAACCCTTGAATATGGGTTATTGGCTAGGCTTGTAATGGTTTGCTGTTTGATTGCTTAGTACTTACCTAAGACCCTGTGGACTTACCTACAAGTAATGTCAGTCCCACCAAACTTGTCAACAGTGCTGACAAAACGTTTGGGAATAGTGTTTATTTTCTTCTTTGCTTCTTGACAGCTGTCAATAGAATGAACACAAGAGACCTGCTTTCTTAGTGTGAAGCAAGCTGCAGAGTGCAGACAATAACATTTATAAACAACAACTCATAGAGGTGCATGTGACCATAGTACTTTATCACAGTTTGTTAATTTTACTTTGCTTCAAGCAGTATTTTAGCACATTTACATCTTGGCAGTGATAAGGTGCTTTATGTTATTAGTGTTTTTTTTACTTCTTTGCTGTTAGATTTATATGCATTCGGTGTGTTGCCTTGATAGTATTTTGTGTGTGTGTGCGTGTGAGTGTGTGTGTGTGTGTGTGTGTGTGTGTGTGTGTGTGTATATATATATATATATGTATGTATATATACGTGTGTGTGTGAGTGTGTGTGTGCATATGTGTATGTATACATATATTTATACCTAGCTATCTTAACCAAAGAATCAAAGCTTTATACAAGGAGGACTGAATAAAGCCCCTAGAGAATGTTGTTTTCTCTCGGAGGCGAGATTTAATGTCTGTTGTAGTGGTGGTGAAAGAGAAGTGACATAAGTGACTGAAGATTTGGAATAAGATACCTGGAGAATAGTGGAGCACTTCCTTGTTTAATGTATCTAGAACAGAGAACTACTGCGAGGCTCAGAGGTAGATTCACACACTGAAAGAGTCTGCACCCATTTTTATAGGACTGTTTTGAAGGTACATGCTTTGAACTTTTGCTAAGCCATAAGACTTTTTGCTTTGGGAAGAGTCTGCACTTTTTACATTTTTGTATAATAAACAGTACTGTTTTCTAAAACTGTTGTCTATGCTGCTTTTAATGTTTCATATTGATGGATTGCAGTTGGCAATTTTGACATATGCTTTATACCAAAGTCCCAAGAATGTACCAGTCACTGCCAGCATAAAGGAATCACCCATTTGCATATAAGTTTATTTGGTGTGAGACAGAGAGAGCTATGTTATATGCTAGAAGTTTGTTTCCTTTATCAGTTGCACCCTTGTGTTGGTCAGTCTGCCAGGATGACAGCTGTAGAACAGTTACGACAGACAATCACTGCTGCAGCTGAAGGGACTGTGGCAGTGGACATCTTGATGGCTGTGCCAAAGACAGCTCCAACACTAAAACAAGTAAGTGGGGTGGAAGACCTAGAGGTATATCTTATTACCTTTGAGTAGTTTGCCAACCATGAAGGATAGGCCCAAGCCAACCGGGCCTTAATGCTTTCAGCTTAGTTAACCAAAGGACCACTCAAAGTCTTCACAGACAAGGAAGAGCCTCAGGTTAAGACTAAAACAAAGTTAAAAAGGCATTACTTGCCAGCTGTGGTGTTACCTAAGAGATGTGATTCACACTCAAAAGTGTCATAATGTTTCATAGCTTTTTGCTTTATGTGACATAAATTATGTAATTTATTGATGTTATGTAGTCCTTTCTCACCGTAATTCTTGCTGGATGGGTTCTGAGCCGATATTCGGCCAATACTAAAGCTTGAGAGCTTTTACTGGCTCGAGGCAAGCCACTATCCCATGGTGCCTCACAGTAAATCCCCAGATCTCATTTGCCGCGAAAACTTCGAGGTTGTGTCTTACTGGCTCATTGGCTAAGTAAAACGATTTTTTACTATATTTAGTCTTTTCCGACCTTTTTTCTATCAGATTTATATATAGATAGTTCTTTGTCTCTTATGTGACTGTTTTTGAAAGTTATTTAACCCCTATTCCCCCCTTAGGACTGTACGGCCCGTTTAAGTTAGAGGGCCTTTCCTCCCTATGTGTGTGTGACTGTTTTTAAAAAAAAAAGTTATCTTCTTCTCTTCTCACCTTTATTGTACTTAATACCTTACTGCTGTTATCTATTTGTCTTCATTTCCAGAAATGTCAAAAGATAAAGATAAGGATCATAAGGATCATCGCCCTTTGGAGTTCAAAAAGTGTGATAGGTGTGCACAGAAAATGTCTGTTACAGACAGCCACACCAGTTGTGATATTGCCTTAGTAAAGCCCATTTACAGGAACCCTGCACCTTCTGTCACGCTTTTAGCACTAAAGTTTTGAATCAGAGAAAGAGAAAACTCATTGACTGGTCTCATGACCAGTTCCTTCCAGGAGCAGCTGGAACTTGGTCACACAGCTCCAAAATCCTCAAAGGGAAAATCATCGGCCCCGGCTTCGGAGCCGACAAAAAAGACTAAAGCATCAGAGCCAAGAAGTTCCAGTTCCGACTCATCTTCATATACTTCGGTGCCGTCAATTTCATCGGTTCTGAGACAATCTTCGGTACTGAATATTTTGCCTGACATTGTGACTGTATCTCATACATTGAGATCTCCTATTTTGGAGAGAAGAAGGTCTCCTTCTGTCTCCACCAGATCCTTCAGGACCCTATCAGATGAGGACATTGAGAGGGTGGTGAAGAGGTTGCTTTTGGATCCAGCTCTGGCTAGAAAATTGGCCCCTCCAGACTCAAAAGTCTCGGAGCTGACCCCCTTACCGACCACTGTTCCTCCTCCGACTGCTTCACTGTTGGAGCCTATTACGTCAGGTTCCTCTGTCTTGGACCCTTCGGCTCCAGGGATTCAACCTTTTTCCTCGGAGCCAATTACTCTATCCTCGATGGCTCAGTCTGGAGCTGAGGGTCCTAGGAGCCGACGCTCTCGTGTCGATTCTGAGGGGAACAGTCACCCTGGGTTCTCCTCGGAACCAACCCTCCCTCTCAGAGCCTCGGCTCGACTCAGCTCGGCTCCCACTTCTGCTTCGGAGCCATTCCCTCTTGCTAGGAGTCGACCATCCACCCCTAGGAGCGGAGGTCTTCTTCAGAGCGGGGGGGAGGCTTTCGAAGCTATAGAAAAGGCTTTATCCTCTGCCAAAACCATTCCTTTGGAACCTGTGTCCCACCAGCAGCAGGCAGCAACCTCTTCCCCCCTGCCACCCCCACAACGTAGGGAACCAGAGGCCCAAGTAGCCCCCATTGGAGGTGCCCCCTCTTCCGAGACCTTCCCCAGATTATCCCACTGGAGAGCTCCCTCGGAAGAGGCTGTGTAAGAGGAAACATGTCGACTCACCTGAGTCTGTCACGTCAGACTCTGATTTAGAAGAATCAGAAGGGTCCCCTAGATCCCCCTCTGAGTATGTCTCCTTTTCTGACATCCTAGAAATCCTTAGACAGAGGGGTGATTGGAAGACCTCTAACCCAACTGCGGATGAATCAGTGTATCTTAAGGCCTTTGGCTCCCGACCTTCCACCTCCTGGATGAAGCCGCCTTATGACCAAATTTTGGGGGTCATATCGCGGAAAGCATGGACCTCTCCAGATTCAGTAGAAGCCGTCCAGAGGATGCCAAACAAATTTATGACAGCACCTGAGGACAAGTCTTTCCTTAGTAAGGGAGTTCCAGTTGATGCTATGGTGGTAGCAGCAGACACCAAGAAAGAATTATCTGAGACATCTTCTAATATCCATCCTTCCAACAAGGAGTCCAGGATTATGGGTAGGTACGAGAAGCATACTTTTTCTTCAGCGGCATTTACATTAAGATCGCTGAATTACCTGACTCGTTTTACTTGTCTTCAGAGGGATCTCCTGAAAGAGTTAGGAGATACCCTCCAGGGTTCAGTAGCTCCGGGTTCCATGGATAAGGTTTCTATGCAGCTCTCCACCCTTACTTCCATAGCAAACTCCTCCATGAGGCTAATCTCATATGCGGCAGATGGAGCGAGTAGGGCAGCTGCAGCAGGAATATCCCTCAGGAGACATTCGTGGATGCGTCTTTGTAATTTTACGGAATCCTTCAAGTCTTCCTTCACTAATGTTCCCTTTGATGCTTCATCTCTTTTTGGACCCCAAGTGAAAGAGACTTTGACTAGGTGCGACCAGGAAGGGAAAACCTTATCTGCCGTCAGAGTCTGTTTCTCTCTCCCATCCAGACCCTATCCCAAGGGTAATACAGGAGGAAAAATGTGGTTCTGCAAATCTCAAAAAAGTTTCCCTCAGGCACAAGGTCAACCCTCCCCCAGAGGCAGAGGGGGAGGATATAATGAAAGATGCCGCCCTCGTGGCAGAGGAGGTCTGCAACATCAGGGAGACAGAGAAACTTTTCATTGACCCTGAGGTGTTGCCCGACTGTCCGTCTCTGAAGGCAGTTGGGGGTCGTATATCGCTGTACCCAAGCACCTGGCTAACTGTCACTCAAGATCGTTGGGTACACACAATAATATCCAGAGGTTATCTGATTCCCTTTATTTCAAAACCCCCAACAAACCGGTCTCTACCAGATGTACCACCCATTCAACTAGACCATGCAACATCAGAAGTCATCTCGTTGCTGCAAAAAAGAGCCATCCTAGAAGTCCCCGCAGAGGAAGTAGGATCCGGAACTTACTCTCGATTCTTTTTAGTTCCAAAAAAGACAGGGGACTGGAGATCAATTCTAGATCTCAGCAGGCTAAACAAGCATGTAAGGAAATCGAAGTTCCAAATGGTCACTCTGCAGTCGATATTTCCCTTTATCGGGAAAGACAACTGGATGTGCTCTATTGATCTCCAGGATGTGTACTACCACATCAAAATGGACAGATGCTCCAGGAGACACTTATGCTTCCAGCTGGGAGTCAGTCATTTTCAGTTCAGAACACTGCCCTTTGGCCTCACTACAGCCCCCAGAGTGTTTACCAAATGCATGGCAGTGGTAACAGCTCACCTGAGACGTCAAGGATTCCATGTGCTTCTGTACCTAGACAACTGGCTCCTCACTGTTTCCACCAAGCATCAACTCATAAGGACCAGGGACAAGACTGTATCCTTTTGCGCCAGTGTAGGCATCACTGTCAGCTTGCAAAAGTCAGTCTTATCACCCTTGCAGCACATTGTATATCTAGGCTCAGAAATAGATACAACCACCATGACAGTAAGGCTAACAAAGGAAAGAGTGGAATCTCTATGCAATCAGATCAGATCCTTGCTAAACAAACAAAGAGTTCAGGCCAGAGTAGTCCTTCAAGTACTAGGGACTATGGCATCCGCCATCCTATTAGTTCCTCTTGCTCGCCTACACATGAGGATTCTCCAATGGCTGCTATTTGCACAATGGTCGATGCAAGACCTTCCACTGTCTCACCAGATATTGATAACAAATGCATGCAGAAAGGATCTGACATGGTGGTTACACACAAAACAACTTATCCTAGGTCGTCCACTTGTTCCTCCCCAAGAGAAAGCAGTTTTGACCATGGACACTTTCCAGATAGGGTAGGGGGGCATTATCTGGGAATGACAGTCCAAGGTACTTGGCAGGACTACGAGAACCACTTGCATATCAATGTTCTGGAGATGAGAGCGGTGCTGTATGCATAGCAAGCACTTCACAGCTCCCTTCCCACCGGGACGATTGTGATTCAGTCACTCAACATGTCTGCCGTGTGGTACATAAACAAGCAAGGGGGAACCAAGTCCTACCCACTTTGCCGAGAGCCCTTAAGAGTTTGGAAATGGGATATGGATACTCAATGCTTCCTGATAGCAACGCATATCCCAGGGAAATCCAACGTAATAGCAGACAAACTCAGCCGAGCAATTCTGATGCCTCACGAGTGGTCCCTGAATCCAATGGTTGCGAAAGAGATCTTTTTCAGATGGGGCCAGCCTTGCTGCGATCTATTTGCCACTCACCTGAACACCAAATGCAGCAGCTACTTTGCCCTCATTCCCCATCCGGGCATGTCACCCAGGGATGCTCTAGTTCACGATTGGCCCCAGGGACTTCTTTATGCCTTTCCTCCTTTTCCACTCATCCCCAAAGTTATACAGAAAGCAAGACAGTTGAGGAGTTCCATGATCCTCATTGCTCCTTACTGGCTTTGACAAGTTTGGTTCCTCTTTCTGTGGCCCTTCCTCCTGGAGGAACCATGGATTCTGAACCCATCTCCAGATCTCCTGATTCATCAATCGGGACAGTTCCACCCCTCCATCCACACCCTCAAATTGACAGCATGGCTGCTCCAGTTCCACTAATAGCCAGGTGTATTCCTCTATCCCCTGCAGTCAAACACATTCTAATTTCATCCTATAAACCTTCCACTCAGAAGCTATATTCCAGCAAATGGCAAAGGTTTTCCCTTTGGGCTATGAATCGGGGCTTAGATCTATATATGGCTCCTTTAGAATCCATTTTATCCTTCCTAGCAACATTTTTTCATGAAGGAGCGGCAGCCGCTACAGTTAGAATTCAGTTAGCTGCTGTTTCCAATTTCCACTTTGGTTTCATGGGAAATCCAATCATGCAGCACTCCTTGTGTAAATCCTTTTTAAAAGGAGTTCTTCTTCTCAGGCCCCCAGTAAAACATCCATTGGAACCCTGGAACTTAACCTTAGTCTTCTCATCTTTGATGTCTGCGCCCTTTGAGCCATCCTTGTCGTCAGACCTAAAATTGTTATCATGGAAAACATTATTCTTGGTAGCCATAACATCTGCTAGGAGAGTTTCAGAACTACAAGCTCTAACTATTCAACCTCCTTACATTATCTTTCACAAGGATAGAGTCTCTCTCAGGACAAACTCTTCCTTTCTTCCCAAAGTATGCTCAGAGCACAATCTGAATACTACCATTGAGCTACCTGTGTTCTTTCCAAACCACTCTAATAAATCAGAGTATAGACTGCACCAGCTAGATGTCCACAGAATACTCAGGTTTTATATATACAGGACTAAAGAATTCAGGAAATCTGATCAACTTTTTGTTTCCTTTTCTGACAAAAGGAAAGGCTTGCCTGTTTCTAAGATTACTCTTTCAAAAAGGCTTTCGGATTGCATATCCTTTGCTTATCAACAAGCTGGTAGACAATTACCTGTCAAAGTTAAAGGTCACTCTACTAGGGCTGTAGCTACTTCATGTGCCTTTAGATCTAAGCTCCCAATTGATACTATTTGTGCAGCAGCTACTTGGGCAAGACCACATACGTTTGTCACTCATTACAGATTGGATTTGGCCTCCTGGGACAGATCATCCTTCGGGCCCACTGTGCTGAAGAGTCTCTTCGCTTGAGCCACACGGGATAAAGGTGCTAGGGACGCTGTCCCATCCAGCAAGAATTACGGAGAGATAGGACTACATAACATAAAGAAGTTATGTACTTACCATAATGTTCCATGTTTGTAGCCCATCTCACCTATATTCTTACATCCCTCCCTCCAACCCCCTTCCTGTTTCTGGGGGATCTGGTGGACCATTCTGGTGCTGCCTGACATTGTTCTTTGTTGTCCACCTGGGATGGATTATAGTTCTAATCCTTTGCTGTATTTATACAGCTCTTAGATTACTCTTACCTGATAGGTATTTATTGCTTTCTAGCAAACTAGATCTGGGGATTTGCCGTGAGGCACCATGGGATAGGAGCTAGTCTCGAGCCAGTAAAAGCTCTCGAGCTTTAGTATCGGCCAAGTTGGAGCTGAATATCAGCTCTGAACCCATCCAGCAAGAATAAAGGCAAGATGGACTACAAACATGGAACGTTATGGTAAGTACATAACTTCTTTTTTTATCCACTGTGTGAGTTTAGCAAAATAAAATGGTAGAAATATTAGTTACTAACAAATTTAAGGCATCTTTACCTACTTCTTTCAGAAAGTGGATGCATCAGACTGATCCTGAGGATGCTGAATGTTTTGTTATACTAGTAGAAAGATTGTTGTGCCATAAAACTGTTATAGAATTAAGCAGTCTAGACCTGTAATAAAACCTGTGTCAAATGTTGATTACCAACAAAAAGTATCAACTGCAGATATGCTGTGTTTTAAAAATAAAACAAAGGAATTTTGTACTTCTGATAATATGACTGTTAACTTGTGAAAACAGTGACCTCTGAAATTATGCTGCTAGTGATGTTATGCCTATGGAGCGGGATAAATCTGCTAGAATGGCTGATGCTGCATTCTGCTACTATGCTACAGCATAATCAATTAAATGCGATGGTTTAAATTGTGGCAGAGACAGTAAGGGCTGCTAGCTTAAGGCAGTATAGTCCCACTAATAATTGGGCAGTATGTGTACAGGAAGAAACCCCTTATTAGTAAAGCAGTTGAGGTAATATGTACTTTTGGAGATAAGAAACAATGTACAAACTACTTGTAGTAAGTTAGTTCGTCCTGTTGCTGCAGTGCCTAGTTTAATATATGACATTTTAATAGGGAAGGAGTTTCCCCACTTTGAAGATTGGTAGAAGAGGTGGAAAAAAGGTAGTCCTTTTAGTTAAACATCATTATCAGTGTGGGGAGAGAATCAGTAAGTAAATAATCCTCCAGATATACTAGTGCCTGATTTGGAAAAATGGTTGAGGATAAACTGCTAGACTACAGTTTATTAATCCAGCAGATATCATGGCATAGTGCTAGAAATATTCAAAGGTATAAAAACGTAACTGAGGCTACAGCTAGAAGACGAACTACAATCGGTAAGAGCAAAATTGGTAGAAAGAAAAGCTTATGCAGTAAACTGACCTTTTCCTTTATATAATTTATGTCTAGATCCTCATGATCTCTTGCAAAGGAGAGAGTAAATGTATCATTTCAGTCTGAAAGTGTTGCAAAGCAAGAGTAGAAGTGACTAGAAGAATGGCAGTGAAGGGATCACTTATTGAAAGAGTGTATTCTGAGGGTATGAAGTTAGGAAGTATGATAAGTGCACAACATGAAAAGAATTCTAAACTTTGTATCAAGCTAAAAACAGAAAGTGACAGAAACAGACAATTCTATGCAGTAGGTGAGTGTTAACGAGAAAAGATGAATAGTTCACTAGTGTGGTGTAAGAGGATAAAATAGTACCCTGATGGAATTCCAGCCCACTTCCATCAGTGTAAACTAGGCAACAAGCATCTGTAAGTAAGTGGAAAAAAGTAAAACCGAAGGTAGAATGTACTCTGATGTATTATTTTCAAAAATAAACTTACTGGAGAATAAAAAAATGAGAGAATACTGTTCATACACTCTGTGATAGAGGGATCACAATATAAATGACTGAGAAAAAGCAAAGAAAGTGTTCTCTAAAACAAAAGATAATCTTGAAGAAAGCCCTAACGATAATTCCACTTAGGAAAAGTACATGAACTCTGAGCAAAAGGAAATGGATTCTTTGCATCAGGGTTATATAGAAGAGAAACAAAAAAATGACATAAGGCAGAGGTACCAGCTGATACTAAAATATACTAGTATGAGTACCCATTTCTAGAAAAGGACTTATGACACTGAGACCCCAATACCTCTGTTGGTAGAAGAGGAGGCAGTACCTTTAACATCATGACAGGCTAACTTTGAGGAGACTGGATATGGCTGACCTTCAGGTAAGCCGGTTAAATTTTAAAAAGATGTAGTGGGAAGATAAGATGTTGAGTAGAAAATATAGCTAGAGTCATAGGGAAAGAACCTGCCTAAGATATCCCTGCTTCTTACCCATACGTTTTAAATCATCTTAATTAAATTATAACTTATGACTTACGCACTCTTTTTTCCAATATGCTGTTGCTACCCCCTTTAAAATGCTAAACAAAACCTTCCAGATCTGTATAATTTTTTTCCATCCTGGAATACCGTCTGTTCCTGTATACATCCCGGCTGACTGATTATACGTTACCATTTTTATTTCATCTCTTCTTGTGTTAGCTGTTACTTGTTGAGCTTCGTCCTCTGACCTTGACATGATTAAGTCTTCCATAAGTACTTCATTTGTGACCTTTCTCAGTTTTTACGTTCCTCTGCTTTGTACATACGTTCATAAAATTTCCAAAATGTATCTAATACCTCTACAGAATCTCTGGTTATTTTTTCTTGTGATATCCTAAGTTTGGCAACAACCCCTTCTATCTTCTGTTGCCCAATTCATTATAATTAAAAACATTTTGAGCTGTGGAGTTCTTATGAAAAATAGTTGCTTAACAGCAATCTTTTAAAACTCATTCATATTATTCAAATACTCCTTTAATTTCCCTTTAACTCTCTGCATGTCTTTGTTTTTTTGTTTTTTTGTTCTGTTAGATTCCCCTTATTCTGCCATACTTTAACATTTGTCAGTTTGTCTAAATAATCCCTATTTTTTCTTTCCCTTGTCTCTTTCTTTTTTATTTTTACCTTGTTTGTTATGCTCCATTTTCATTTTGTCCCACTTTCTTGTTATTGTAGTTGCTGTTGTAGTACTTTGTGTCATGTCTGATCGTGATTCAGACTTCTTTTGCCTAGTAAATAAGTATGTTGACTGTGAGAAGCAAACTCTCCATAAAGAATTTAACTTTTGCTGACTTTCTTGCCTTGGCTGTAGCACAATGTGTAATGGTGTCTCTGCTGTGCAAGCTTCACCACTGGACAATCAGGAAAAGAACTAAATCTCAGCAGTAGTCCATGGCTCAAAACAGGATACTTGTTTGGTTCTGCATCACTATGGAGACAGCTGGTGCTTCAAAGAACCTGCCCCCAAAGTGAAAGCATTCCAAGAATTGTCCTGGGGAGAAGTGGTGGGATTTTGTGCGAAGTCCATTGGACACCATCAGTTTACCTAGATCTGTTGATATTAAACACTGTGACACTTTTGCAGCTCCCATCTTCACTGTCAGTTCTTAATAAGGCTTGTGATGCAAACACTTTGCAGTCTGCCATGCCTTCAGCTATTCTAATGTCCCCTTGTCAGTGCCTCATCTAGAGCCCTGAAACCTGAGTTATGCATTGAGATTATTGAGGACGATGGCAGAATCCTCTTAATATTTGTTCAAAAGGAGTTACCTGGTCACAATTGGAGGCCTTAGTCACCTGTTCACAAACTAAGACCTCCAAGACAGTGTCCTGTGAACCACTAAGGCCTAAAGCACCAAAGACAAAAATAGTGCCTGCAAGCTTCCCAATAACCTTTCCAGTTGGCTTAGTATTTCCTATATTTTCTCAAGTCAAAGGAGCCAACTTCAGAAATCCTTGACATGTTATGAGTTCTTACCAAGAAAAGAAGGATGGGATCTCACAGACTCTGAGGCAGATGAACTGGCTTATGTGGGACAGTTCCTTTTGTGTGTTTCTGTAAGTCAGATACCAAGAACACGGTATCCTGTGCTTCACTTCCAGAGGATTTCTCCTTTGGGGACAGCCTTCATATGATGAAAGAGAAGTTTCAGTAGGTTTCTAAGGTGAACTCACTAGTCCAGCTCAGATACAGAATTTTCATGGGCCTGCCTGAGCCTAGAGCAGCATTTTTATTGCAGCTTTAAAACCAGATTCTGTCTCCCTATTCCTTGGAAGCCTAGCCATTTCTGTAGAGTCAAGGATTTCCATATGTTGTTAAAGATCATTTTGGCTGGTCCAGCAGTGGTGTCTCCGGATTACAGCAAGGGATACTGTTTGGCATCTTCCAGGAACTCTGTTCCCAATGATAGAAAGAGAGAGTAGAATACTCACTAGATTTGAAAAAAAAGTTTACACATCTGCTACCCTGACTTTCAGCGCCTTGAACTGCTAGACCCACATACTTGCTTACCATCAAACCCTGCCGGAAAGGATGAGGGCCAAGACAGAGGTGATTGTGAAAAAGGATCTGAAGCAGAAGATACATGAACTGTGCCTGACATTTCATCCCAATTTGCCAGGCACTCCAAGATTTATTTTTCACTGTAGATGCATCTTGCAGAGTAACAAACACAGGGTCAGTAATTCGGATACCTGTCTGACCTCTACTAGACCATGTGAATTACCTCCTCTTCAGAGTTGCTGCTGAATGTATCTTCAAAAATCTTCAAAGATCTGGAGGAAAAGGCAAGACAATGCAGACACTCAAACAGCATTTTTAATCTCCTTTACAAAAATAATGCTATTAAGAGAAAGAAGTCAGGATTTAGAAAAGAATGACAAGGTGATTCCATCCCATCCAAAAATGCCACCCCAACCTGCCTTTTCTTTGCCCCTTAACTCTTCTTCTTCTATTAAGGATAGGTAGATGTCTGACATTAATTATGAAAAAATGGAAAAACAATTCAGGGCCAGTGGGTCCTCAAAATTTCTAAAACTGTGTTATGGATTGCAGGAGCATCCCATCAGTGCCAAGTGGCCAAGAGTGCTTGGGCTTTCTGTTTCTAAAAGAACTTCAGGGATAGGAGACCATAAAGAGTGTACAAACTACAGAAAGATGCACATGATTTTAGTCAAGGTTGTTCCTTGTACCCAAAAAAGGAAGGCGCGTGAAGGTGTGTTTTAGCACATTTCTAATAATACTGAAATTCAGGATGGTGACCCTACAAAGCCTTTTACCTGTTTTGTCCTTTCAAGCCTTCTTGGGTCACTTTAGATCTGAAAAATGCCTACACACTCATTCCCATTACCTAGAAATACAAGTTCCTAATGTTTGTAGCAGGGAGAGAGCACTAACAATACACTTCCATGCATGCTGTTTACCTTTACAGAGAACAGTCCCCATTTGGGCAGTTGTGTCCAGCAAGAAACATCAAAAATGGCAAACGCTGTACAGTTTAGGGCAAATATATTTTGTGTAACTTTCCTTTATCAGTTGCATAAAACAATTATGTTATGTGTGAAACACCTTAATCTTATGTACAACAGCATAAACAACTCAAATTCTACAAGACATATAGTTTTGTTTTGGCAAAAAATGATGTCCAGTCCTTTGCATTGATTGTGGGAATGGTTTAGCCTAAATAGTTTCATATTTCCGTAAAAAAGTTCCACTTTCGGCATGTGAAGTCACAGCAACCCTGTTGATCTTTGATTTATCTGTTGCATCCAAGCTCTTTACCAAATTCCTGTCTTCAGTAATAACATTTTGCTGAACAAAGGGCATCCACATTTACTTATATTTGGATGACTGCCTCATTCAAGCGGACTCCCTAGAGGAAGCCTTTTACTTCAGAGAACTAAGTTTTTCCATCAGCTACCCCAGTCAGACTTTACCACAGCAAAGAGAGTTTTCTGAAAGCCCTGTTAAACACAGAGGAAGAAAAGGCTCTCTTTTTCCAGAACATCCTGGGTAAGGATGCCACTACAGCAAAGAAAGTCCTCAGAATTCCAGGTTACATGGCTTCTTGCATCTTCATGGTGCCTCTGGCATGACTGCACATGAGGAAGCTGCAGTGGTACCTCAGAAACAGATGATAACAACATTCCCAGTCTCTGGAGGCCTAGTTTCTTAGCTTTCATTGCGTAAAGAAAGAGCTGTCATGGTGGAAAGAGTAGTTGTACCTCAGTTTGAAAATGCCATTTAGATTGCTACAACCAACCCATACACTGACCACAGATTCCTCACACTTAGACTGGAGACCCCATCGCTGAAAGTACAGGCCACATTGGATCAAAGCACGAGAGAGAAATACATAAATATGAATGCAATGATGTCTGTTTTACTAGATGAAAGAATATTTAAACAGATTTGGGCCCAGAACCCTCCAAGTCCTTATGGGTAATGCCACTGTCATGTGGAGTATCAACAAACAAACGAGAACTGATTACTACATCCTGTCTAGGCTGACAATGCAAGTCTGGGAGATTACATAATAAGTAGACATAACTCTCAAGCAGCCTACCTTCCCTCACTGTAAAACTTAGTGACAGGTAGGGTGAGCAGATCATAGCTAGATCCACGTGTATAGATGTTAAACATGTTTATCTGATGTTGTCATTTTCATTCATTCCTCAATGAATGGGTCTTGGATCCAATTCAGCCACTGTCTCTAGATTCTAGGGTCTAACATTCGAGCTCCTGTCTTTACCCATAATGCCTATAACCACTGCATTACCTCCGGATCTCATTTGCTGCTCAAACAATTCGGTTAGGATTGTGTTTTCTCGAGCTCAACAGTTGCATATTTTTGGGACTAGTGAGTAGAAACTTGCAGTTTAGTTTAATTTTTCCTTATTTAGCTTTCTAATATCCTGTATTTACGGCTAAACTAACTTTGTTCTTTTTACCATTACTTGGTATTCTTCTTTACCATAGTTGGTAAAGTTTTCCCTGTTTCTGAAATCTTTCTACTTTCCTTGACATATTTTTTTGCCGTTAGACATTTTGCATAACATGGCTGATTCTATGCCTACCAGATTTAAGAAATGTCTTTCCTGTGGACACAAGATATCCAACTCTGATGCCCACAGGGAGTGCATCTATTATTTAGGCCCTTCCCACCTGGAGATTTCTTCTACTATTTGTGCTGGGTTCAACGCCAGAGCCATTAGCGATCATCTAAAGAAGCTAGTGCCTAAGAGCCTTACACCTGCTTCTGCAACTTCTTCTGTTGTTACTACTTTAGGGGCTCACCCACCTTTCAGAAATCAAAGTCCATGGAGCACATGGAGCATAGAAAGTGCTGTCCTGTCAGGTCTCCCAAATCTGCTCCATCGGAGCTGCCAGCTGTGATTTCCAAACCCTCAGATCCAAAGCCTACTACTTCAAAGTCTCCTTGGCTTCGAAGCCTCCACTTCTCTCCAGAGCCAGTGTTTCCTAGACTGAGATCACCTTTCCTACAGAAGACTCCAAGAAACTTTTCTCGACCTCCTTCCACGTCTGCTGCAGTCATGTCCTCCCAAATTCTTTCCGATGCAGAAGTGGATAGGATGATGAGAAAATTCCTCAGAACACATATCCAGATGGGAGTCTTACTGGCTGCATCTGTAATCGGATCCATGTGCCTTAAACCTCCCTCACATACAGTCATTACTGCTTCTCTAATCCGACCTTTGGTTTTGGAGCTCTCAGATCTGACATTTCCAAGATTCAAACAGCCAGTTCTGAAGATGTGTTTATCATTGACTCTGACTACTTCCCTGATCCATTCAACTCCAACCCCCTTGAGCAGGACATGTTATGGAGCCAAAGCATCAGCATCAGATCCAAGAGAATAACTTTGACTCAGAAGGTTTCAGAGCCATTGTTTCCCTCAAGGCCTCGGTTCTGGACAGCTCGGCTTTGACTCCTCCCTCAGAGTGTAGGGTTGGGGAGTTTGTTTGGTTTGTCTGTTCTGAGAGTTTCAGCTCCAGTGAGATTGACCTCAGCTTTTCCTGGTCCCACTGTCTTCAAAGTGATGTAGAGGGTATTCTCTCACCTGAGAGAGTTCTCGACTCTTACCTCTTCAGATCCTATTCCTGTTCCCTCTTTGGATCCTGTGTCGGAGTCTTTATACCACAGGGACAGCCAGCTTGTAAGAGCATCCAGGCAGTTCCAGATATGGAGCTCCCCACCTCTTCCAATGCCTTTTTAGAGGATCCCACTGAAGAGGTCCCCTAAAAGAGGTTGTGCGAAAGGAGGCACTTATATTCCCCTCAGAAATCCTTGACAGAAGACACCAATTTCAGTGAAGGGAAAGGATCCCCTAGATCTCCACCAGAAGACGTCTCCTTTGGAGACTGTCTAGAAATCCTATGGCAAAAAAGGTGGTTGGTCTTCCAAACCCCTTGCCAGTAGGTGTCGGTGGTCCTAGAAGCCTTCAGGTCTGGCCCAATTACATCATTGTTAACCCTCACAACAGATGAGCTTATAGATCTTGTCTCCCACCAGGCATGGAAGGAACTGGACACCATAGAACTGATTCCCAGGTGTCCAGATAAGATTCTCGGAGCACCTATAGATAGACAGTATTGGAGTAAGGGTATCCCTGTAGATGCCATGTTTGTTGTGGCAGCTACCAAAAAGGAGCTGGCCAGGCAGAGCTCCTCTGTCTGTCCCCCAATAGAGAATCTAGGGCATTGGACAGGTATGGGAAGCAAGTTTAGGCCTCAGTGTCCTTTGCCTTATGGTCATTAAACTATCTGGCACAATTTACTAGATTATCCTGTACATTTTACCAGATTACAGAGGTACTTCAGTAAGGGTTCAGGCATAGCCATTAGGAGACATGCCTGGATGTGATTGTATGACTTTGCAGAGCTCTTTAAAGCGTTATTCATCAGTGCTCCCTTTTCTGGATATTCTCTGTTTGGGCCTACTGTTAAAGAGACATTTTCCCACAATGAGCAAGATAGAAAGACCTTGTCTGCCATGGGAATCCAATTTTCTACCTCGCAAAGACCTTTTTCTAGAAATCAACGGGGTGGTAAGAAAATGTGGTTCCAGAAATCTCAAGGACCTTTTCAAGAATCACACAGATTTGTTTCCCTAGAGGAAGAGGGAGAAATAATAATGGTAGATACCACCTACATGGGAAAGGGGGTCTGCAGCACCAAGGGTTCTGAGATTCCTTCTCGGACAGACCTTTGCAGCACTCCTGAAGGATTGCCTGACTGTTCTTCTCTGGAGGCAGTCAGGGGCACTTGTCTTTGCACCCAAAAGCCTGGGTAGACAACGCAAAAGGTACATGGGTGAAAAGAATAGTATCCATGCAGTGCATGTTTACGTATTTATGTTGGTTGTATTAGGGCATGCATACAAGCATGGTGTACAGCTGTACAGATGCAGATGGCTACACATTTATCTTCTCATGGTCCCTACTCTCTTGAGTTTTTCTTTCCATTTTAACTTCACTCCTACCACTTAATGACTGAAATGTATTGTATGTCAACCAAAACAAGTGCCCTTATGATCTCTAAATGGCTAGGGCAGACCGATAAGATACAGGTATGCTTGTTATTTGCTTTATATTTAGAGCCACAGGAAAAGAAAATAAGGGACTCAGAAATTCAGTGATATAACTGGTATGCTAATCAAGAAAAATTGGCTTTATTTGTAGACAGTATTGTTTTGTACTAGATAAATCCAGAAAAGGAACAGTTTGAGACAGTTTCAGATCTTTTCAGGATGTAAACTTATTGAAGATAAAACAATGGCTATAGCCATAAATTATGTACCCACACATTACTTACTTCAGCAATACCAACATTTATGAGGATATAAAATAAAGTATTTAGGAGTATGGATTAAAAAGGCTTGTGTTATGGTAGATAAGGATATGTGGGGAGAGACAAAACAAAAGATAATACAAAAAGTGAGAAAGTGGAAGCTCTTTTCTTTGGATATGGATAGTAAGATACAAGCGGTGAAAATGTTTTGAATCCCTTTAGTGTTATGTACAGGTCAGGCATATTGTTATCAACCAGATGTGGAAGATAATTAATAAAACATTAAAGGAATTTATTTGGGAGGGGAAGAAAATACATGGGATAACTTGATCCTCTCAATAGAACAAAGGGGTTTAGGATTACCTGATTTGAAGAAATGTTTTAGGTACACATTTAAGGTATAACATATACATGACACAAGCAGAATGTTATAATTCAAAGTGTAAAAGGATGGTGATGATGCTGAAGAAGTAAGGAGTAGGAATTTGAATGCAGATCCTGTAGGAGAATAGTAATCACCATACAGAATATTATATTCATAAAATTACATAAAGTATTCTAACAAATAAGCCAACACATGAATTTAGAAAGTGGATTTTGCCAATAGGATGACTGCAGGTAGAGGCACAGAGAATAGGCAAGAGGGGCTGGAATTTAATGGAGAAAACTGGCAAAGGAGCCAAAGTATTAGGAGCAAATAACTATAGAGGGAATGGAATAGAGTGACTTGAGGCCAAGAAGTTGGACTGCAGGCCTAGCAAGGATTCATATCAGAGTATAGGCAAAGAGAAAGTGATAGGGAGTCCTAAATGAAAGACCTGCTCTGGTAGAGTTTTTAGTCAAACCTAAAACAGAAGCTGCTGTTAAAAGGGTGATAATTTGTAGAGCATAAAAATATTGCATAGTGACTATAAACTGTTACATGATAATTATAAGAATCAATCAGAGGTGGTTAGAAAAGATTGTGAAAAGAGACTGGAAAAGCATCTTACAAAGAAACAGTGGGAGGACGTGTATGGCTCCCAAGTATGCAACAAAGTCCAGAATGTGTAAGAATTTTTGCTTGGAAGTGTTTACATAGGTACTTTTATACCCCAGGCAGACCAAACAATTTCTTCTCAGGTAGATATCAAATGATGGAAGTATGATGGGGAAGAAAGAGGTAACTGGGAACATGTTTTTGAGATATAGTGAGTTAGCATATTAAATAAAAATCCCCACAGAGTACTTTGTCAGAAATATTAGGGAGAGCAAATAACTAACAAAGGAAATGATTCTTTTGAGCTGGGACAAATGACCTGAATTGCCTCGACATAGCAAGACCTTATTTATTTTAACTTTGTTGGCTGCCAAAAAAGGCAATTACTAGAAAATGGAAATCAAAATCTAAACCAACTGTATTGAATATTGTAAAAGAGAAAAAAAGAACTGGTAGAGGGATCTTTAGGAAATGGAGGCTACAAATTACATAAGCATACATTAAATGTGTGGAAACAGTACATGCAGAGTAATGTTCAGGAGTAACGTTTAAGAGAAAGCCGGAATTGAGTGATTTATGTAATGTTGGACTGAAAGGCAGTTATATTGAAAAAAAACTTGTATAATGTGTGTAAACGGAATAAATGTTAATAAGGTTGGTTTTCTTTTCTATTAATGTATGTGTGCCTATGTCTTAAGTGATATTTTAATAAAGGTGTTTAAAAAAATAAGGTAGAGGTACAGTAAAAACCAGATAATGTGAGTTTACTGTTTTTTTACACTGATTAAATACGACTGTATAAATGAGCTGCACCATGATGCATATGATATACTCTTTATGTCTAGGTATGTATACTTGCAATGAATCTAGCATTACTGTATGGCAAATTTGTCAGTACTAATTTAGATGCCTTTTCAGTGTTGATATGCTGTTAAATCTGTTTTAATAAGTGCTTAAAAATGCATTGTTTCATGCCCATCATTGTCATATGCTTTTGTTTGACTTCATGTTGCAGTCCCTCTGTTCTTTTCATTATTGGTAATCCTGATTTGCCCATTTCTTCCAGCTTGACCTCTGATGTTCTTCATGTTTCACTGTTGCAGTCATCACCTATGGGTTATCCCTGCTGTGGTAGCCCTCGTCTAGCCCGAATACCAGAGCCAGTGTTTTTCTGCATCGGCTGCTGTCGCTTGTTGACTGACGTCAGGTCATCAGTGCTGTAAAGCAAGGCAGCCATCGCCATTACATCAGTCTTTCTTGCTGTGGAGCCTGTAGCAGAAGTAGTTCGCAAGTATGCTGGTCGGTCGCTACCAGAGCTCGAATTACAGCTGAAAATGTCTAAAGCTAAGTACCCCGTTGGAGATTCTTTTTTCTTGCACTAACCAATGTTCGAAAAAGTTAACAATTGTCGTGCCTGTGGAAAGCAGATCCCACGCCAAGACTTCCATTCTTACTGCACCACTTGTTTAGGCCCAGGCCACGACGTCCCCGTTGCCAGTTCTGTGCCCTCTTTAATGCAAGAACCATTTGTTGTAGAGCTCGTATTGTAGACAGGTATTTTTGTCTTCCGTCTTCACATTCTGAAATGGCATCTGTCAGTCAGCAATCCGTAGACATTCTAAAGAAGCGTAGAGATAAATATAGAGGCAGACCACACAAGGCTAAGCCTTCCAACGACACTACTGGTAAGCAGGTCGTCAGTTCTCCGGAATTCAATGAGGCACTTTTGCAGCCCCTAATGTCCGATACAGTATCTATGCAGGCCTCTACTAAGCCCCTTTCAGAGTCCGGTATGCTGTAGAAATCTTCTTCATCTTCCGAGCCTTTGGTTGTCTCTGCCTCGATTGGGTCCAGAGCCGTGACGCAGCCACCGGCTTCCGAGGAGACCTTTCACACTACTGATTCTAGACAAAAACCGACGTCTTCTCATCCGACTACCATTTCTCTCAGACTGATGGATACTCTTAGGCCTAATAGCATAGTAACATAAGATTCCTTATGTTAGCACTTTTTATCCACCTAGAACTGTCTCAGCCATAGTAAATTTTGAGGTGTTATACAAACAGTTGCAAGTTGAATATAAGAAGTTTTATGACAGTTATAAGCCCCATAACTTGAAAAAGCATGAACAGAATGCATTAAGGCAGTTACGAAGTTTGAATAAAAATTATGTTTTTGCACAGGCAGATAAGTGGGGGTAACTAGGTAATAATGTCTAGAGTGAAATATAACAATATGGTGAAGGAATTGTTGCAGGAAGTTGGTGTTTATCAAACAAGTGCAGTTAAATGTTCTGGATGCATATAATGACTTGTTGCTGGAATTACTTGAAAAGGGAGATAGACTGAGATTTTTTTACACCACTGATGTTAAAAGGTTACATGTAAAATATCCTAGAATGGCTAAGTTTTATGCCATTCCGAAGGTACACAAGGACTTAACAAATCCCCCTGGGAGACCCATAGTATCAGGGGTGCGGGGATATCTCCAGAATATTGGTATTTTTCTGGATGCACAGTTGAAGGAGCATTTGAAGCAAATCCCTTCACACATTAGAAATGGAAAAGAGCTCACAGACATTTTGGGAGGTACTGAGTGGCAAGAGGATTATTTCTGGGCAACTGTTGATGTTAAGTCCTTGTAAACCAATATTTCTCATCGGTGGGATCCGGAAGCAGTAGCCAGACTACTAGGGGAAGGTCTCAGAACAAGTTATATTTTACAGCTGTTGGAGTTTGCACTGACACTCAGTGTATTTAGTTTTGAGGACAATTTTTTTCTACAGAGAACAGGAACTGCTATGGGGGCATCCTTTGCCCCATCTTATGCCATAATTTTTATGTTTTTTTTTTTGTGGAGAGCTGTGTTTATAGGAATACATATTTTTTGGAAAATGTTATAGTTTTCAAACGCTATATTGATGATTTGTTTTTTATATGTAGAGGAGAGATTAGTCTTTTTGAACAGTTCATGTTGGAACTAAATCAGAATCAGTATGGTATCACAGTTTCCTATCAAACTCATAGACATAAGATATAGTTTCTAGATTTGGAGTTTTTTGTGGATAAAGACAAGCTAGTGTCTTTTAAACCATTTTATAAGGAAACAGCGGCTAATAACTTTTTGAGTACAGACAGCATGCATCTAGAACATTTACTTGATTCTCTCCCTTATGGGGAATTCAAGCGCATTAGTGACAATGTTCATGACAGAACCACATTGGATGGGGAATTTAACATTGTTAGATGCAAGTTGGCGAAGAGAGGGTATTCTAGCCAGGTGTTAAATAGGGCTGAGGAAAAAGTGGGAAAGCAAATTGCTGGTCGGAGACTGTGGAGTTATGCAACACATCATGGGCATGGAGATTATCATAAAGTGGGCAAGGATGATATTTATTTATTTATTTCCAGTTTGATGACCAGGGAGGTCCACTGGGCTCAGGTAGCCCATTTTCAGTGGAGGCCCGGGGAGAAAAGCTCCGCATTACATAGTTTAGTTACATATACAATCATAGTAAAGAAGACACAATTACAATTTCATTCCATGCTAGAGAACAGGAATAAATTCTTTGGTTACATAGTACCTAAATATTTAGGATGGCAGTGGTAACTTAATTGATAGGGAGAATAAAGACTTAGAAGGAAAAGAAAGAACAAAAGAAGAAACGGTGGGATGGGTTATTTATAATATGTACAATTATGTTATTTACAATATGTACATTTATGCTAGGTTAACTTGTATTCAGAGTTAGTCAGGAGTTTAAGGGGTGGATTGATTATTATGCTAGGTGGGGAGAGTGCAGTTGCATTTCCTGTTAGAGGAAAGGTAGGAATGTAGCTGAGTTTTAAAGTTTTCACAAGTCCTTAGAGAGGAAGAAAATTCCATTTTTTAGCTGAGGAAAAGGATAGAAGAAGCTGACCAGCAGGATGGTTGGGTTTGCAGACAGTGATTAGGTTTTGGTGAGTAGATCTTAGAGTTCTCTGAGTGGTGTAAGGTTGAAGGATGTTGGATAGTGCTGGACACTTAGTAGGTTGAAAAATTAGTCTGTGGGCTGTAGTAATTTGGAGATAGTCTAGATGGTTGGAGAGTTCAAACCAATTTAACAAATGAAGGGCAGTACAATGATGGGTGGAGAATTTGGCTTTGGTTGCAAATTTAGAAATCTTATTATAACAGACTTCCAATTTGGAGGAGAGAGAGGCAGATAAGTTTGTTAGTAGAGGAGCGCCATACATTAGTGAGGGGAGTAGATAGGTAGTGGCGAGAGTTTGTCTGATGGAAGGAGAGAGAAAGTGGATATTTCTGTATAGCATACCAAGTTTTGTATGGGGTTTCTTAATGTTTTGCTGGATGTGAGTGTTGAATTTTAGGTGTTCATCAATAGTAACCCCAAGTAGTTTAGCGAAGGGAATAACCTCAACATAGAGTTGTTTTGGCTAATAATTTCGAATTAATTTTTATCAAGAGGGGAAGCTTTTGAGGGAGAGAATAATAGTATTTTGGATTTATTGGCATTTAGCGAGAGGTGGTTTTGGAGCATCCAGTTTTCAGTAGTGGAGAAAGCAGTTTGGGTCACTGTCTGAATCTCTGAGAGGTTAGAGGTGCAGCAGACTAAAGTTGAATTGTCTGCATATTGTACAATTTTGGTGTTGGGTATGGCTTTGTGGAAATCATTAATAAAGATGTTGAATAGCATTGGACCAAGTATGGATCCCTGGGGTACCCCAGTGGGGGTAGGAAGGAAAGTTGAGGTGCCTGTCCTCCCATTTCACAGCTTGAGACCTGTCAGAGAGGGAGCTTGAGAACCAGGATAAGGTATTCTGGGAGAGATTAAGGTTAGAAAGATGGTTCAAAAGATGGGTGTGGGAGATGGTATTGAATGCCTTGGACAGATCTAGTAGAACTGTTGATACTATTTTTCCAGAGTCACGGGCAAGATTTATTGCGTCTAAGAAGGAAAGAAGGGCAGTGATAGTACTATGGCCAGGTCGGAAGCCATGTTGGGTTGGAGTGATTAGTTTGTGATTGGCTAGGAATAGCATAAGCTGAAGGTGGATGCATTTTTCCAGACGTTTTGAGATTGGGAAGAGGATAGCTATGGGGCGGTAGTTAGAGACGTTATTGTTTTTGCCTCCTTTATAGAGAGGTAGAATAAAGGCAGCCTGCCATAATTTGGGCACATAAGATTCCTGCATGGATCTATTGATCAAGATGCTAATGGGGAGAGCGATACCATCTGCAACTATTTTTAGGAAGGAAGATGGGATATTGTCAGGGGCATTGGAGCATGGTTTTAATTTAGAGAGTAATTTTTTTATGTGGGAGGTTGAGATGGGTTTAAGTTCAAATATTGGAGGAGGATTGGGGGCAGAGGGTGATGTAGGGGATGAGGACGATTGGATAGGTTGAGGGGAAGGGTTATTGTTAGGGAAGGTCTTGGTCAGTTCTGCTATGGAGTTGGTGAAGAAGGAGTTGAATAGAGAGGCTATTTCAGGACCAGATTTGCTGGTGTCAGGGCAGGGGTTGTTTCTGGTACCTGGGTTGAAAAGAGAATTAATGGAATTCCAGAAATGTTTGGAGTTTTTTGATTGTTAGACTGGAGTTTGATATAGTAGTTCTTTTTGTCTCTGATGATTTGTTTTTTAGTGAGGTTGCAGAGTTGTTTATATTTAAGAAAAGTTTCTGGCTGCTTGTTTTGATGGTATGTTTTCCAGGATTAATCTCTTTGTATCATAAGTTTTTTGGTATCTTTGGTTAGCCATGGGGCGGTCTTGGTTTTTACTCTTTTTGTTCTTGGTGGAGCTAGGGAATTGAGGATGTTTAAGAAGGTTGAGTTGAAAAATTCTACGGCATTGTCTAGTGGAAGTGTTTTTAGGGGGTTCCAGTTTGTTTTAGGGAGTCGGAGAAAGTAGTGGGGTGAAAGTTTGTGAGGTTATGTGTGTGAATATATTGTGTAGGTGAGGAGAGGAGTGGGTAGCTCGGTGTATGAAAGCTGACAAGTTTTTTGTTAATAAATTTTCCCCTTTTTTCAGCTACATTGAAGGCGTTAGTGTATAGGTTTTGGCCTATTATACAGCAGGATGAGGAAGTAGACAACATTTTCAAGGGCAGGCTTGTTTTTTCCCATAGTAGATTTCACAACCTGAAGGAATTATTGAACAGTAAGGTAAGCAGGATGGAATCTGATTCTAACAGAGTAGGCACCTTTAGATGTGGAAGGTACAAGGTGTTTGACAAGGTCAAGAACATTTCAGGTACTTTGATTAATGGAAAGAAGTTAATCTCCCTGAGATCTTACAATTGCAGTACCAGTGGGGTTGTTTATACCATTGGATGTGATTGTCTACCTGCAAAGTGGTATATAGGCCAAACCAGAAGAAGGGTGAAAAGAAGAATTATGGAGCATTTGGGGGAACGTGAGGCATGTTAGGCTTAATAATCCTGTGGCCTAGCATTTCCATGCCGTTCACAATGGTAACACTAGCAGTTTATTTTTTTCTGTTTTTAAACAAATCTTATACAGTACAAGGCATGGAATATGGGTGCAATTTGTTAAGGATGGAAAGTAAATATATTATTAATTTTGGAACTTTGTGGCCCCATGGGCTTAATATGGAGTTAGATTTACATGTATAGGATGAAATGTTTCAGTATGGATTATTTTATAAATGCATAGACATATAGGATGAATGATTTATATGTATAGGGTAAAATATTTAGTATTTGTTAATCTAAAGATGTATAGGTGCATTGGCATGAACTTCTTAAATTATTAAGTTAAATGCAAAGGAATGCCAGAGGTTGCATTTTGAACTTTTTTTTTTGATGTACTATAAATGTTTCTGAAGCACTTTAATTGCTTAGGATGCACTTTAGATTAAAATTTTCTTGACTTACTGATTAATTGATCAACCATTGTAGGGCAAAATGTTTTAGTATTTGTTAATCTAGAGATGTATAAGTGCTTTTGTATGAATTTGTATTTTAAAAGTTTTTTGATGCACTTTAAATATTTCTGAAGCATTTTAATTGCTCAGGATGCACTTTAAATTTTCTTGACTCACTGATTAATTGATCAACCATTGCAGGGTAAAATGTTTTAGTGTTTTTTAATCTAGAGAAGCATAGGTGCTTTTGTATGAACTTTTTAAATTATAATGTTAAATGCAAAAGGAATGTAAGGAGTTGCACTTTATATGTTCTGATGCACTTTAAATGTTTCTGAAGCATTTTACTGTTCAGGATGCAGTTTAGATTTTAACTTTCTTGACTCACTGATTAATTGATCAGTTATTGTATAACTGAATTGAATAATGAATGTAGTGAAATGTATATAAAGCACACCATTCTTGTGCATGATTTTCCCTGGAAGGCTTGATGCCGAAGTACTGGGGATACAGTAAAAGTGGATGGTGACCGTTTCTCCAGTTGTTCAGTGTGTTTTTTCTGTTCTTGGTGAGTTGGTTCGTGGAGTGGTGTTTTTGGAAACTTATACTCTAAAAGCAAACAAGGGGCCCCTGTTAAGTAAACAGGTCCTAGACATTATCACAGAGGCCAGAAGGCTCAGCACCAGAAAATCTTACACAGAGAAATGGAAAAGAAACTGCTCCTGGAGCCAGTCCAGAGGGGGCAGTTCCTCACAACCTTCCATCCCTCTTATCCTGGACTATCTAGCAGAGTTACTCAATAGTGGCCTCTCCTTCTCTTCTATTAAAATCCATGGCTCAACCATTTCAGCTCATTTCAATACAGACCCACCCCTGTTCTCACATAGTTTGATTAAACAATTCCTCAGAGGGGCCTCTAATATCAGACCCCCCCCCAGAAGGCTACCCATGCCAGCCTGGGACCTGAATTATATTTTGGTAAAACTAACCTTACCACCCTTCGAACCTGCTGCTTCAGCAGAACTGAAATACCTCTCCTGGAAGACTGCTTTCCTACTAGCTATCACCTCAGCCAGAAGGGTTTCAGAACTTCAGGCTTTGATGGCCATTGATCCCTTCATCATTTTCTATGTGGACAGGGTCTCCCTGAGGACTAACTCCTCCTTTATGCCCAAGGTGGTATCTATTATGACTCTCAACCAGGCCATACATCTACTCACCTTCTTCCTTAACCCTCAAAACAAGGGGGAAGGAATTCTGCACTCACTAGATGTGCACAGACAGCTCAGATACTACCTAGACCGTACTAAAGCCTTCAGGAAAACAGACCAACTCCTTGTCAGCTTTGCTCCAGGGGCATAGGGGAAGCCCATTTCCAAGCAAACTATTTCCAAGTGGATATCACACTGTATGCATTTCTGCTACAGATTACATGGGAAACCCCCCCCTAAGTCTATTCATACCCATTCTACTAGGGCAGCCTCCACTTCCACAGCATTCCTCAGAGGAGTTACCACCAGGCACATCTTGGAAGCTGCCACCTGGACCTCTGTCCATACCTTTACAAAGCATTACCACCTACCTCTTTTCTCTAAGGCTAGGGCAGGGTTTGCCTCTGCAGTTCTGCAGGGCATGTTTACCCATGCATGGGTCTCTAACTAATCCTTCCATCTCTCTTCTTAGGTTTGGGAATCCTCCCACAGGTAATGACTACAACAGTGAAACACAAAGAACATAGTAAAGTTGTGTACACTTACAATAAATGTAGATGTTCGAGTGTATTCACTGTTGCAGTCCTGGTTTCTCTCCCTCCCTCCTTCCCCCTTATATCCTCTTTCCTTAAGGAGACATAAGCTTCTTATGGTGGCTTTTAGCCACCAGGACCTCTTTACCATATTTCCTGGAGCTTCTGACTGGTTAGGGCAAGAAAAACTGATGTAATGGCATCGCCTGCCTTGCTTTATAGCACTGATGACATGACATCGGTCAACAAGCGACAGCAGCTGATGCAGAAAAACATTGACTGGTATTCGTGCCGGCCGAGGGCTACCACAACAGGGATAACTCACAGATGATGACTGCAACAGTGAATACACTTGAACATCTACATTTATGGTAAGTGTACACAACTGTACTTTCTGTCTGGCCTGCCACACTGAATATGATATTAAAGATAGTGTTGCCAGTGCCTGCTGTAATGATCACAGTGTAGTCAGGCCAACTCTTTGTTTTGTTGTTTGTCATTTCGGCTTTTCCCGGTTAGGGGTCGCCACAGCGGAACTCCGGTCCGCTAATGATTGGCAGTAGATTTTTATGGTGCCGAGTTGCCAGCCCGACGCCCAACCTTCAGCAAAGGCACGCCCATTCATGCATGTCTTTCGGAGGTCACTAGACCACGGGGAGGACATGCAGACTCCACACAGAAGGCACTCCAGCCGTGAATCGCACAGGAGAACCTCTTGCTGTGAGGAAACAACGCTACCGCTGTACCACCGTGGCTTACTTTAGCCAAATATTTTTTTGTTATTGTTTATACAGGCAATAAGATGCCTTTAAATATATGAAGAAAGCCTTTGACACAGATCTGTACATGGCTTGTTTAGTGATGTATTTGCTGATCAATACATAAGAGGTATTAGCCAAAAAATACACATATGTTTATTAAGAGTTTAGAGCCAGCATTTGAAAGATTGTGAACAAATGTTTAAATGTGAGATGAGGCTATAGAATATAAAATATATAGAATATAATATATAGAATATATTAAAGAAATCCCAATCCCTCAGAACCACATGCTCCAGGGATCTAAACCTTGTCATCACAATGAACAAAACATGCTGGAGGGATAGGTTCCTGACCCATAGACTCCCCATACTCTGGAATAGACTGCCTGTACATATCAAGCAGAGCGCCTCCTTGGCCCTCTTCAAAAGGAACCTTGACGATTGGATGGGAGATAGGAAATTCACCCCAGGGATCACGAAAGTCACCCTGCTAGACAGGGGTCCAGGGAAGTAAATATTGTGTGAAGAAATATCCAGGGAATTGTTATGGCTAGGCTTGTATAGGTCCTAGGGCCGATAGCCTAGTACCAACCTATGAACCTATAAGAATACTAGGTGGAAATCTGTCTACATTCCTGTTTTGTCATCTCAGGAATATTCTGCTTGAATAACCATCATTGCAGTTGTATTCTCCAAGCACTGAAAAATACATATTGTAGAACATGTTTTTTTTTTTTCTGATAATCTGTTAACTGTGTTCTAGCCTGTTCTGTGAAAGTGCAGTACAAGAGACCTGCCACTGCAGTAAAATGGGAGTCTTATTACTGGGTGGTTGTACCCCCCCCCCCCAATGATATTGCTAATGTTATACACTGTCACATTTAAATTCAGCATTCAAATGTTTAAGTTTCAAGAAAGCTGATTTAACATGCGGCAGCAATATATTTTTGCACTGTTGTAGTGGTCTGCATTTTCTACTGTAATCATTTGTTTCTGTATGTTCATATTTAATAAACGTTGCATTTGTTTTGTAGTTCACACTGCTTGGTTGTAAGTGGTAGTGACATGTATCATTGGGTACTTCAAAGCAAGAGTATAAAGTCCTCACTTTGCTGCTCTGGGTCTCTAAAACATACTTCAGATAGTAAATGGTATGTTGATAGTTTAAAGTTGTACTAGTCAAACTTGAAAGAAAATCATGAATTCATTTTGCTGTCTTAAAGGTGGTATCTTTGCAGGGGAAAGGAACTGGCAACCTACTGTGGAGACAAATGTGAAAAGCAAAAAACAGCTTAGCTAATGATGTGCAGTGTGGTGATACTTTCAGCATTGTGATTGTTAGATACTTAATGCGGCTTTTAAATGTATAATGTATACATTTTAGTAAAAAGGTTCTGTCATAGTTTTCTGTCATTAAAGTTTATTAAAGGCAAACAGTAATTTATCTCCCCTTGATTTTTAGGTTTCACATGAGTTTCCGTTAAATTTTAATCCGTCCAATCCTTTTTGTGCTGGTAAGTCTAATAAAGAAACTTGAGATTTGTAGACTAGAAATGAAAATATGTGATTATGTCAAGTATGTCAGGCATAGATTTTTGGAGTTGTTTAATTTGCAGAGAGCAACACTGATATAAACATGTTTATGTGGAAAGTTTTATTCTTAGCTGCAGTTGTTAGATGTGTTGTGTGCTAGATTCAGCAGTGCACACTTCTTTCTTAGTATGCATACATTTTCCAGGATTGTAGCACAGTGTCACGACCATGAGAATGTTTCTGCCTTTTTGTTTTAATAGTAAATATGTACCTGAGTCATGTCACTTTCTCTTTTAAGAAGTGGTATATAAAAAGTTGACAGTAAGTTTTAAATTTAATTTGAGTTAGATTTCATTTTAAAGTGTGAATCATTGAAAAAGTTATATATTTGTATTTTAGGAAATGGTAAATGAAACTTGCAGTTTTATCTTCAGCCAGTTTAGAAGTGAGAGATTAAAGCTAACTGAACAACCAACAGAGCAAATGTGTCACTGTGGTGAAGTAAATAGTGAAGATTTACTTTTCTTGCTGAGTTTTATACAAACAGCCCACTTCTCCCTCCAGTCCTCCCAAAAATTGGTTTGCCTGAAGATTGAAAATGGTTTGCACTTGCTAACACTGATTTAACCTCCATCTAGGTCTAATCAGTGGGAGATGTTTGATAAAAGAAAATGCCTTCTTCCAGCACACAGTTCCACCTGCCACTCACCCAAGTTCCTTTGTTGCTTTGCTGGAGGGATCATCTTTAATGGCTGGATTTAGCAAATAAAGGTACATTTTTGCTGGGCTAATTAGTTTAACAGGTGAATGGGGTGAAATGTTTAGCCTCCTTAAAGTATTTAAAACAGAAATTCAGATTTACAGATATAGACAAATGGAAGTACTGTTAATTAAGGTACACCTTAAGTAATGTATCTCTGTTTATGACTCTTGGTACTCGGACTTTCTTTGGAGGCAGTAACAAGGGGATAGTTGCATCAGCAGGAGACCCGAGTAATATGAAAGTTAAATTTTGGTACCAGTGTCTGACTGTTGATTTTATTGGTAGCTGACTGACAGTAAAATAGGACAGTATATTAGGAGGACTGGGGCAGAACAGCATTGTAACTTTGCAGCAACAAATTTGAGTTTTTTGATTCATCAGATGCAACTAATTTATAAGAGCTAATAGCCTCTCTTATAGGATGATAGCAACAGGTTATGTAAGGAGCAATCCCTGCAAAGGTTGTCAAGACACAATAGTTGATGAGTCTCATAACGTCTGGCAATGTCAGTATGTTCAGACAGTATAGGTTGCAGTGAAGTATCTGTTTGGACAGATTCTGGGTGCTGTCTTCTTGCTGGAAGCAAAATACCAGATACTGATGACTTCTTTGATACTGGCAGTCTGAACTGCAGCACTAAATAATGGATTATAGAGTTGGCAGTAATAGCTAGGTTATGTATTGGTTCTAGGTGGAAGACACATTGATTGTTGCACTACAAGGATGTGCTACTGCTAGTCAAAATGTGCACCAAGCCTTGTATAACGGTTCAGTAGTGCAACAAAGAGTCGTACGAGGACAGCTTTGGCAGCGGTGTGATACTTGTTTTTGAAGTAACTCAGTTTATATTTTGGAGGCAGGCAGGGATGATTTTTTCTCTTGTTTGATTCATTAGACTGGAATAATTGCAGTTTTTGTAGTTGCTTATTTTCTGAAAAAGCAAGAACTCAATGATTCTACAAGTACACCCTGTTAGTTACCTTGGAGAATGTTGGCACCACGGTTCACAGTTTATAGTTTATCAGTCTAGTGCTGTAGTTTAATATCTGCATTTTAATTCTTGTATGCTCATACATGTGTATATACCTATTCATATTTATAGCACAGCTGTACTCCTTTTTTTGACAGTTTCATAACTTGTGAATAGGTAATTATGTTGTGTAATTTCTGGTTCTAAATTATGCATATAAACTTAACTTTATATTCTTTTTTTAATTATGTTAACACCTTTATTGAATTATTACTTAAGACATGGGCAAACGTACATTAATAGAAACGAAAATAAACCATATTAACGTTGCATACACTATACATCATATATGTTCTTTTTATAACTGTCTTTGGTCCTTCATTACATATATTGGTCAATTCCTGCCTTCTCTTAAACCTCCCTCCTCTGACTGAGCAATATTTTGCACGTATTTTTCCCAAAATTTCCATTTATTTCTATGTAATTTGCTCCTTCCCTTTTCAAAAGATCCTACTTTCAGTTCCTTTATCTCTACTACAGTATTCAATACTTCAAATACAGTTGGTTTACATTTTGATTTCCATTTTCTAGTATTTGCTTTTTTGGCAGCCACCAAAATTAAACTCACCAAGGCCTTACTATGTCTAGGCAGTTCAGATCCTGTGTCCCAACTAAAAAAAATAATTTCCTTACTTACACCCATTTTCTCACCCAATATTTCTGACAAAGTACTCTGCAGAGAGTTTTTAAAATCTACCAACTCATTACACTCCAAAACATATGTTCCCAGTTAGCTCTTTCTTCCTTATCATACCTCCAACATTTGCTATCTACCTGATGAAGACATCTTTGAAGTCTGCTTGCCATATATAAAATACCTATGCAACCACTTCCAAGCAAAAATCCTAAACCTTCCAGACTTTGTTACATACTTAGGAGCCATGCATATCTCTACCCATTGTTCCCTTGTAAATTGCTTATCCAGTATCTGTTCCCAATCTTTTCTAACCTCCACTGATCAGTTCTTATACTTATGTTGCAATACTTTTTATGCCTTACTGATTATCCCTTTTTAACAGCAGCTTCTGTTCTGCATTCAATTAAAAACTCTTAACAGAGCAGGTCTTTCATTTAAAATTCCCCATATCCCTTTCTCTTTGTCTATGCTCTGACATCAATCCGTGGTAGGGAAGTCAGTCTCTAGCCTGCAGTCCAGATGTCTTCTTGGTCTCATCTCATTCTGTTACCTTTTGACGCCTAGTTATTTTTTCCCAATACCTTGGTTTCTTTATCAGTTTTCTCCAATAAATTCCAGCCCTCTCTTGCCTATTCTCTGCACCCCTACTTACAGCCACCCTATTGGGAAAATCTCCATTCCCCATTCTCAAGTTGGCCTAGGTCATAGGATAAGTTTTGCAATATTATGAATATAATATTATGTATGGTTGCTATTATTCTTCATAAGGATTTACTTCCAAAATCCGCTCTCTCATTTCTTGAATCCCCCCCACTTCATCATCATTTTTAATCTTGAATTCTGACTTTCTACTTGCGTTATGTATAATAGCCTTATTTGTGTAGCTCTACAATATCCCTTCAAATCATGTAATCATAAACCACCTTGTTCTTTTGGAAGGATCAGCTTATCCCAATTAACCCTTGCCCTTTTCCCTTCCCAGATAAATTACTTCAACTCCTTGTTAATTACTGTCCACATCTTCTCCTTTGGTTGATAAAAATATGCCTGGCCTGTATATAAAACTAAAGAGACTAAAAACATTTCACTGCGTCTATCTACATACCCATAAACAAGAGCTTCCAGTTTCTCAGTTTTTGTCATATCTTCTGTTTAGTTTCTTCCCACTTATCCTTAGCTGCCATAACAGATGACTTTTTAAAACACCTTTACTGAATTATCACTTAAGATATATGCAAACATACATTTATATAAAAGAAAACAAACCATATTAACATATTCCCAGTTGCAAAATTTTGTACATCACATATATTCTTTGATATAGTTATCAGCTGTCAGACATTACATAAATTGATCAATTTCTGCCGTCCCTTAAAAATCACTCCTCCTTCAAAATATTATTCTGCATGTATTATTCCCACAGTTTCCATTTTTTCTATATAATCTGCTCCCAGCCTTTTCTAAAGATCCTACTTCCAGTTCTTTACCTCTGTCACAATTTTAAATACTTAGATACAGTTGTTGTATGCTTTGGTTTCCATTTTCTGTAATTGTTTTTTTTGCAGCCACCAGAATTAAACTTAACAAGGCCTTGCTATGTCTAGGCAGTTCAGATCATGTATCCCAGCTCAAAAATAATTTCCTTAGTTAGACCCATTTACTCACCCAATATTTCTGACAGAGTATTGTTGGGAATTTTTAAGGTCTGCCAATTCATTACACTCTTAAAACAAATGTTCTCAGTTACCTCTTTCTTCTCCATCACACCTCTAACATTTGGTATCTATGTGTAGAAAACATCTTTGGAGTCTGCTTAAGGTCTAAAATTTCCTCTCATTGTTTCCTTGTGAATTAATTAGCCAATCTCTCTTCCCAATCTTTTCTAACATTCTCTGGTAGATTTCTATAGTTATTGTGCAGTATTGTGTATACCCTGCTAATTATCCTATTTTTAACAGCAGCTTCTGTTGTAGATTCAACTAAAAACTCTACCAGAGCCTTTCACCTAAGATTCCATATCCCTTTCTGTTGCCTATACTCTACTGTCAGTCCCTGATAAGGAAGGCGTCTCTAGCCTGCAGTCCAAATGGGTACTTGGCTTCTTCCCATTCTACTACCTTTCCCTCTCTAGTTATTTTCTCCCAATACTTTGGTACTTTTGCCAGGTTTCTCCAGTAATTTCTAGACCCTCTTGTCTATTATCTGTACCACTAATTGTAGTCATCCCTATCGGCAAAATCTCCTTTCTCCATTCTTGTGTTGGCTTTGATCTTAAATACTTTCTGCTGCTTTATGAATATAATATTAAAAATTTAAACTCCAAGTCTTTTGGGTTTCTAATACCATGATGGGAATGGACCCCATTCCTAAGTCAAAGTACGATTAAAGTTCATGAAATTAGTATTGTTTCACTCTTTGATGTCAGCCAGTAGTGCTCTTCACAGCACCTGCAATGTGCCCACTATTGATTCCTTCTGCAATTCAGACGGAGTTACATGTATTGGCAGCATATCTAAATACGATTGTAGACTCTTCTTTATAAGACCTGTTGCTCCTACTAATATTTTAACTGTCTGTGTATCTTTCTTCCACATTGCTCTCGTTTCTGCCTGCAAATGCTGATATTTTATGACTTTGTGTCTGTCTGTACGTAAGACACTGTAATCACTGGGTGTGGCGATTTCAATGATCAGTGCTACTTTTGTTTTCTTTTCTTGGACTACTATGTCTGGTTTCCTAGCATTTATCTTTTGAACTGTCGGTAATGGATGATCTCATGTGATATAAACTTCATCATTTTCTATGGTGCTTTGTGGCTCATGTTTCCAGTGTTTTTCAGCCACTTCAGTACCATAATATTTGCACAATCCCCAGTGCAACAACCTTGCCACATTATTATGCCTTTCAGTATACAGTCTATCTGCCATTAGTATATCACAACCAGCAACGAGGTGTGCGACTCTTTCCAGTTCAGTTTTACAAAACCTACATTTGTCTGTTTCTCCCACATGTTCAATGGACTTTGTAAACCAACATGTATGCAGCCCACTATCTTGGGCCACCAATATTAACCTTTCATCTCTTGGTTTGAATTCGTCTGTCCTTAAACATTCCTGCATTCTTTCCTGATCAACATGAGGTTCTTCCAGAAGTTTTGTATACTTGCTACTATATTTATGCATTTTCCACATGCCTTGCCTTCTCATCTGGTCCTTCACCTTGTATTCTTTCTTATGTTTTTTGGCACATTCAGTTGTTGCTTAATTTTTTATCTACTTCTAGTTTGATTTCCATTCCTGCTTGACGCCAATATGCTTCTGCTAGATTAAGCAGAGAAGTCATCTTAGATTTATTCTTCTCATGCTTCAAAGCTTTCACTATGTTTGGGTCTTGTAAGGTCAGGAGATATGTGTGGAGTCCCACAATTGCAGATCTTTGCATGTAATCAACTTCAAGGAGGCCCATACCACCTTCAGAACGGGGAATATATAATCTTGGTATACACTGATTTTTATAAATCATTTGGTGAGCATGAAGCATCCTTCTTGTTTTCCTATCGAATCCATCCAGCACGTTTTGGGGCCAGTCAGTCACTCCAAAACTGTAAGTTAGGACAGGAAGAGCAAATTGTTTATAGCTTGGATTTTGCTTCTAGATGTCAATGCTGTTTTCAGGATTAATTTAAGTCTTCTGAAGTATTCCTTACTAAGTTTTATTTGCATTTGTTCATGTTTTATTGCTGATCCTTCATCAGTTCCCAAATATTTATACACTCCTCCTTGCTCAAGTTCTTTTATATCACATTCTTGTCCCAAACTGATGTTTTCCTGGTGTTGCAGTTTTCCTGCTTTAAAAGTTGCTTTTGCACATTTATCAAGACCATATGACATTCTTATATTATCTGAAAAAGTTTTTACAACCTGCAGTTGTGCTTTCAGTTCCTCATCTGATGAGCTATACAGTTTTAAATCATCGACAAAGAGAAGGTGAGAAGTCCTTACACTTTGTTGTTTTCTAGGAGCCAAATTATAGCCATGGCTTAAACTGTTAAGTAAACAGCTTAATGGGTTAAGGACAAGACAGAGTAGCAGTGGTGACAGAGAGTCACCCTGGAATATCGCCCTTTGAATTTTTATCTTTGGGATAATAATCTGTCCTTTATGCAAAGTGGTCTGCCACTGTTTCATGGTCACTGTAATGTAGTCGATCAGTGTAGGGTGTATCTTATACATTTTTAAACACTTTTTTATCCATGAATATGGGATACTATCAAATGCTTTTTTATAGTCAATCCATGCCATACTAAGATTCTTCCGCTTTTTACAGTTCTCCACTATGACTTTATTTAACAACAAATGATCCTTTGTTCCATGACTTTCTTTTATTGCCCTTTTGTTCTACTTCCACAATTGCATGATCTAAATGATTATAAACTCTGTCGGCATCAATTACCATGTATAGTTTATACATTGTCGGAAGACAAGTTATTGGTCTGTAATTTTTAGGGTAGTTTGCAGGTTCACTCTTAAGTAGGAGCATTATTTTTCCTGTTCTTAACCAGGTTGGTGTCTGTTCAGGGTGTGCATATAAATAGTTCTTACTCATGGCTAAATCTTTGGACCAAGATGTTAATACTTTCAGCCAAAAGTTAGGTACTGCATCTGGGCCTTGGGTTTTCCAATTAGAGGCTTTTCTTAACTTTATTTCAGTCTCTCTGGCTGTTACTTCTTCCCATTTCATATCCTACACCTTTAAACTTCTTATTCTTTCTTTAACTTTTTATATCCATTTAGCATCTTTGTTATATTCCACAGGATCTTCATAGATACTTCTCCAAAATATGTCTGTTTCTTCATCTTTTGGTGGTCTTTCAATTCATTTTACCTTATTTTACAATTCTCCATAAAACTTTTTTGGATCATCAATAAATTGCTTATTTTGTAGTTTTCCTTTTGCATTGATCTTCGTATCTTCTAAGTTTTTTTGCCTGTGCTGAAATTTTTAGTTTGTTATTTGCGATAGTGTATGATAGATCCTGGTCTGTTCTAATACTGTGCATTGCTTTTATCACATCTGTCTTTCTTAGTATTTTTGTAGATCTGTTCCCTCTTCTATAGTCTTCTAACAGTGACACTTCTTGTCTTAACTGCTTTATAGTTTTCTCTATTCAGTATTTCCATGATGGTATTCGATTTCTCCCCTTCCTTTCCCTCACTACCCTGTGTTCTTGTGGTAGAACTTTATCAGTTATTAATTTAGCTGCACAGTAATAATATATCCTGTTTACTTATGTTATATCACATGGATCTCTATGAACAATCCTAATTACTGTGTTCATTTGTTTTAATTAGACTTCTTCCTTTCTGGGTTTTATTAACCTTCTGCAGTCTATTTCTCTCATTGATCTTAATATATCTATGCATGTCTATTAAATCAAGCAACTCTTCTCTTAGCTCATTTTCTTCCAAACTGAGGACACATCCCTTGTTTTCCATTTCCTGCAGGCATTCTATAGAAAGTTCTGTAGCATCTTCCTGTGGTACCTTCACTTCAGTTTCATCCTGTGCCATCCGTTGCTGTGTCATATGGGAACTCACTGGCCTATCACTCCTCAACACTGACTGCATCAGTTTCCACAGTTTCCTGTACCTTTCCTTGCCGTCTAGCTTCAAGTGAATGTTTATACTGGTTTCCTGTAGAAGGCTCCAAAATATCTTGATATGGCACCTGACCAATTGCTTCCTGTTCCACTGGTTTCCCCTTAATTTTGATATCTATTGCTCTATCCTGTTGTGGTGCTTTCTGCATTAGATTTTCTACACTGAATCCTTCACTTTGCAGGTACTCCATAACCTCAGTTTCTATTTATTTGACTTCTCCATTACTAATCTCCTTTTCTACTTTACCTCTTTGTCTTTTTATTTTTTGTATTGTAAAGTTTTCCATATCCGGATTCCTTTGCCTGTATTTCTCTTCAAATATCTTTGTTGCTTCTCTTTTTTTATTGGTTGGTTTTGTTTTCTCCTTTGTATAAATATTACACCATATTTAATCTATTTTTCTTTCCCATGTCCATATTTCTTCTTCAGATGTCTGCTGATCTTCCTGTTTCTTGTTACTTTGGAAACTCACTCCATCATGCTGTGATGTAACCTGTGTTAGACCTTGTACGTCAAATCCTTCACTTCGTAGGCACTCCATAACTTCAACTTCTTTTTTAACTACTACTTTACTAATCTTCTTTTCTACATTCCATCTTCGTGATATTACTTTTTTATTGTGAAATTTTCCATATCCGGGTGCCTTTGCCTATATTTCTCTTCAAATATCTTTGGGGCTGCCTTCTTTATATTGATTAATATGGCTTTTTCCTTTGTATAAATATTGCACCATATCAAATCTCATGTCCATATTTTGTTTTTATACTTTTCAAATGTCTCTAGAGTTTGTTGTTTATATTTTTGCACTTCCTCAAATGCTTCTTTTTCCAAACAGATCAAAGTTTTTTGATCTATATATTGTTTTTTTCACAAATCTGTTGTATTAATGAATGCACATTTTCATCTGAAGCTTCTGACATTTTTACTTGTGGAAGTATTTTTCTTTTCTCTAATTTCTCACTTAATTATTTTGTATATCTCGTGTCTGGAAATTCTGGGTTTCGTGCATAATAGTAACAATACATAATTTCTTTCTTAACCTAAATAGTCCATACTATCGTCTTTAAGGCTCTTCTTTGGCCTATCATTTTTTGTGATTTTTGTGGACTGCTACTTCCTTCTACAACAGGGGGCCATCCTCTCCCTGGGCCTGGCCCCATTGTAGGAATGTTTCCATATTGTGAGGATTCTACACTGTCATTTTATTCAGTCCTGGCACCAGTGCGTCTACCAGGATTGGGCACTTTATTATCCCGGGTCTTGTGCACCCAGCTATCTCTTTTAATTTTTGATCTACTCCTGTCCATGATATATGCTATATAAATACAGTCTATATATCAGTGTCGCTTTGGTGAGATTATGTGAAAACAGGGTCCATTTCGCGAAGGTACTCACCAAGACTTGAGGATGAATTCAATTTCAGTACTACTCTCCTTTGCTTGCTGACTTTTCATCTCTCCATTCAGACCCCCTAATAATACCTAATAATATTCTGTATGGCTGTTGTTGTTCTCCTTAAGGATCTGCATCCAAAATACCACTCTCTTCTTATTTCTTGAATTCCCCCTTGCTTCATCATCATCCCTTTCCAGTTTAAATTACAGCTTTCTGCTTGTATTATGTATATGATCCTTAACCGAGTAGCACTAAAATGTCCCTTCAAATCAGGTAATCCTAAACCACCTTGTTCTTTTGGGAGGATCAACATATCATGACTTGACTCTTGCTCTTTCCCCCTCCCAGATAAAGTCCTTCAACTCTTTATTAATTATTGATCACAGCTTCTCCTATGGTTGATAAAAATATACCTGACCTGTATGTAAAGCTTAAGTGACCAAAAATATTTCCAATGCTTGTATCTTGCTATCCATATCCAAAGAAGAGCTTCAGTTTCTCAGTTTTTGTAGTATCTTTGGTTTATTCTCTTCACACATATCCTTAGCTGCCATAACAGAATTCTTTTTAATCCATCCTTCTAAATGCTTCATTTTATCATGTCCCCATAAGTATGGGTATTGGTAAACCAATTCATGTGTGGGTACATAGTTTACAGTTATAGTCTTTACTTTATCCTCATTAATGTTATATCCCCAAAAGACTTGAAACTGCCTCAGAATGTTCCACAACACTGAGATGTCCTTTTCTGGTTTTACCAGATACAAAATAGTATTATCTGAAAAAAAATTTCTTTGATTACCATACCAAATTATATCCCTGAATTTTTTAGTCCCTTATTTTCCTTGCCAATTACTCTAAATATAGCGCAAATAACAAAGGGTAAGAGGACACCCCTGCCTGGTTCCTCTGTTCAGACATAACTTATCAAAGAGGAACCATCCCAGTTTAATTTTTGCCTCCAAATCCTCATATGTCCTCCTAGTTAACTTTATTATTGTATTAGGGAATGGAAATGCTTCCATTGCCATACTCATAAGATCCAATCTTACTGTATTAAATGCTTTATCTACAACAAGACCCACCAACAGTGATATTTTCTTACATTCTGCTTTGCTGTGGATTATCATTGTTTTTTTCATGTTATCAAATATTTGCCTCCCCTCCTCAAAACCACACCGATCCATATCTATGAATTATGGCAACATCTTTGCTATTCTTGTAGCTATTTTGTATGTAAACATTTTATAAATGGAAATGGGCCTCTGTGAAGCTGAGTCTGATGGGTCTTTACTATCTTTATATTATTTATGTATTACAGCCACTACAGCTTTCTTCCAGGGTGATGGTGCATTTCCTCCTTTTAAATAATGTTAAATAAAAGCTTCCAGATCTTTATCACCTTCCTCCATCCTAGCTTCCAAACTTTGATAGGAATACCATCTATTCCTGAAGACTTTCCTGCAGATTGATTATACCTCATCTCTTTTATCGCATCTTCTCCTATCTTAACTGTTAATTGTTGAGACTCATCTACCTGTAACCTTGGCATACTTAAAGTCTTCCTTATTTCCATTTGTGCTCTTTCTTGATATCCTGCTTTATACAAATTGTCATAACATTTCCAAAATATCTGTAATATAGTTACATGATCTCTGGTTATTCTTCTTATTATAGGCTCCTTAGGTTTGGCAGCAACCCTTTCTACTTTCTGTTTAATCATTGTGCTAAAAGGTTTTGTGCTACGGAGTTATTATCAAAAAAAAAAAAAAAAAAAAACAGTTGCTTAACAGCAATCTTTCTAAACTCATGCATATTTTCCAGGGACTATCTTTAAACTCTGCAGTTGCACTTCTTGTTCTGCGTGAGTCCCCTTATTCTGCAATACTTCAAGCTCTCTCAGTCCCTCTAAATACTTTACATCTTAACCGTATCTGTTCTTTTATTTATACCCTATTTTTAAACTCCACTTTCATTGTATCCCTCTCTCTACCTATAACTTCTGAAGAAACTTTTATCTTCCTTAATAACTCTTGAATAATTTCCATTACATATTCCTTAAATTTCTGCCTTTTTATCAGGTAGCTGGGGGTGCACAAGTGTCTCATTTCTACTTCATTATCCGGCATTTTTATCTTAGTTATTGGTGCATGATCTGAAATAGTTATTTGATGTGTATCAAAGCTTTCAGTTAAATCTGCATGTTCCTGTGAAATATAATTTCTGTCTAATCTAGCCCAGATGTTGTACTTTGGGGAATAATATGTAAATTCTCTCTCTCCCTCTCTCAGAGTTCCTACTACTGAATTATCAAATATTTTCAGCAATTTCTTCAGAAATCTATTGTTTTGTTATGTTTTCCCTTCTAGGTCTCCCAAGTACATCTTCACTGTTGCAAATCAAATTCCAGTCCTGACCTATAAGTAATATTCCTTGCTGAAAGCTGATTATTTCTCCCAAAATGTTCTTAAGCTCCATAATGGCAGTTTTAGGTGGAATATAAGTACATTGTTGGTAGTGTTTCTAACAGTAAAAGTCTTCCAGAGTGACTTAATGCTAGGAACACTGCAGAACTGAACAGATAACACCACAGTTACTGGGTCCATAAACAAACAAGGGGGAGCTCATTCTTACTCCAATGCAGTTTAGAGATAAAGGTTTGGCTCCTGGCACAAAAGCTGCAACTGACATTAATAACATTCTGTTTCAGAGGCCAGAGTAACAACCATAACAGATTCTCTGAGCAGAGATCTTGTGGACCCCAGCATTTGGACACAAAAGAGATCTTTGGACCTCAACCACCAATGGTGATATCCACTATAATTCTCTTTACCTCTCCTCTGAAGAGACAGTTACAAAGGTTCTGCTCCAGAACCCATCAAACAAGGGCATGGATAGCTGCCACCTTTTCATTAAAATGGACAGACCTCTTCTTGTATGCCTTCCTTTCATCACTCTTAACTCTGGGGTACTGATGAAAGTGAGATCAGACAGGCCAAGCATGGTACTCAAAGCTCCCTTCTGGCCAAGGTAACACTGGTTATCCCTCCTGTTGACCCTCAGTGAGGATGATACTATAATCTAACCATGTGATAGATCTGCTCACCCAGCACAAAGGGTGTGTCCTTCATCCGCACCTGAGCATACTCAAGCTAAGATTGGATTCTAACACTAAACAATGCATCTTATTCTACTGAAGTGTTATCTATCTTAAGAGAGGTAAGAAGATCAACTACCAGAAAAGCACACTTGTCAGAGTAAAAAAGGTTTTCTATTTGGTGCCTAACCAAAGGTATGACACCACTTAATGCTGGCATGAATCAAGTGCTGGAATACCTTTCAGAATTTTTTAAGCAGGGCATTTCTTGTTCAAGTACTAAGGTACATATATCTGCCCTTTCTGCTTGCATACCTTGCTGTCCACCTGTCCATACTCACTCCCATTTGAAATAATTTCTAAAAGGAGTAAAACACCTGAGGCCACCCAGGAAAAATCCAATACCCTCTTGGGACCTGAACTGTTTATTGGAAAAGTTTATCCTGCCACCTTTTGATCCAGCTGCCTCAGCCCCTCTAAAGATGCTGACATGGAAGACCACCCTGTTGATAGCAGTTACCTCAGCCATGTGGGTATCAGAACTGCAAGCCTTAATGTGCAAAGAACCCTTCACTATATTCCATAGGGATAGAGTTACCATGAGAACCAACCCATCCTTCATGCCCATGATAGTATCAGATTTTTCTTTAAACCAAGCTATATATCTACCGGTGTTCTTCCCTAACCCTCAGAGTAAAGCTGAACAAATCCTG